>NC_022026.1:32993678-33064360 GCF_000317375.1 Microtus ochrogaster
GGGGGAGGGGGAGAAGGATGGGAGGAGGGGGAGGGAAATGGGAGGCTGGAAACTTTTTGCTACATAATGATATGCGTATATGCATATATAGGCATGTTTATAATGAACTAACTCCTACTTTTTCCTTCCCTGTGAGCCATGAAACTCCAAAGAAATACTTGTAAGGTAGGGAAGTCTGAGTCCCTGGCAGGTAACCCATGAGCCATAACACACAAAGACAGCTCTTTTATCTTATAGCCCCTTCACACTAACCTGCTAAGGCCCTGTAAAGCTCAAGGCAACTAAGCTTTCCCTTTGTTTTTCTTCCCAAAGGCAAGAGTTAATGTTAATATGTTAAAAAGCAATATACTTTTACAAGACACCTCCAGAGGGGGGATACATTCCAATTTTATCAGTAGCTGTATACTGTGGAAAACAATAATTTTGTCTGGAAGTTTAGAAAGATCAAAAGAGGCCTTGGTTGGTAAGAATTCTTTCCCTTTTTTCTCAAAATGAAATTGTCACCACAAATCTCTAGACCCACAGAAAATGGACTAAGGGCAGTTTTGTCAACAACAGGGCATTTACAAGATGTTTAAAAATGATAAGAGCCCTTTGGCTTCTGAAAACTGCCAAAAGTGAATGCCCCATGTTGATACAAACCTGTATAACTCACTGATGCCCAGATATTGGCTCCATTATGTACATTTTCCCACTGCAACAAACTGTTTAGTGCCAATGACATAGAAGCTATACTATTTCTGGGGGAAAAAAGCCAGAATAAATGCTGTATCTTTTTAGATTAAAGAAATGCAAACAAGTTGCTTAATCTTCTCAGTATGTGTCTATTTAGACTACTCAACACTACCAAATAAAAGCACATGGCACAAGTGCCACGTCCTTATCTATCAGCTACAGGAAAATTTTCAGCTCTGTCTGATAGAGTTCTGGTAATCATATGGAAAGAAAGACAATTTCCCCCTATTTCTTGCTTTTCTGTACTTGCTGAATGTGTATAGGAGCTCAGGCAGAAAGTACGCAGGTGGTATATGTTCACTTATCTCTCTTATGTAAGATGGTTTCTAAAATTCTCAGCCCTTCCTAATTTTGTTCATTTGTTCCCAGGTCCAATCAGAGAGAAACTACACCCAGTGTAAGTCCATGTTTGAGCCACAGTGAGCTTGAATCACACGATGCTTGAAGTCACTGACATCTTCATGCTTTTTTCGGCTGGTGGTGGCAGGGAGCCGGAGTACTTTGACAATGCCTCTGCACTTGAGAAAAGCAATCATGGTATTTTCTTTACAGGTTGTTTATTTTATTTCAAAAAAAGATCCTTGAGTTTCTTAGTTTTCCCTTAAAAACAAGAGAAGTTTTCTAAGAGCTTTCTGAATAACATTTGAAAAATCCACAGAGAGTTTGCATGTGTCAAATCTACTCCCATACATATAAACTTTTGTGCAAAAAAAAAAAAAGATAAAAAATAAAAAAGTAACTTTCCACCAACAAAAAGTAATCAAGGCTCAAAATATGCTGCATGGGATATACTTTAGTGAAAGTACAAAATTTTAAAATTCATATTAGTTTGTGAATCCTGTCAAGCAGAGCAATTATGGAAAGTTGTACTCCCACTGTCTCACCTTCTAGACAGGCAAGTCATTGTAATCTCCACACTGTTTTTAATTGACTCAGTTTCTCTTCTGAAAAGAGTAAACGTTTTTTCCCATTAACAAAAAGTTAGATTTTAATCAGAGACCCAAAAAATTTAGAATTCCAAAAGCAACTGGAATCTACGAGGATAAATAAGACTGCATGAGTCTAACCCTAAATTTGCTTTAAAACATAATTTTGCAGACTGAGAGTATCATGCATACAGTACTAAGTGTATTTGCTTAGCATGCAATCATCTGTGGACTTGATCCTCAGCATACATATTCACACACACACACACACACACATTTTTTGAATTAAATAATATGCCTTAAATAATATTCCAAGTGATTTGTAATGTCTACCCCAGAACTGCAAAAAAAAGAAATGTAATTTATACATAGGACAAGTATCACAAGAAATAACACAATATGAATATCTCTTCAATGTGCTTCAATGTGACCTGAAGGGCTGTATTTATGAAACATTACAATGATGTATTACTAGATTTGGAAAATGAGTCCATCATTAAAAGATTCCGGTTTTGTGAGAAAAAGGAAATCCTAAAAGGAGTATGTAACACAGAACATACCCTTGGTTCCTGTTAAAAGTTCCCAGTGATAAACTGATGACACATTATTGTGTGTCACATAAGTTTGGCCCTGTACACATATAACATACTATTTTGAAATTATAATTTAATTTTGTTTCTCCCTTCTCTTCCCTCCTCGCAAAGACTTTCAAATATCACTCTCTGCTCTTCTTCAAATTCATGATCTCTTTATTCACTAATTGTTCTTGCATGCATATATGTATTTTTATACATATACATATATATATATATATATTCCTAAATATAACCTGTTTGGTCCTATACTGTTACTCATATGTATGTTTTTAAGGCTGACCATTTGGCACTGGACAATCAATTGGCATGATATTCCATGGGGGAAATCTCCCTTTCTTAGCTTTTCTCAAATAGTTTATACTCCATTATGTAAGGTTGAAGGCTCATAAACCTCTCTCTGTTGAGTTTGTTATATTTATTGGTATCATCCTTATTTGGACAGTCATGTTGGTGAGACTTTATGCATGACACTTGTGATGTTATTAGGAGACATAATCTCACACCAAACTCCCTGATTCTATTATAAAACGTAGTTGACAACTTATTTATTTATTTTTTTCCTTTAATAATTTTGGGCCATTTCATAAAGATCCTCAGTCATTTCCAGGCCAACGCGGGTTCAAAAATAGAAAAGGATAGTACAACCTGTTTCCAGACACAATCATATTCACATAAATGAAGAGATTTATTTGTTGAGTTAAAAAATGCTTTGGAAGCTCTTAAATTGTTTTAGGTACTGTGCCAGGTACTTTAAATGCAAAGACGATTAAAGCAAGGTCTCTGCCCTCTGGAGAACCTGTAAGACTAGGGTGGAAGGGAGACATGTAGAAATTTAAAGTAAAATCCAAAGAGCCAAGTGTTTTTCCCAGTAAATGTAGAGGGATGAGGAAAATCTCTTTTTCTGGATGACTCAAGGGGAACCCCATGCAATGAGGTTAGTGGAATTAGGAATTATAGGGCCTTTACTGAGAGAGAGAGAGAGAGAGAGAGAGAGAGAGAAAGAGAGAGAGAGAGCATGCAATGTATTCATTTTATGTTTGTTTGTTTGTTTGTCTGTTTGTTTGTTTTTCGAGACAGGGTTTCACTGTAGTTTTGGAGCCTATCCTGGAACTAGCTCTTGTAGACCAGGCTGGCCTCGAAACTCAAAGAGACCTGCCTGCCTCTGCCTCCCAAGTGCTGGGATTAAAGGCGTGTGCCACCACTGCCCGGCTGCAATTTATTCCTTAGGGTGCAAGAGGTAGTTCAGTCTTCTTTTTACTGTTTGTGATTTTATTTTTTAATATAAAGGGGCAGCATGACCAGATTTGCCTTTCGAAGCTGATCTTGGGGAACAAGAGTGAAATTCACTGGAAAAAAATTTTCCTAGCACTTGTGAAGTCCTGGTTGTTTGTTTTGGTTTGCTTTTTGTTTGCTTGTTGTCTATTTTAGACAGAACCTCACCAGCCTAGGCTGATTTGGGATTCCCTATGTAGCCAAACTGACCTCATACTAATGAGGATTGATTGACCAGCTTCAGTCTCAACCATGCAAGAATCCCAGTCCTGAGTCACTCTTCAGTTGATCAGAGGGACTGGATGCTGGAATTCCAGTGAGGAGTTTTATAATTGCAACAGTCAAAACTATTAATAAAATAATAACCACTGAATGGTGGCACAAGCCTGTAATTCTGGTACTCAGGGGAGGAAGGGCAGGAGGACCTCCACCTGCAGGCCAGACTGGTGAAACAGTAGCCCCAAAATACGGAGTGAGGAGGCGTGTCAGAGCCAGGCACTCAGAAGAGCTAGATCCAAGCAGTGCCTACAGGACTGCAAGTCTGAAATGAATTCAAGTGCTATTTAAATGATACCATAATTCCTAGGAGATGATGACTGATTGGATTCAGAAACTGAGAAAGATAGAGAAATTAGACAAAAATGACTCTATGCCTTCAGTTTGGGTGATTTAATAGGCAATGGTGTTAATAATAAAGAAAAAAGACTGAAAGATGAAAAGCAGGTTTCACTGGGAGAAGATAATGAACTGTGTTTTGCACCTTTCAGATTTGAGATGTCAATTGGTCATTCAATTAGAGCTGTTCAGCAGGGAGACATATTCAATCGAATTTCAAGAAGTTCATATGAGTTATCAATTATAGATTAAAAGTCAGTGACATATAGGTTGTAGCTAAAAGTACAGGATGAAATCACTCAAGAAAATTGAGACCAGAAAGATAGCATTCCAGTCACAGCAACCGCTGCAGGATTGAGAGGAAGTAGAAAGTAGAGGATAAAGAAGGCAGTAGGCAGACAGAAACAAGGAAAGAAATGTGCTTTGGAAAGAGCTTTAAGACACAAGGACATTGTTACCGATAGTACACATGCCAAAGGTAATGAGAATGAACTTGGAAAAGAGGACACTGGGTTTAACACACAGATAGTTACTAAGTGAACTGAGAGCAATCTCACTAGAATGGTAGAAGCAGAAACTGGGAATCCATGAAGCCAGAAAACATAAAGGATAGCCTTTACAGATCAAGAATGGGAGTTTAAAAGATAGAGCATTATGATATTGTCTCCCTCAGA
The DNA here is from genome assembly GCF_000317375.1 of Microtus ochrogaster. Classification (NCBI taxonomy): domain Eukaryota; kingdom Metazoa; phylum Chordata; class Mammalia; order Rodentia; family Cricetidae; genus Microtus; species Microtus ochrogaster. The sequence continues at coordinate 32,998,497 of NC_022026.1, forward strand.
AATAATGGTCAGTAAGCCTCGTGAAGTTTGTAAATATCTGCATGTGAAGAGGAGGCTGATTAAAAGGAACCTCTGTCCTTTCACAGGGCTCCTGTGTGCTAGATTTTAAGCTGATTTTTCCTAGACTCACCATCTAGGCTCTATTTTGTGACTTTACTGCCTTTTTGATACCAGCTGGTAATGGGGCTCACCTTTTTTCCTAGCTCTATTGTGTCTAGCCCCTTTAAAGACTGCTTAGGGGGCCCTGGTGAGAAAATGCAAAATGGGAGAGAGGATAGCACTACCACCTGTGTATTTTTGTGTCCTTTCACACACACACACACACACACACACACACACACACACACACACACACACTAACACATGGAAGACAAGGGAGAAGAGAGAAAAGAGGGAAAGAGGAGAGGGAGAGCTGAGACTTTGGTACCAGTATCTTGCTTTTTGTTCCTGAATGCAACCTTCCAAGTTCAAGAGACACCAGCAGCCAGCCAGGTTCCATCTCAATAATGCTATTTTCTAACTCTTTAATGTCCCTCTTAGTTTACAATTTCCAATAATTCCATTCTCTCATTTCCATTCTTCCAGCCTAGATGGTAGGATTTTATGGTATATTATATTTGATTTGTTGTTTTTTTTTTGTTGTTGTTGTTGTTTTGTTGTTGTTGTGGTTCCTGTTTGTCAAGACAGGGTTTCTCTGTGTAGCCCTGACTGTCCTGGAACTCACTCTATAGACCAGGCTGGCCTTAAACTCACAGATATCTGTCTGCCTCTGTTTCCCAAGTGCTGGAATTAAAGGTGTGTGTCATTATCACCCAGCTATATTTCACTTCTTTTTTAAAAGAACTATATTTATTCCACCATATTGATGTTTGAAAGGTCAAGCATCATGTCACTGGCTCTGTAGCTTTAGCAAAGTCCTCTCTGACTGCCGTCTCATCATGGCAGGAGCATGTATGAACAGGGTATGATGAAACAGGCAGCCAAATAATGAGACACCAGCACTTTAGCTCTTCGTTGTTTTGCTTCTTGGTTGCTATTTCTTGAGACACTGAGTGAGGGGAAAATTCCAGGCTTTTCTTTGGAACAAGTTCATCTCTGACGCCTTTGAGATTAATGGAGTACTGGTAGTGTTCCTAGCACACTTCATCCTTCACTTATTCACCAACACTGTGTCTCTGTGTGTGTCCATGAAGACCTTAAGTGCTCTGGTTTCTTCCCCTGCCATGAGATAGGACTGAACTGAATAAGCAGCCTTATGGTAACCTTTATACTGTTTGTAATTGGCCATGTGACATTGCATAAGTCATTTCTTCCTTCTCTCAGTGCTAATATTCAAATGTTTAAAAAGAGCAATTTCCTTATGATAGTTACCTTAATTGTAGAAGAAGGTATAGAAACAGAGGGGGAGCACTATAAATGGCAACTCAAGGGCAAGGAACATGTGTGTCTATTTCTACAGCCCAAGTTCGTGTTATGTAAAAGTATATATGTTGATGAAAATTTCAATGTTTTTGCTGGTGAGCTGAGACAGTGCAGTGGTTAAGGTACCTACCACCAAGACTGAGAACCTGAATGTGATCCCTAGGACCCACATGCTGAAGTAGAGGCTCAAATTTCCATAGCTGCTTTTTGACCTGAACACATGCAGTACTAGCAACTTTGTCTGTTTATTAAAACTACCTAAAATGTTATAAACCATGTCTCCATATAGAACGATATTTTACACCCTTACCTAGGTTTAAAAGAACAGATGCCACCAATAGAAACTCTCATTTTCAGGCATTTGCTATTTGCCCAGAGGACTTCTGCTCATTAAATTCATTTGGAAAGAATGTGGCTTTGCTAGATTTCTGATGTAAGATTCCCCTTTGTATTATACCATTGCTTAATAACGAAGAGGCTTCGGAAAAAAAAAAAAAAGAAGAAGCTGCTTCGGCATATAGAAGTGTAGACTATAGCCAGGCTGGAAGATATATATATATATATATGGAGAGAGAGAGACAGAGACAGAGACAGAGAGACAGAGACAGAGAGAGACACAAAGAGAGACAGAGACAGAGAGATACAGAGACAGACACACACACAGAGAGAGAGAGAGAGAGAGAGAGAGAGAGAGAGAGAGAGAGAGGAGGCAAAGTAAGAGAGATGCCATGTAGCCTCCAGAGGAGAGAGACACCAGAACTTTGACCCATAAGTCACAGCCACATGGTAATGCAGAGATAAATATAAATGGTCTAATTTAAGATGTAAGAGTTAACTAGAAATATGCATAAGCTAAAAGGTCAAGCAGTGTTGTTATTAATATAGTTTCTGAATGATTATTTCAGGTCTGGGTAGCTGGGAAATGAACGACGAGCCTCTGTCTACAGATTTCATCAACTTGTGTATAATAAAAGCATATATTCTTATAAATACTGAGTTAATCTAATTTCTCTTTTCATACATACAGTAAAAAGACATCTTAATGATTTTTTAGGAGACTGGATTATACCACACAGATGTTGTGGAAAAAATAGGGGAAAAACATTAGGATCAACACTGAATATATGGAACCATATTCATAGACCCATGAATGATAGGTTTTTGTTACAAGATACACTTGCATAGAAGACTGCAGCACACAGAACAATTTTACTTCTACAGACACTGCATTTCTAGCCAGTGAAAACAGATGGAAAAAATAAAGAGCAGGGCCATCTTTCTGGCAAAAGGAAACAATTGTTTAAACTCCCTATGCCTGCTTTCTAAATATTACTCTGCTGTGCTAGCTTATCTCATTGCCTTAAAATAGAACCTTGCAAGTACCACTTACATCCTAATGTCAGGCCCTTGCTATAAAACAGGTAAAAATTAAACATGCTATTTGTACATTTGAAAACTTTAATGTAGATTCCTAAGGCCAAGAGTAAGACCATAGTTCATCTCCTTTGGTTAGCATGCATTTGAATATATTAACAAGTTCTCCACCCATCCCACAGCTAAACAGCCACACTCATGCTCAAATCTCTCTATGACTGAGTCATCTGTACAAAATGCAAATGATTCTAGGTTCTGAAGATGCCAGGGATAGAAATTAGGCTACTTCAGCAATTGCAGTAACTCTCTCAAGTAACACAAATACCATTTAAATGCCTGGTTCATCAAATATTATACGGTATATAAGGAAAGAAGTGTGAGGATAAAGGTGACAGAGACAAGTATTTGATCTGATTTTTAAAATATATCCCCTTTGAATTACTAATGTGATATCCCAGGGTTGAAATTTGCAATTTCTTAAATGCTTTTCTTTAAAAACATATTTACAACGTGTGTTCAATATGAAAAGGTGAGTATGAGGACTGTGCGAGACAGCAACAAACCTTTATTTCACTTTGCATGTGTGTGTGCACAGGCTTTTAAGAGCCAACCTTAAAGGTAAATGCTAACTCTTGCATATTCGAGGTAGAATAATAAGTAGGTTTTCATGCTCTTTGAAAAAGAAAAAGAGGGGAAAATGTCTGGTTTTTAGACATCAGAGAAAAGTCTTGTGGTGAAATATTTAAGTGCAATGGTTTGGGCATGGACTTATGCTTTACCTGGTGCTTATAAAGGTTGATTGAATAATGTTTCTCTGTTTTCTAAAGAAAACACAATCACAGCAAACAATGTTCTTTTTCCTGAAAGACACTGACATTGCTCCTTTTAAATACAAATCTCTTTATTTTTATTTGTGTGTGTGTGTGTGTGTGTGTGTGTACATGCTATGTGTGTTCAAGTGCTTGCTGAGAGAACATCAGATGTACTGGAACTGGAACTGTCAGACGTGGGTACTCAGATCCAAACGCTGATCCTCTACAAGTGCTCATGGCCACTGAGCCATTTTTTTAGCCCCCTTTTCCATTTTTTTTTAAAAAATACTGATAGCCATCCAAATGTTCTCATGGCTATTTCATACATATGGGAACCTCTTAACAACCCTGACTGACAGCGAGAAGAGGAGCCATAGCCCTATACAGAACTGAGCTACAGAAAGAATGCCTGTTAGTAAATAGAAAACCTCACTAGAGTCCTGGTTCACTATAGATGTATTTCAGGTAAACAGGGCCTTTAATTAACACTGGCTCCTCAAAGTAGGGCAAGTTATAACATGGCGGAGAGCCAACAACAACCTACACAAAAAAGGGAATTCCTTACATGAGCAGACTTTACAGTCTCTAGAGACAGGGGAGAGAGTCTCTACTTTAAGTGGGGGGAATCCATGAGTTTAGCGGATTACTTTAAATACTAGATGGGATGTAAAGCTGTAATTTAGGAAAGTAATTATATTAACCCACCTTTCTTTGGAATTGCTACATGTTAGTAACTCAGCATGTAGAGGGAGGGTAGCAGATAGGATATAAGGCATGGATGATCCACTCAATAGGGGCAGCCTCTATTGTCTATAGGCCATGACTTGCCCAAGCCCATATAGTTATCTATTCAGTTTTATTTAATTACAAGAAAAATTAGCCCAATTCAAACTAACTTAAGAAACAATTTGTGCGTTAGCCCACAAAACTAAAAGCATGGTTGGGTGGAGATGGACAGAAAAGAGAAATGGAAGGATATCATCATCAGTGTTCCCTATGTCAGGCAGCTCTGCTTCCCTCTGCATTGCCCATTTTCTCAGGCAGGCTTGCCTATGGCTGTAGAAAGATGTGTGCTATACGTTGCCCTAGTCTGTTTTATTCTGTGACATAATACTGCATGCTGGGAAATTTATAAGCCACAGGAATTTGCATATTGTAGATCTAGAAACTGGGAAATCAAGGATCAGTGAGTCAGGATCGGATGAGGTCCTTCTTGCTATGTCTTAAGGTAAGAAAGGTAGGGAAGGGACGGGAAGTTTGTGGGTTTGAGTACAAGTGTGTGCATGTGGTGTGAGTGTGTGTGTGTGTTCAGGTCTCTCTGTTTTTATAAGACCATTAATCCCATCCTAGGGCCTCACTCTCACATAACCCCAATTACTTTCCAAGGCTCCATGTCCTAATACCATAAAATAAAAATAAAAATTTGATAAATAGTTTCCACCATAGGAACATTAAGGATTAAATCCACAGAAATGTTTACTGTCCTGTCCTAGGTCACTGTGCCTTTCCTTGCAACCAAGGATGGATGTTGTTATCCCTGCCTTAAGGCCCAGAAATTAGTAACAGAAAAGAACTGGGTCTCTAAAGGGAAAATTAGCTTTTGATTATCAAAAAAAAGAGTAAATGTACATGGGTTTGTTACACATAGCCTCTATGTGTGAGGACAAAGATTCAAAATCTAATTAATATAGTAGAAAAGCTTTACATAGTATATAAATATTGATAAGGGAAATAAATGGCATGCATACAAGACTAGAAGGCTCAGTAAGACCTTCAAGACAAAGGCTGAACTAGTCTCCTATTAGCTGAACTTTTTGAGGTTGGGGTGGAAGGGAACAGAGATCTGGAAATCCTAATATAAGGGCTTCAAAATTAGCATACAAAAAATTAAAGTCATTAGCATAAGGAAAGGTTGGACAACCTGCCACCACTGCAACCCCCACTTCTGTACACCTTATTAACCAACACCAACCTCCAAGCTTGACAAGGAAATAGAATGCAAATGACTCTTCCTGTGCTAGGCTAATGATCCGCAGAAGTCCCAATCCTTTATGTACAGGTGTCATTGAGCTACTAAACTTTCTCCCTGCTCAGCCCACTTCTTTGCTTGGAAATTTATTCTTTCTCAGTAAATTTTATTTCTGTGCTTGTTACTATCATGTTTCTCTGCCCAATCCCCTCTTCCAGAACACAGAAATCGAGATATGGCAGCAGTGAATACCAAATCCTTATAGCCACTGATGTCACTTGCATTGCTGCCTCTTCCACTGCACTAATGCCTCACCTTCTAATTCTGCATCACTCTATCTCAAGGTTCACTGATGTTAAACGTTAAAGGAGATATGATGAAATAACTGTGTTCAGAACCTATAATCATGTAATTTGAAATGCAGTTGAGGTTAAAGTATGAGAGTAAGAATTACCACCTACCAAATAACCATATTGCAAATTTACCTAAGACATCTCAAGTCCCATGAAAAAGTAATTGAAGAAAGAGACTGGGAAGACAGCTCAATTGTTAAAGCACTGGTTGCTTTTCCAGAGGATCTGGGTCCAATTCCCAATGCCCAAATGGAATTCAAGGAGATCAAAAGCCTTCTTCTGGCCTCTACAGACACTGAGTACACATGGTGAATGGACATATATGCAGGCAAAACATCCATCCACATAAAATAAATCAATAATAATATAATAAAAAGAAATAAAAGGTCGAGGTGTGTTTTTTGTATGCAGCAGAAGAATTGATTCAGTTTTTGTATCCAATCTGTTAGCCTGTGTCTTTTTTTTAAGGGAGGAGTTGATTTTTTTTTTTATTGATCTTTATTGAGCTCTGAATTTTTCTCTGCTCCCCTCCCCTTCAACCCTCTCCCAAGGTCCCCATGCTCCCAATTTACTCAGGAGATCTTGTCTTTTTCTACTTCCCATGTAGATTAGATCCATGTGTGTCTCTCTTAGGTTCCTCATTGTTGTTTAGGTTCTCTGGGATTGTGATTTTGTGGGCTGGTTTTGTTTGTTTTATGTTTAAAAACCACTTATGAGTAAGTACATGTGATAATTGTCTTTCTGTGTCTGGGCCACCTCACTCAAAATGATGCTTTCTAGCTTAATTCATTTGCCTGCAAATTTCAAGATATTGTTATTTTTTTCTGCTGCGTAGTACTCCATTGTGTAAATGTAGCACCTGTGTCTTTTTATAGGTGAGTTGAATCCATTTATATTAAGGATATTAATGACCAGTGATTGCTAGTTCCCCTTATTTTAGTTTTTGTTGTTTGTGATGTTATTGTGTGTTTTTTTCCCTTTTTTGGGATTTGCTGCTAAGAGATCATCTATTGTCTGTGTTTTTGTGGATGTACCTAACTTCCTTGGGTTGGAGTATTCCTTCTAATATTTTGTGTAGGCCTGGGTTTGTGGCTAGGGATTGGTTAAATCTGGTTCTATCATGGAATATTTTGTTTTTTTCATCTATGGTGAATGAGCATTTTGTTGGGTATAGTAGTCTGGGCTGGCATATGTGGTCTCTTAATGTCTGCGTAACGCTTGACCAGGACCTTCTGGCTTTCATTGTTTCCATTGAGAAGTTGTGTGTAATTCTGATAGGTCTGCCTTTAAATGTTACTTAGCCTTTTTCCTTTGTAGCTCTTAATATTCTTTTTTTATTTTGTATGTTTAGTGTTTTGATTATTATATGGTATGGGGACTTTTTTTGATTCAGTCTATCTGGTGTTCTGTAAGCTTCTTGTATCTTCATAGGTATATCTTTCTTTAGATTGGGAATGTTTTCTTCTGTTTTTTATTGAATATATTTTCTGTGCTTTTGAGATGGACTCCTCCTTTTATCCCTATTATTCTTAGGTCTAGTGTTTTCATGGTGTCTTATAAGTTTTTGTTAGATTTAATGTTTTCTTTGACCGATGAATCTATTTCCTCTATTGTCTCTTCAGCACTTAAGATTCTCTCTTCCATGTCATGTATTCTGCTGTTTATGCTTGCATTTGTGGTTCCTGATCATTTTCTCATATTTTCTGTTTCTAGAATTTCCTTAATTTATGTTATCTTTATTGTCTCTATTTTGGTTTTCAAGTCCTGAATCATTTCTCTCATCTGTTTGGTTGCTTTTTGTTCATTTCTTTTAAAGGGCTCTATCTATTTCTTCTAGTTTTTTTTTTTTTTTTGTCTTTTCCTCCATTTCTTTGAGGGAATTTTTCATTTCCTCTTTAAGGGCCTCAAGTATTCTCCTAAAGTTATTTTTAGGTCATTTTCTTCTGTTTCATCAGAGGACTTGGGGTATTCAAGTCTTGCTGTTGTAGAGCCACTAGTTTATATTGGTGTTGTCTTGCTCTTTGTGGCGTTGAGTGTATTCTTACCTTGTCTACCCATCTTTTCCTCTGATTCGTGTAGTTGGGGCTGTGTCTCTGGTGATCAATCTTCCAGGTGCCAGTGGAGGGCTCAGATTGTTGCTCCTTGCGGTGCAGTCAGGACCACCATGATTTCAGACACCCCAGAAGTCACTCCGTGTTTTCAGAGCTCTATTGGTGGTCCCTGGGGTTTCTCTGCAATCCTTGATGTCATTAAGGCCTGCTCCCACTGAGATTGCTGGCTTGGGCATGTTTTCATGGAGGTCTCTGCCTTGGGCCTGGTCCCTCGGTGGTAGCTTGCTTGCTTGTACCTGCTCCTATGGAAGTCACTACCTTGAGCCTGCTCCAGTCGAGGTTGCTGGCTCAGGTCTTCTCCAGTGGAGGTCACTGACTGGAGCCTGTTTCTGCAGATGTCCGACTGGAGCCTGCTCACTCTGAGGTCCCTGGCTTGAGCCTGCTCCCTTGGCAATTTCTCCCGTGTACTTAATCCCGTGGAGGTAGACTCTGACCTGCTCCCTCTGAAGTCACTGGCTTGGACCTGTTCCCACAGATGTCCCTGGCTTGGGCCTGCTCCCTTGGCAGTCACTCCTTTGTATGTCTTATTTGTTTTTCAATTGCTGTGAGGAGACACCATGGCCAAGGCAACTTACAAGAGAAAGCATTTAATCATTTGATCAGGGCCTTGATTACAGTTTCAGAGAATTACTCATGGCAGGGAGCATGGCAGCAGATAGGGCAGCATAGCACTGAAGCAGTAGCTGAGAGCTTGATCCATTAGTTGAAGGCAGAGAGGGCAAGGTGGAGCCTGAAATGCAATTGGAAGGCATTTTGAAAGGCAATCCCAACCCCTGCAGTGACACACCTTCTCCACACTTTCAAATCCTTCCCAAACAGTTCTACTACTAGGGACCAAGCATTCAAATATACGAGTCTCTGGGAACCATTCTTTTAAGCTACCACAGTGCTCATCAATTTTTGGAGCCCAGGTGAGGCCGTTGGAACCTTTCCTTAGTCTACCATTTCTTGTAAGTCTTTGGATCTATTTTCCCTAATATTTTAATGTACCTATATGCTACTACAGTTTCAGTTTATCCTAATTAACATATAGGGCATTTTTCTCTTTAATGGTGGGCGTAGATCATTTGATCAGTCAGTGTTGCACAGTTGGTGCCTGACAGTGCTGTTTTTGTGCTCAACAAGGTACTGCAGTCTTCCTTGACACTCAAAATGGTATCAAAAGCTGCTTGTTAAATGTAGTCTCCTATGGCAAAGCAGAGGCTAAGAAAAAAAACAGTGTTTTACACAATATTGTATAGCCTTATCTCAACGTGTTCCATCCCCAATACTAAAAAACAAAACAAAACTAAAGCTACTCTAGTACTTGTAGTTTTTGTTTCCTTTGACAAGCTCTACATAAGAATCCCATACACTCTTCATTGTTGCACAAGATATCCTCAAACTCATGGTATCTATGCCTCTTCCCGAGTGCTGAGATTATAGGCATACATCAACATGCCTATCCATATACCTTTCAATATACTGTAGGCTCTCGGCCTTAAATGAACTCTTAGTCTTTCAATTGTTCTCCAAAGATTTTTTTCAGATGTTTCCTTTCACCTGACTCACCACAGCTTCAGCTTCAGCTTCTCTTAATTTGACACACAAATGTAAATGCTATCAGGTTTCACCTAGCCTGAAAAGACCTTTGCTTCAACTTACTATTTTTTTCTATTCACCTTTCTATTGTCTCCCATTAATTAATATATTTTCAACAGTGTGGTCTATGTCCACCTCTTTGTTCCTATACTATTTTTATGTTAACTACATATTCAAAATGGCTTGCTGCTTTTAATTTGTAGGCGTCTTCTCATACCTCATTCCTTCCAAGATCTCCTCAATATATAGAAAACAATAAAGGCTGTACAATATTTTGTGAAATTTTCCCTTACATGGAGTTGAAGGACACCATTCCTATTTACCTAGATAATCGCCTTTCCTTCCTTGTTGGCCTTTTCTCACACCATACCCAGTAATGATCCCTTACTTCTTTCTGTATGCTATTTTTGTCCACTTTGAGTCCATTTTACAAGCTGTAACCATCTTCATTGTATCTTCCAATGGAAGGTAAAGGGTTAGTTTATTGACTCCCAACTTAAAAGTCTTTCAAAACCAGAAGCAATGCAAGCTGCCAATGGGAAAAAAAATCACTTATCCTACCCAACTGTACTGCTTATGAACTACAATCACTAGAATAGCAAAATAACTTTGAACATGAAATAGTGGCACTATATCCTAGGGGTAACTCACTGCTACTTAGTTGTACTTAAGGCTTGCTCAATATGAGGGAATTCATGATTGGTACTAGAGACCTTTGCAAATATCTGTGGCTGGCGAGGCATGGACCTACAGGAGAACATACTACTGCTGTTTTCCTAAACCAGGGTAATTTCTAACTGCCATTCTAAATACTGTTTTTTATATCCATAGATAAATGCAGCTATTGCCATTCATCAAAAAAGCTCCTTTTTTCAGTAAAGATCATTATATAAAACTACAACTGGTCAGAATGCAGAGATCAATTTAAGGTCAATTTTTTAATATGTATATGTATTTCTGATCTTGATTAAGGTATTGTGATTGTGTAGTTCATTTAAAAATGTAATGCATATAGGTTGTTAATGGAAAATCATTAATAATAGTCGAGCTTGTAGTCATGTTAGATTTTCTAGATGTGCATAGATATATTTTAGATAGACATTCTTCATATCGTTCAAAGACTACAGAATATGACATTTAATGTTTTAATAACTTAGGGTTTTTCATGACAATGAGACATGTCTGCTCCTGGCAGCACCAATCTACTTCAAGAAGAAGATGGGCATCAAAGAGGCACCTTATGGAGTTTGATAGTCATTTGGGCAAGAAACTGCTCTTGCCTGGACTGTTGCATAAACTGGACACAAAGAAACCTCAGAGAGAGGACTGCTGAACTTGCCTAAAGGTGAGATGGTCTCTCGGGGTTCCTGATTCATGAAAGAGTCTGTGAGACATTCTGCAGAACACAGCAGATGGTGACTGAACTGCCTTTGAAATTTCCTGCTTCATGGAAATGTCTCTGGATACTTTGGGCCTGAAGGCCGAAGATGGATGCCCCAGCAGTACAAAGGAACTTTGGTGACTGTCCAGGCAGAGAGATGTCTCTATCACTTCTAGAGTTTTGGAAGTTTCTTATTTCTTGTTTACTTAGGTAGTATTATATCCTTTTGAAGTCTTTGATGCAGTTAAAGAATAGATAGATAGTTATAGTTATAGTTTTCCTTTGTTATGGTAAAAGATAAAATAGATATAAATATTGTAACTGTAATTCTTACTTGATAACTGTTTTGTTATATGTAATTTTGCTATGTTAAAGTTAAAGCCTTCTTTTTTTTTGTTTAAACAGAAAAAGGGGAAATGATGGAGGAAGGTCATTGGTTAATAAAGAAACTGTCTTGGCCCATTAGATAGGCCAGCCCTTAGGTGGTTGGAGTAGACAGAACAGAATGCTGGGAGGAAGTGAGGCAGATGCCATACCTCTCCTCTCCATGGCAGACATGATAAAGCTCCGGCCCAAGATGGATGTAGGCTAGAATCTTCCCGGTAAGTCAAAGCCACCACCTCGTGGTGCTACACACATTAATAGAAATGGGCCAAGCAGTGTTTAAAAGAGCACAATTTGTGTGTTGTTATTTCAGGTATAAAGCTAGCTCTGGTGGCCAGGAGCCAGGTGGCAGAAAACGACCCGCAGCTCCTACTACAAATGCTCCCTACTACAGAATCAGACTGTGAGTTACCCACTCCCAGTTTATGCATCTACAATGACACCCCTCCACCTAAGACTCAAGGAACATCATGGAAGAGGGGACAGAAAGATTATAAAAGTACTAAGACCAGGATATCTGCTGTAGGAGAGTCTCTTCTAAAAAATAAAAACAAAAAAGCATCTTGTAAGTAGGTGCACTATGTGTTTTATTGCCACTATACCACAACTGTTCATTGAATGTTTGGTAAATAATTACACTGGTTCTCAATTTCTCATCCTTACCATATTTCTTAAAACATTTCTTAAAGCATTTCATCTTATTTCTTGCCTGTTTCCCAACTATTCCTTTACATTTGGATTGTCCTTCTTGAATATACTATATCTCAATATTATCTTGCCTCAAAACACTGTACTCTGCTCCTAAGACACACTAGTGTCAACATTAAAATGACTTTAATCATGCTTAAAATCTAGATTCTTTTGTAGGAGGTTACCTGTTCATTTCCCAACCTCCCTGACCCGAAATAATCACTTAGAATTGATATTATTTAAATCACTGCTTGGCCAATCACTTAAGTATACTCCTAGCTAGCTCTTATATCTTTGTTTAATCCATTTCTATTAATCTGTGTATTGCCACATGGGTGTGGCTTACAGCAAGGTCCCAGTGTGTCTGTCCCCAGCCTTGGCTACATGGTGTCTCCTTGACTCCACCTACTCTCTCCTCCTCTATCTGCTTGAAACTTCCTCCTTAACCTATTCTGTTAAGTCACTGACTGAAAGAGCTTTATTCATTAACAAATAAAAGCAATACATAGACGAAGGACTTCTCACACCAAGATTCTATTGATTTCTCTATCCTCTGTTGAAAAAGGTAAAATAACAACTTAACATTTCTTCTTGGATATCATTTAAATGTATCGTTTTCTTTACACCATGTATTAGTCATGACACTCTGTCTCATGCTGTATTTAGTTTAGTGAGTGAGTTCTATCTTTTCTGATTCTGTCCCTCACTCAGTTTTCCTGCAAATGAAGAGTCAACTCAATGTATGTTTCTGTGCTATTAACTATATACTTTACAGCAATAATATATTGTCAATCTCCATTCTAGTCTACATCTTAACAACCCAGATATATCTTATAGTTTCTAAATATATCAAGAATATACGTTGTGTATCTTTCCAAGTGTTCTCTCTATCCAAAACTCTCATTTTACCTATATTCATATCTAGTAGGTTCCTTAACCTGATCTAAGATTCTCCTCACATATGTATCTAGCACCAACAGCATTCAGGAAATTGAAACAGGAGAATCTCATTTAAGTTCAGCCTGGGATACACAGTGAGATGCTATCTGAAATAAAATCCAATAAATAAGTAAACAAACCAAAAAATTAAAAGGGTGAGTAAAACATAAACAAAACTAGAAGTTATAACATATGTTCCTTGCTCTCCCCTTATACTGATTTTATATACAACTCTGAGGTGGATGCTTATGCTCTTTTGGTAATCTATGATTTATTTTACACTATTATACTGTCACTAATCTACAATCATCTCTCTCTGTGACCTACTCCTAGAGCACTTCATTGATATCTTGATAGCTCACAGAAAATAAGCATCTATTTTTCTCTTTTCTTATTTTCATAGCCATTTCTTTTGAAATTAACAAAAATTATTACTTCCAGTCAATGACATTTATCAACTTCTCATATGTACACCAGAAACTTTTCTGGGCCCTGAAGTTACAGTGAGAAGAATACAGATGAGATCTCTATTCTTGTGAACCATATGTACTGTGGTAGAGAAAGAGAAATAATATGTTGTATCATGTGACTGTAAGCAGTTGCTTGAAGAACTATAGTCATAGTGAGAAAACAATAAGTGTTCGAATTAGGGAATTCTTAACTCTAACCCTCAGATGACTATTATGAGTTTGTGATATAAACAAAGAGATTAATAACTCTGACTTTGTTTCCTCATCTATAAAATGAACTGAGCATTTTTCATAGGGCTACTGAGAAGAATTACTAAGGCATTATATAAAGTTTCTAGTTTGAATTTTGGACTACTGATATTTAAGAAACATATTTTGCAAAATCTTCATAACTAAACCAGAATATAGATATTACAATATGGCTCTATTTAAAGACATTTACAATAATTCTAGAACAGGATATGGGAATTCTATTTTCAGTTCACCTTAATTGGGTATATTTAAGGAATATGCTTTGCAAAATGTTAAGAAAGTGGTATTTGGAGTTAATTATCTGTTTAAGATGAGAAAAATAATTGTTGGCAGTTTAGTTACCTCCTGACTACAACAGAAGGTAAAGAATTGGTGATTCAGCTTTACTGTCTATTTAGTGCCTTTGAGGCATCCTTGAGTGTCACAAATTAGACCAATGTTGATAGAAGCAAATATAAGAGAACAAAAGGAAGCCCTTATTGGCTTTTGTGTTCAGTATGTCTCCCTCCTATGCAAAATGGCCTTGACACACAGAATGAAGGCATTGACCATGTGTGTCCTGAGAGTCTTTCCTGAAAAAGATGAACATAGATAGAAAATTAGTGACAAAGCCCTCTGTTGTCAAATTCTCCACAGAGCTACATAAAGCTAAATACAAATAGCCAGGAAAGCAAAAGGCTTAATTAAGCAGCTAGTGATGATTCAGGTATATGAACTGTGAGTTTTAATATGGCTTTTGAGAAAACCTTGGTGTTTAATAAAGGCTAATAAGAATTATGAGAATGCATGGTTTTGGTGGCAAGAATATTAAAGAGGCATATGTTACTATTTATTCAATGTCTTGCTCATGTCCCATATTTTAGTTGATCAGTTACATAATTTTTTAATTTTTTTTAATTTTCTAATACTTGTAATTGAATTAGGATTGATATACTCATCCAATACCACTTATAATGAATGTGTTTTAGAAGTTTTGCAAAATGACTAGTTCATAAAACCATTGGTTTTTCCATTTCACTCAGCTTTCTAATTCTGTATCCAAAATTCTGAGACAAAAATAGTGACTACAACACTGAGCCAACTAAGGTTTTCTGCCTTTTTCTAATAATTTGTGTGCTTTAAATTTGGGCTTCTCATCACTCATGTCTAAGGGAAAATAATTCTAAAAATCTATATGTGCCAGTGAACTTGTACCATCTTTAATATTCATAAGGCTTAACCTTCATGGGTAATAGCAAGTTACCCAGATAACTGTCTATTAAACTTCATACACATTAGAACAGTCTTTTTAAGCTCACTCTCCCCAAGTCTATCATGAATGATCAAGAACTGAAAAGAGAAATGAGTAACTGAAAACTGCCCTTTGATATTCCAAATATGATGACTTAGCTGGCAAGTCATATAGTCACAAAGTGTTGAAAGAAAATTACCAATCTAGTCCCCAGTTCATTCCTACTGCTAGGGTGACAAGGTTCATCCAATGTATGCAGTAACAAATAGCAGGTCTACTTTTATTTTTATTCATGAATGCAAAAGAATAACCTTAAGTTCAAATATAGCAAAGGAAGACTTTAGCTATGGTGCAGAGTTGAAAGGGAGTATACCTCATATGCAATCATCTCATTTAAATCATGGGATGATATATTTTGACTATGTCTCAATAGTGAATCATGGCTCTATGTGATAGAAAATGATAATACAGGAAAGCAACTAGTTACCCAGAAACTACATGAGTGGAAATAGAACATTAGCAATTTTATTTGGAGTCTAACTATGGAAGTGGGGTTTGACTCGCTACACTTACTAATGTGAAACTTTATTAGTCATTTGAATACAAGTCATTAAACATGCCTGCTTAAATATTTGGTATTCATTAAGTTAGTTAACATAATGTTTTTTCTCTCTAGTGTTTTATTCCAGGCTCTAATTTTTTATTAATTAAATTTCTTTGACAATTTCATACATGTATATAATGTATTTTGCATTTAGATTACTCTCACACTCACAGATTCACTTCCCTGCCTTCTCACAGACATTCTATCAAACCCTGCCTTTTCACAAAACACATTTCTACCCTTTCATGTCTTTTGTTATCTTTTGAGACCAAACAAGTTTAACCAGGCCATCTGACCACGAATTTGAAACTATTCACTGGAGTCTACTGGACTCATCAACTATGTACACAGCTGAAAGTGATAACTTCCCTTTCCACAGCATAAATCATAGCCAATTGTTCAATGGGGACCCATGAGCCCTTGCTCTATCCATACCTGACTGTTGACAGGCCTTTTCTTGAACAGGCTCAGAGCCAGCAACTACAGAAGCAGTGAGTTCTTCGTTGCAGTATTATCTCCTGCTCAGAAAATGGCTTTTCCCAGCTCTTACTCTTACTTTCTAGCTCTTATATTCTTTCTTATCTCTCTTCTGTGATGATCCCTGAACTGTAGATGTGGTGAAAGAAATGCCTTGTTTAGGACTGAGCCCTTAACAGTTACTTATTCTCAGAACCTTAGGCATCCATGAGACTTTGAGTTCACATTTTTTCTCTGCTAAGCGAAGTTTCTCTGTGTAAGGTTCTAATTTTAGCTGCCTCAAATAGTCACAATGGTCTCTCCATTCCTAAAATTTCTCATATGGCCAATCCAGAGTTATCAGTGCCATTGCAATATCACTAGTAACAATTTGATCATCATGTTGGTATATGTTATGCTTGGTACATACTATGAAATTTCAGTTTAATCATTCCAACTACATGGTCAATACATGTCTTACATTTCTCTAACAAAATACTACAGGTGGAGTACTTTTAAAGAAAGAAAAGTCATTATGATTCTGGAGACTAGAAAGTTCAGAGTTGAAATCCTGGCATTTGGAAAGACTTTCTGCTTCACCATCCAATGAGGCAGGAGCATGCATACATCAGAGCAAAGGAAGAAAGTTATACTCACCATTTTATCAGGAGTTCATTCCAACAATACCTGACACAAAAAGTGACCCACTTCAGCATTGCTCCATTATTGAGACTGATGCAGTTACTTCTTAATGACCTCACCTTTCAATATTATTGCTTTGGGGAAACTGTTTCCAACATATGCTTGGCAAGGGTAGATATTCAATACTATTATAAACCCTTTTTGTAGATGAAGATTTTGAAGTTGAGGTAAGGCTAGGTAATTTCTTCAAGGTCAAGAAACTAGAATACAATAGACACTGAATTAGTCTGCCTGCTCTATATTTAACGCATATCCAAATCCCTCTACTTCTACTTACTTACTTTTACTGGGTAACAGTATTCCAAGAACTTGTACATCAATCAGTAATTTCTCTCATTTGACTTGGGTATGTAATTTTTACCCAGACCAACATTAGCACTGTCATCAGTACATCCCACATTACTGCTCCTTCTAACTTAGCATGCTGTTCAATAAGTATATCCCATGTAAACAATAAGTGAAGAATAAATGACTAAACAACTGCACTCAAGAAAGACTTCCATTAGCTGGGATTATGGTAGCATCTCTGGGATGCTAATCTTACTCGGGCGATGTAGGTGTGATGGAGGAAGGTCATTGGTTGATTAAATAAAGAAGCTGCTTGCCCTGATAGGTTAGAACGTAGGTGGGAGGAAGAGGAAGTGAGCTCAGAGACTCCACAGCTCTCCTCTCGGGGGCAGATGCCTCAGAGAGACTCGACCGCTCTCCACTCTTGCGGGCAGAGGCAAGAGCTCTGCTCTCTGAGGCACACGCGATGAAGCTCCGACCCAGGATGGACGTAGGCTAGAATCTTCCCGGTAAGCGCACATTGGGGTGCAACACATATGATTGGAAATGGGTTAGTCCAGGTGCGAGAGTTAGCCGAGAAAAGGGCTAGAGCTAAAGAGCCAAGCAGTGATTAAAAGAATACAGTGTCTGTGTAATTATTTCGGGGCATAAGCTAGCCGAGCAGGCGGCTGGGGTGTTGGGGACTCAGCCCCACCGCTCCATATTACTACATAGGTGGGTCTTCTATGTATCTGTTGCTTTCATTGGTTAATTAATAAAGAAAACTGCTTGGCCTGATAGGTCAGAACATAGGTAGGCAAGGAAGACAGAACAAATTTCTGGGAGAAAGAAAGATGATCAAGCAGACTCCATGGAGCCAGCCGCCAGGTCAGACATGCTGAATCTTTCCTGGTAAGCCACCACCTTGTAGTGCTGCACAGATTATTAGAAATGGGTTAATCAAGATGTGAGAATTAGCTAATAAGAGGATAGGACTAATAGGCCAAGAAGTGTTTGAAAGAATACAATTTGTGTGTTGTTATTTCGGGTGTAAAGCTAGCCATGCAGGAGCAGAGCAGGACAAAAAGCAGGCCTGCTTGTCTCATCACTACACTCCAGAAAAGGAAATCAAAGAGTTTTGTGCCAAGACATATTTTCTTTATGTCTCTACCTCCCTTCTCTTTCTCTCCATAACTCCCCCATTTCTTTCTCTTTATTAACTCTTTCTTTTATGAGACATTTCTTAGGATCTTACATTGTAACCTTATGGTCCATGATGGCCTGGAATTCACTATGTAGCCATGGCTGGCCTAGAACTCATGATAATCCTCCTGCCCCAGGATGAAACAGCATGACTTGCTTTCAGGTCATAATTTCAGGTATAAGTACAAAGAGAGGACCAAGCAGACCAAGGAAAATCAGGGTGCTACTTGTCTCCTATTCCCTCCATAACCCCATGTTCTCCAATAAAGACATGAACAGCTTTGGGAACTGAAATGCACATATTTACTTTGCCTTAGCTGCGTTCTTTAAAGTTGTTATGGAAGCTTGAAAATGGCTGCTTCAATGATAATCATTTGTAAGGAAAAGTAGAAAAACGATTGTGTTTATTGATATTTCGCTATTCTTGGAAAGAAAGATGATTATCAAAATATCAGTAGTCAAATAAATATTTAGTGAGTAATTGAGAGGTCAAAATGACCATTTGTATTTGTTGTTAAATGTGAAATTTTGGCTAGACAGGTTCATAATTTAAGACTTTTTACCCCCGCAAGATGGTTTATGCCATATTCTTGATGACTAAGACCAAAGAAGTGCTTCATGTGTTCTCTGGAATAAACAAATCCCAGAGGTAGAATGTCATCCTTAACCCCTCCTATTAACACATAAAGCTGCCTGAGATTTCCTAAAAACAAGGAAGAGACAGTTGAAGAAGGGCAAAGAAACCCAAGACATGAATTCTCAATGAACTTATTAGACATTGAGCCCTTCAAGCAAAACCAGCAATTTGGAATGGGTTTGTATTTGTTAAAGGCCTTCTCAGCCATGGGGGAGAGGGAGTCTATGAAACAACAAACCTTAAAACACAGAAACTAGAGAAGAGTCTCATCTTCATTAGATTACCTAGAATGGCCATACTCTGATGGAGCTGAAGGGATGTGAGTTTTGGGCAAGTAGGAAGACAATAAAAATAAAAGCCTCACCAAAATGCCTGAGCACATGTAGAGAAAAATAATGATGGACAATGAACTGGCAAAACATGCTCAAGAAAAGAATAAAACACTGAAAATCAGAACCAGTATATTGCCAAGTTAATCTACTCATATGATCAGTTAAAAAAAATCATAGTTTTTTTGACTGGAACATATTTTTAATAAATAGTCTAGTAAAGTCATGAAAGAATGAATAGTCAATTGTACAGTGAATACTAGCAACGTTCAAAATGGTTTTTTCTGGTTTTAAAAATAAAATTCTAATGAAATCACTTCAGGCAGGTAGGCTGTGGTCTATTCTATTTTTCATACAATGGATGAATTGAGATTTTTTTAAAAAAAATCTGACTTTTTAAAACTGCAGATACAGAAGAATTTATCCTGTGATCTATAACTGGCAACTAAACAGTCTAAGACCCTCCTCTTTCAGACAGCTTTGATTGTTGTATTACAAATTCTATTTTATTTATAGTTCTCTCTGTGGTATAAAAGTTGCCCTTTGGGCTGACAAGATGACTTAGGAGGTAAGAGCACCTATCGGCATGCTTGACCACAAGAGTTCAATCCCTGAAATCCATATTGTGGAAGGACAAAACTGACTCTCAAAAGTGTATTCTGACATCCACACAGATGCATCACTGCGCATGAATCCTTCTCTCTCCCTCCATACACAAATGAATAGATATAAAAATTAAATTATCTTTTATACGTAACCAAGAAAACCATCTTTAAAACACATATGGTGAGATTGTGGCTACTAATAAAAACAAAATTCAAGCACATTGAAATAAACTGAGTCAAGAATGGTCCAAGCCACTTAAACAAACTGATGCGAAGAATATTTTGGTAGAGAAAGAAGACATACAAGCATCCTTTTAGACAGAAATGTAGACAAATGGATCTCTACATTAGCACATAAATAATTTTATTAATCAGATTGAAATCCATGAAACTGCATAGTTGCCTAGGGATGAAAGGTGATAATCCATTTGAAGAACTGAAATTACGCATCTAACATATTTGCCTCTTCGAATTTCTAAATTCTAATCAGGGAAAGCACTTGCTATCGGACCAAGAAAGTGAAAGTTAAGGACTTTGGGTTCACAGTGGGACTGCTGAAGGCTCTGTGAGTGTAGTATATACAGCAGAATCAGTATTTAGTAGCAAAACTTACTTTAGGTTCCACAATGCCAAGTATTCCAATGTGTATTTGTAGTTTCTCCTTATCATAATATCCCATGGGCCAATGAGTTCAGTGAGTAAAGGTACCATGGAGCTATGTTAGATTCCCAGCTCCTACACAGTCCATAGAGAGAAACTTCTGTAAATTTTCCTCTGATTTCCACATATGGTATGACACACACATGCATAAACAAATAAATGTAATTCTATTTTTATAATAAAAAAATTTATTTTTAAAATTTTGAATATATATTATCCCTTATGTAAGAAACGATGATTTAGGTATTTATTGTGATCATTTCCTGAAGTATTCCCTTGGCTCTCTAAGAAATCTTTCTATTAACTCTGTGAAAAACATTAGTACTGTGTCCAATTTGTTCATTGAACTATTCTTAATAATAGCAATATACAAGGTTTAATGGGAGTGCAAATAGGCCTAGTATCTGGAAATGAGATTTGAGTTCTCTGCAAATCTAAGTATCTATTATTACCCACATGCATTTACATACAAGCTGGGCCAAGGTCTTTTGAACATATAGGTCCAAAAGATTTGCTGAGACGTAAACCAATAAGATGGTTATACTTACTTGGTGGTTTAATTGACGTAATAATTATCTATGTTTATGAAGTACAGTGTGATACTTTAGAACATGTAGACTTTCTATAAGACAGGTCATATTTACTTGGATAGTGGGCATGAGGCAATTTTTAAAACATTTTGATGACTATTAGCAATAGTGGAAAAGTAAAATTTAATGTTCTAAATATGAGAAACACTTAGTGAATGTTATACTGCTCAAACAAAAATCACTTAATAGTTTAATAGTTTTTGCTAAGCAAGCAATAAAATGAAATAATAAATTAAAACCCCTGATATGTCCCTGATTTAGACACAGAAATCAACTAAAGAAGGTCCACAAAGTAGCAGTTATTAGAAATCTCCAAAACTTTCCATGTCTTTCTGATGAACTTAATTACCACAATGTCTTTTAAATTTTAAATTTCCCATATGGGAAATTTCTATTAATTATAATGCTACCTACTGCTGAGAACAAAACTATCCATTGTGAATTCCAGAGTGGCTAATCCTTGCCAGCAGGTCACCCATGCCTGCCAAGGTTTCCTTTAAACACACTTAATGATGGCAATGATGATAGCAATAAGAAGATGAAGAATCTTTAATGTTCAATCAGCATATTCTATAGTTGGAAAATTAAATAGGACTCAATGAATGTAATTTCTTAGACAGTGAAAATATAGGGTAGCATATTTCAAAGGCCCAATTACATTTTGATTGTAATTTGAATTTTTTTCTAGAAACAAGGTCCTAAAAAATCCTCTTAAAACATTTAAAGGTTTACTTACTTAATTAATTAATTCATTGTATGTGTGTGTGTTGTGTGTGTGTGTATGTGTGTGTGTGTGTGTGTGCCTGAGTGTATGTGTGTGTACCTTATTCATTCTGGTCCCTTGGAGGCCAAAAGAGGATGTTGGAAGTAATAGAACTGAAGTTACAGATGGTTGTCAACAACCTATGTGGGTGCTGAGAACCGAACAGTAGTCTTCTGCAAGAGCAGTGAGTACTCTTACCTGTGGAGCAATCACACCAGCCTCAAACTCAAATATCTTTTAATGAATAACTGCATAATAACTATGAACTTACTACAAAGTTATATCTTCTACTTATTACTGTTTCATATAACCTACATTAAAACATTTCTAAAAGATATTCATGCAACAAGAACCTAATCACATAGTTCTCTACTGTACTTTTGCAAAGTACACTTCCTTTCTATATTAAATAAGTAAATAATTTACTCCAAAGCAGATATACCAGTTATCAAAATTGCTAATATATTATTTGTACCTGTATTAACTTCAAAAGTGAATAATCATTTCATGAATACTGGATACAATGAAACCAAAGACATTTTCTGAAATTCCCAATACATGACTCACAGACTGAATCATATGTATATTCAAGAAGAGAAATATAGGATGGAAAAAGATATGGGTGAACAGAATGGTTCACACAGCAGAGAAAAGCAGAACTATATAGATACAGAGGCACCACTAGGTATGTGTGTGCAGTTGCAACGGACAAAGGAGCATATCACTGCCTGGTGGAGGCAGTCCTTAGGCCTACAGGAGGCTCAGTCCACTACCAGCCCACCTAGCTCTGTCGCTGCTCAGCTGAGAGACTGCCACTCAGCCTGCAGGCCTAGTGCACTGTTGCTGCCACTCTAGCTGCTCTCCCTACTGGGACTTCAAATCCAATGATCCATGCCTGGGGTATCCGCATGGCAGCCAGTGCTGGAGGCAAGGTGATGTATAGCAGCATAGAGCTCGTGTGGGTTCTGCCCCTTATGTGGCCCAACCACACGATCACCTTGATTCTGAGCAACAACAAGATATTTAAGATTAAGAATTGTTCATTTTAAGGGTTAAGATTCCCACGTTGATTTCTGGGATCTGTGGTGCTGCTGGAGACCAGGTTGACACCCATGATCCATGCTGCTGCCAGCTGCTATGGGCAGGGAAGCATCTTTTGCAATGATATTGTTGACTATAAACTCATAACTGAGAATGAGAGACGAAGGAGTCTATACTAACCCTTCCAGAAATAGAAACAGTTCAGACAGGAAGCCATTGAAGAAAATCCTTAAAAACTGTGCTAGATTCTGGCTATTACAAACAATGCTGCTATGAACATCGTAGAGGATATACTTTTGTTGTATGATAAGGCCTCTCTTGAGTATATTCCCAAATCTCAAGGTCCAAATCAGGAGCAGAAGGAGAGAGAGCACGAGTAAGGAACTCAGGACCGCAAGGGGTGCACCCACACACGGAGATAATAGGGATGTTCTATTGGGAACTCACCAAGGCCAGCTGGCCTGGGTCTGAAAAAGCCTGGGATAAAACCGGACTCGCTGAACATAGCGGACAATGAGGACTACTGAGAACTCAAGAACAATGGCAATGGGTTTCTGATCCTACTGCACGTACTGGCTTTGTGGGAGCCTAGGCAGTTTGGATGCTCAACTTACTAGACTTGGATGGAGGTGGGGGTTCCTTGGACTTCCCACAGGGCAGGGAACCCTGATTGCTCTTCGGGCTGAGGGGAGGGGACTTAATTGGGGGAGGGGAGGGAAATGGGAGGCAGTGGCGGGGAAGAGACAGAAATCTTTAATAAATAAATAAATTAAAAAAACTGTGCTAGAGATGCTGAAGTGTAACTCTTTGCAGTTGAAAGCTTCTGGCAGGGATGTGGGGAAGAACTCAGTTTTCTTTAAGGGGGCTGCCCATTGGAAGTTTGACCAAGCTCCCATGAATATAGGTGGGAGGATGGTCATGGGAGGAATGGGAAGCAACTGTGATTGAGATGCATTGTGAGAAATTTTCAAATAATTAATAAAAACTTTATGTTCTGGGAAGACAAAAATATAAAACATAAGCATATCTAATGTTCTTCATACAGTTATTATTCTGTGTTCTTCCTTTACTATGTTAAGTGTCCACTTGTTTTACCACTTAAAAATGTCATTTGGTAATAAAGCTTTAGATACGTTTTCATTCATCCTCATTTCTTTAGAAAAGTAAAATGAAGGGACATGATGCTTTTACTTTTGTGGTCCATTTTATGAGTCTATAGTTACAGCAAACCTTGGTTTCATTCCTGTTGCTATGATAAAACACTCTGACAAAAACACCTTAAGGGGGAAATGACTTATCTTGCTTACAAGTCCAGTGTGCAGTTCACCAATTCAGCGAAGTGAAGTTGGCAGAAACTCAAAGCTGCTAGTCATATTACAACCACAGTCAAGAGCAGAACACAATGAATTAATGAATGTGTGTATTTAGCTCACTTTCTCCTCTTATATAGTTAAGAATCCTCCGCATATGAAATGGTGCCACCCACAATGTCTTAGTCGTCCCACCAGTTGATGTAATTAAGATGATCTCCACAGACTTCCTCACCAGCCAACGTAATCTAGATACAGCCTCATCAAGATTCCATTTTTAAGAGATCCTAGATTGTATCAAGTTAACAGTTAAACAACTGACACACAGCACTACCAATAATGAATGACTTTAATAGATAATGCAGGTTGTAAAGAAAATGCGGATGAAAAGAAGGATTGCCCTTTCCATGTAAATGTTTCTCATGTACTGGCACACAATTATAAAGCCATTTCTTACGATATAATGTTCATTATAAATCATTTTTAATTGCATAGACTCTAAAGAAAGGTATCTTCTGAAGGCGCAGAGGGTGAGTTAATTGTAGAAGGTGCTCTTGCCAAAAATAGTCGAAGATTTTTATACTGTCTTTATCTCTACCATTATATGTAGACCAGGCTGTCCTCAAACTCAAAGAAATCCCGCTTCTGCCTCTCATGTGCTGGGATTATATGTGTGGTCCATGACACCCAGCTACATATCTCTATATTTCTAAAATACATGTTTTTTTTTTAAAAAACTACCACTGTGATAATCTGTTAGGGCAGCCATTACAGAATGTCACAGACTTAAACAATGGAAATTTACTTCTTAGCACAAGAAAAGAAAGAAAAAAGAAACAGAGAAAGAAGAAGGAGGAGTAAGTAGAAAAGGAGAAGAGAAAAATAAAGAAACCCTAGTTGTTGAGTCTAGAAAATGCAAGATCCAACTTTGACAAGTTTGAAGTTTGCTGAAGGTTTGGCAGATTCTGTGTAGTCTCACAGCAGAAGGACAAGGTGGCTCACTCAGTCTATGATAATCATAGTGCTTACCACTACTGATTTTGTCATCTTTGCTGAAGGACAGAGATAATGGGCACAGATAGTAACATATTAAATAAAATGCAAATTAAAAGTTGAACACTAGAAGCATCCAATCTTAATACTCATCCCTTTATGAAAATATACCGCACAAATTAGACTGTCTGCCAGTAGTCCTAGTATTTGCAAAGGCTATTTAAATACTTTAATTCTTTTACTTTCTCTGTTATATATGCTCACATTGTAATCATTTCTATAGTAAAATACATTATATTTGATTGAGAAAGTTCTTGTTTCTTTCAAGTTGATTCTAGAGCAAAGGGCCTCCCTTTGTAGCTGAACATGCTGGTATATACCTGTTGGCATTAAATTCTGGGAAGTAGGAAACAGAAAGAAGAGGATTTTTTTTTTAAATCCTCAGTACCAACCTCTTCTACATGTGGAAGTCCAGGCCTTCCAGGGCTACATAGTGAGACCCTGTCTCAAAATCAAAAGAAAACTAAACAAAAATCAAGCCACCTTTTCTTTCTGAGAAAGAAAATGCCATGTTCAAGCTTTATGTGACTGAATAATAATTACCTACATGGAAAAATGTGGTTTCCTTAGATCAACCAAAGGTTCAGCTTAAGCCACACACTGTGAGAATTGCAAGTTAAATTACAGTTTCTGTCTTTGTCTACGGTCATAGTGCACCATTTTTTCTCACTTACAGGAACTCTCTGAAAGATTGGGATCATGATTGATTAGTTACAAAAAATACTCCAAAAGACTGAATGTCATGGAACAAGACCTAATTTTAAGACAGTATCATTGCTTAGCTGGTTTTAACTCCAAGTGTAATTCAACAGATGATTTGGGAATCTAGTCATCTAAATGAATATTTATTATATTTGTTTAACATACCATGGAACTTCTGATATCTGTACTGTTTTGTGTGGTTTTTGCTTCAGAAATCTATTTTTACACTCTCCAGTGATCAGTTCAATAATCTCTGCTTCCAATGAGATTTGACAATTTGTATATATAAAAATAAAATGGATTTATGTTTCTTTTTAGTCTTTTCTTTCCATCTCTGAAGTATTTGCTAGTAGCTCCTTTCACTATTCATATAAGATTATAAATTTACATATATCTGATGACTCAAGTATTTCTTTTATGGAACACTAGGTCTACATTTAGTTAAGCAGACTTCAAATTAATTCTGGCCTACTAACTCTGAGAGTGGAGTTGAAGTTTCTTCCTTCTGTATTACTTCATGGATATGACAATCATAATCAGCTTCTGCACACAATGTGCAGGCAATTTAGAGATCTAAAATTAGTATGAGCAAATTATTTAAATGAGTACTGAAAAAGAAAGAGATTAATCAGGTCACAAAAAATGGCTGAAGTGTCCCAAATCGGAGGTCTTACTCATTTTCTACTTCGCTAGCAGGCTAACCAAAGGTAGTATAGATTTCACTATGTGAACTTACAAATATATACATACATGTAATATAAATGTACAATGTTATACAATCCACTGTGAAATTTAAATATTTTTGTCTATTTTTTAATTTAAAAACCTACAAGGGCAGGGCAATGGTGGCGCACGCCTTTAATCCCAGCACTCGGGAGGCAGAGGCAGGCGGATCTCTGTGAGTTCGAGACCAGCCTGGTCTACAGAGCTAGTTCCAGGACAGGCTTGAAAGCCACAGAAAAACCCTGTCTCGAAAAACCAAAAAAAAAAAAAACCAAATAAAAACTACAAGGATCTGACATCCTCTGTGAAATTTAAGCAATTTTATTTATTGTTTTCA
Organism: Microtus ochrogaster; assembly: GCF_000317375.1. Taxonomy (NCBI): domain Eukaryota; kingdom Metazoa; phylum Chordata; class Mammalia; order Rodentia; family Cricetidae; genus Microtus; species Microtus ochrogaster. The sequence goes on from NC_022026.1 coordinate 33,025,448, forward strand.
AGGGAAATTTTTTACAAAAATGTCTACTGCATACTGCTGAAGAGATATAAATATTATCAATCAATAAGAATATGTCATTTAGATCCATCAAAACTGTAGCAATTTTTAAACTTATTTAATGTTAGCTATTCTGATAAAACTAAAAATTTATGAAAATGTTTATTGTTCCCAAAAATACAAGGAAGGATATCTAAGAACAAGCTTGTTAGTGCACAGGCCATTTATACATATAATTCCTATATCTGTTGTGTTTTGAATGAGAAATGTGCCTCATAAGAATCAGGCTTGGCAGTTTACCTAGCAGGCATTAGGAAGTGAGAGATACACCCATTCTCATTGCTAGCTTGGTCAGAGTCTATTCTGGGGTAGCAAAATTATTGTATTATTGATATGCTTAGAATTATTATGCAGATAAAAGACAAAACAAAAATCAGAATTTAATATAGAATACTATCAAGGGCATACATGAGCAGACATGTTGCAAAAACATCCTATATTGAACTTTGTTGATAAAGCAGTCTTAAGACCTCTAATTGGCTTTTTCTCAGGAAAACCATATTCAAAGCCTTTCAACTTCATCAAAAGGCACTATTTCCATCTCTGTAACAAGACACTGATAGATAAGATACTAGATGACACATATCACTCAAATAGGCTATACATGTAGCATGAATAATAAAATCTCAGAGACAGAAATTGGGGTTCAACTTGAAAACCGGAAAAGTAATGAAACGAAGCCACTAGAGAAGTCTTACCTCTGCCAAGGCTGGGCAACCACAAACTAAGCAGATAGCCTCTCTCTCCTCTCATTATATATCTCCTCTAGTGCTGGAATTGAGGGCATATGACTCCCTAGTACTGGGATTAAAGTTGTAGGCCACCAACACCTGCATATATTTCTTCATTGATCTTGTGTAGCCCAGGGTGGTCTTGAACTCACATAGGTCCATCTGACTCAGCCTCCCAAATCCTATGATTAAAGGTGTGTGTCACTATTGCCTGACCTCTGGTGTCTTTAGCTTTGCCTCTACTCCTCAGGCAAGATTTACTTATCAAAATACAAATAATATGACACTACATAAACATATTTGAAATGTAGGCAAAATGAACTTTGGTCATTCTATGCACAGTTTTACTTTTGAGCACATAAAATTAAATGAAATGCTTTTCTTGGTTCTAATTCTCTCCTCTCCTCTCCTTCATTTCCTTTTGTTTTCTTGAGGCAGGGTCTGGCTTTGTAGCTATGTCTGGTCATAAACTCACTTTGTAGCCCAGCGTGGCCTACACTTTCAGCAATCCTCCTGTCTCAACCTCCTTGGTTCTGAGATTACATGTTTAAGACACCACACTTGGCTTAAAAATTGCTGATACTATGGAAAATACAAATAAAATATCAAGCCTTCCCTATTAATGTGTTAAACAAGATAATGAAAACTCTACTTCTAAAGTAAATTATAAAACTGTTATTTAACAAAATTCCCTCCCATGTCAGCATATTTCTGAAATCAAAGTATATACTCAGGTTTCACTCTGTCTAGAAACTGCACTGCTCTGTGTTAGCCACTCAGTGAGAATGTGAAGCCAAGCTGTGACCACTACTCAGAGGCACAGGGCACCTTACACTAGGATAGACTTGCTTTTCCAATTCTAGACGGTTTTTCAGCTTTCTGCAAAAAGGAAAACTTTTGCTTCACTGACAAAATTTGGATTATATGTCCATTTTCCCGACCCCCACATTCATCCTAACAATATCTTCTGTGCTGATGAGTTATTTGGTTTTTTGTTTTGGTTTGTTTTGGTTTTGGTTTGCTTTGGTGTTTCATGAGAGGGTTTATGTGTGTAATAGACGTGTTTATCCTGGACCTTGCTTTGTAGACTAGACTGACCTTGAACTCACAGACCCTGCCTTCCTCTGCCTCCCAAGAGCTGGGACTAAAGGTTTCATCACCACAACCAGCTTAATTTTCTGTTTTGTTTTTGTTTTTCAACTTGACGCAAGCTAGAGTCATCTCAGAAGAGGGAACATGACTTGAGAAAATGTCTTCATCAGATTGGCCTGTAGGCAAAGTATGTGAGGCATTTTCTTCATTAGTGACTGATGTAAAAGGGCCCAGCCCACTTTAGGCAGTGCCACCTCTTACCAGGTGGTCCTAGGTGGCATAAGCATGCTGGGTAAGCCATGGAAAGGGAACCAGTTAGTAACATTCTTCCATGGTCTTTTCCACAATTCTTATTTACAGATTCCTACCTGGAGTTCTGGTGACAAACTGTAAGCAGTAATCTCTAAACTAACCTCCATGCTGCTTCTGATCATGGTATTTTATCATAACAATAGAAAAGTAAACTATAACACCCACTTTAGGAGTCTGAATGAGACTGGCCTCCATAAGATCATGTATTTGAATGCTTATTCCTCAGGAATTGGTTATACTTGAGAAGGATTAGGCACATGGCCTTGTAGGAGGAAACTTCCTGCAGGTGGGTTTTGAGGTTTCAAAAAAAATTTCAGGTTTCAAGTTAGCTCTCTCAGCTTGGTGCTCCTGGATCAGATAAGAGTTCTCAGATACTGTTCCAGTACCATTCCTACAGGCCTATTGCCCTGTTCCCTGCCACTATGATAATGGATTCAACTACTGAAACTGTAAGCACTCAAAACACTCTTTTTTCTGTAAATTGCCTAGGTCATGGTATCTTATCACTGCAATAGACAAGTAACTGATCTTTGTTTTTATTGCATGGGAAACAGTTAAAGTGGAAAAAGAAAAGAGTAGTGAGGCCATTTATATTTCAATTTCAATCTCTGGGTCCAGTCAAGACACAGTTCTTTGACTGACCAGGTTAGTACAAATTTAGTTATTTGCGAATAAATCATTTCTATCTCAACAAACTATTAACTCCTCAGAGACAAACTGCCCTCTGATGTTCTCAGCTAAGAGTCCACTAGAGAGGCAGAAACTGTGTTCCACCCACCAATAGGCTCTTAAATACTCAAATATAAATAGCATACAAATATCTTGTTAATGCTGATAGAATACACTGACATTCTTTCTCAGAGAAACATCTTCTTTACATTCTTCCCCTTATATTGATTGTATGTCACAATTCTTTTTTTGATGGTTAATTTTATATGGCAATCAGATTACACCAAGTGACTCTCAAATTTATATTCTTTCTGATATGTATGTGAGGATTTTGCAGATATTAACATTTGGATCATGATCTCAGTAGCAGACATTATCCTTCCCTCCATATGGGTAGATATCACCTAATTCATTCATAAGGACCTAATACAACTAACAATCAGAAAAAGTAAGAATTCACCTTGTTTTGTTTCTTGCTTACCTGCTTGACTACAAGCATTAGTCTTTGCCTATTCCTGAATGGGGATGTACATCACTGGCTTCTCTGGTTCTCAGGTTTTCAAGCATAAACTTGTGATATAATACCATTTTTACTGTATCTGCACTTTATGAATGGCAGATTATATGGTATTTTCTCCCTTCAAAATTGCAGGAGGTATTTGTCCTAAGTTTCTTCACCTGCATATGTCCTTTAGGAAACCTTTTACAACCCTCTCAGGAAGTGTGGAAATTTCCAATATAGAACACAAGGTGAATTATGTCTACTTGTCTAGCAAAAGCTTTTACTATCAAATCATTAAAATCATGTGGGCTTGGCAATTACTCTGTATTTCATAGAATAAAATTACAACTTTAAATAAAAAGGCTTAAATCTTTAGAATATTCCTATTCTTCAATGCATCTGTAGACAAACTCATAAAAACTCATGGAGTCCAAATAAAAAGACAATCAGACAATTTTCAAGATCTGAGGGGTTTCTCATGATGTGGGAATTTTATTGTTAATACTGGGATGATCCCCATCGAACAAATATGGTTGGTCCCCTGCACACCATACAAAGGGATTGGTTAGTGCTAATGTTGATAAAAATCAAAGGTTCTAGGTTGCTTTCTGCAGAATGTAACTTGGTTAGTATAAGTGAAATTGATGGTACTTTGTTTATTATAATATTGTTTCTTACTTGATGCTACCGTGTAGCAGGCTTTTTCTTTGGGCCACCAGCTAACAAATATTGACACAGAGATTTATAATTAATTATAAAAGCTCTGCCTGTAGTTTAGGCTTATCCCACTAACTCTAATAATATAAATGAACCCATTTCTATTCCTCTGTGTGTTGGCATACAACTCGTGGCTTTACCTTTCTTCCTTTATGTCTTGTTTCCTCTGTATCTTGTGACTCTTCCTTTTTCCTTCCCAGAGGTCTCTGTCCCCAGAAGTCCCACCTATCCTCTTCCTACCTAACTAATAATTATTCATCTCTTTATTAAACAATCACAGTGACATATCATCACACAGTACAAATGAATACTCCACAACACTACATTCTCTTGACAAGGCCAACATGTTGTATCCTCTAGTTTTCTCACTATTATGGTTACTATATTAACTGAGAAGGTAATAGTTTCCTTTGAAATAGCCACATTAAAAAATCTCCTTTGATCAGTTTACTCTGATTATTAAGAATAAATCATAATCATAGCTATGTACTTGTGATAATTTCTAGGATCATGGTATTACTATTCCATTTACCTTTCATTGCTCACTTCAGTAATAATGAAGTCCATTTCCTAACACTTGTGCCTCTTTTCCTTTGACCTTACATCATTTCAACAGATATTATCCACCCTTTCCTAATAAGAAAATGAAGGCTGAATGGATCCAGGAGACTTAAATATAGTACAAGAATTAGTCACAGGATAAACTTTACTATCTATTATTACCTTGATTTTCCATATTAAAAATTTCTGGCAAAGAGAGACAGACAGACAGAGAAAGAGAGAGAAAGAGAGAGGGGGGGTTATCTTACTAGTATTCATTCTAAATCTACAGTGTATGTCATGGTTGTTTGATCAAAAAAAATGCTATCTTTGCTTCCAAATAAAGAAATGGTCAACAAAGTGCTATGTGGACAGTCTCATGAGATTCTACACAGATGGTTTCAGAGCTCCCAGAAATTGGTGTCCCATTTCTTCTTATTGTTTGTTTTCACATTTTTGATACATAGGTTGATGTCTATGGGTTTATTTTTAAAAATCCTTTCCAGCATCTCTAGGAATTCTGTTGTTGTTGTATCCTGAAAACTCAGTAACCATCATTAAAGATTAGATATTAGGGCTCAACACCAAATAATTTTCCTTGCAAATTAAAGTACTCCTTTTTTCTATTTCCCACTCAAGGAAAAATATTAGCAACACAAAATAGATTTTAGTGGAAGAAATTTCTTGGAAACAATATGCTAGAAAAGACTACAGTCTGAAAATTCTAGAGTATTATAATTTAAAAAACATTATTTCAAAGACATTTTTCAAATAAAACTTTTGTACATGGACTCATAAATATATGTTAGCCAAGTTCACATAATAAAGAGAAACTAAAAGCCTAAAGTTAATTATGTAAAAGTATATGTAAGTTTTGGTACAAATTAATGACATAAAAATCATTTTATAAGCTCACATAGTTTCCTGAGCAAAATATCAGAAAAGTCAGAATATACAGAGGTAGCTATTATGAATGTGAAGAAAAATATAAGAACAAATATTACTGAGAACCAGACTTACAGTTCAGCTTTAACTGCCCATAGGGAAGTTTTTATTTGAATTTGGTTCATCCTAGAAGTTTCCAAAATGGAAGTTCACTGATCCTTAACTTGCTGAGAGGCAGCCACATACATTTTACCCCGGTTTGTTCAAACTGATGTTACCTTCATGAATTTATGGAACTACAGAGGATATTACTATCTATCTACCTATGCATGTTTTGCCAACACTACAGAAAAGAAAATAAAAGATTAAAGACCACAACTACACAGACAGGATGCACAAATTACAAACATACTTAAATTCTAAATTTCATTTCTTATACAGGTATGATTCAGGTTACATTCATTACTTGATTGAATGCATGCCTAATGTCAGAACTTTTTCATTACATGCCTCTCTATATAGCATCATTGATTTTGTATTTACAAACATATGTAGTTCAAACTAATGTCCTATTAAATGGTAATTTGAAAAATGCAAAATCAAAACATAACTAATTGTCATTTGTTAACCAATGATTATCATTTACATGAACTGTATTTGTTAAATTGAAAAGGTAAGTAATTATTTAAACATCGACCTTAACAACACTGGTATATTTTAGAATCAGTTTGGAATACTATTGCAATCATTTGAGAAACAATGCTATCACATAATTAAGGCCAATAAATTTGAAAATTCTTAGAAAAAAATGCTTTATTAAAATGGATTGATGAGCTGTACTATGTTATGAGCCAGAATATGCCCATTCTGCATTTAAGATACCCAAAAATATCACAGCTGAAGAAAATATACTCAAAACATGAATATGTAATTTCCATTGATTATTATAGTAATCTATCATATTAAAATGATAATATAATACAATGGTTGTTTTTTTTTAACCAAAACACAGTTCCCAGTATATCAAAGTCCATCTCATAGACAATAAAATATCCTGCATGTTTCTCATATATTTCCTATCATCTACTAGGAACATCTGCTTTTTTAATTTACCTATATGTTTTGGGTAGAAGGGAACAAAACAGTGTTTCTAAAGTTGTAAAACTGTAGGAGAAGGCTCAAGTTGAATTTTAATACTTTATTGAGAACCAGCTCTTATATTAAAAAATATTTTGTTTTGTTTTAACTGTCAGTGATCAACACTAAACTGTTTTTAGGTGAAATACACTGAATTTGCTTGAAAATATTCAAGTCACCAAACAAAGTGGGATGATGAATCAAAACTGGAAATTCATTGACAGTTCTTGGAAGAGGGTGTAGGTTATACAGACCAAATTAAACAATGGACTTTGATTCTCGGTGCAGTTCATTTCTATTGCTATATATCAAAATACCACAGGTTGGGCAATTTATAGCCAGTATTAATGTATTCCCCATAGTTTTAGAAACCAAAATGCCCAACGTCAAGCTGTCACTAAATTTAGTGTATGCTACAAGCTGTCTCTCTGTTTCCAAAGCATCCCTTACATGGAGAAGGTAGGTGCTCAAGAGAAAGCTTGTTTTTATATGGACATGTATCACATTCTTGAAGACAAAGCACCTGTGACTCAACCACCAACTAAATGCTTTATCTCCTAACACTATCACATTGGTGACTAAAGTATAAAAAGAATTTTTGAAGGACATGTGCATTCAAGCCATAATATTCTGTATTTAAAAAAAAACAAACAACACACAATTCATCTAAATTTCATAGGAACTGATTCTAGTAAATGTGATTTTATAATGAATATGGAAATCATGTAAAATGCCATGTATTCTTTTCTGAATCTAAATGCAGAAAAAAGAGACTTATAAATGATATTCTACCACAAACACATGGCTGCTGAAAAATAGTGTAATATCAGCAAAGTTTGTATGAGACTTATCCTTGAAATGATGCAACTGATGGATTTATATCTCAAAAGGGTTAGGATAATCTAAAGACAAAGTTTAGGCATTTGTTTCCAGATGCATATTCATCAAGTGTTCAGTTAAGAAATATTTTAGAGACTGTGATACACAGTAAAATGCTAAAGACATTGACCCAATGTAAAAATATAAATAAACTGAAAGAAAAAAACCATATGATCATTTCATTAGATGCTGAAAAAGCATTTGACAAAATTCAATACCCCTTTATGACAAAGGTCTTGGAGAGAATAGGGATACAAGGGTCACACTTAATATAATAAAAGCTATTTACAGTAAGCCGACAGCTAACATTAAATTAAATGGAGAAAAACTCAAAGCCATCCCACTAAAATCAGGAACACGACAAGGATGTCCACTCTCTCCATACCTCTTCAATATAGTGCTTGAAGTTCTAGCAATAGCAATAAGACAACATGAGTGGATCAAGGGGATTCGTATTGGAAAGGAAGAAGTTAAGCTTTCGTTATTTGCAGATGATATGATAGTATACATAAGCAAGCCCAAAAATTCTACCAAAGAACTCCTACAGCTGATAAACACCTTTAGTAATGTGGCAGGATACAAGATCAACTCCAAAAAATCAGTCACCTTCCTATACACTAAGGATAAGGAAGCAGAGAGGGAAATCAGAGAAGTATCACCTTTCACGATAGAGACAAATAGCATAAAATATCTTGGGGTAACTCTGACCAAGGAAGTGGAAGATCTATTTGACAAGAACTTTAAGTCTTTGAAGAAAGAAATTGAAGAGGACACCAGAAAATGGAAGGACCTCCCTTGCTCTTAGATTGGGAGGATCAAAATATTTTCAGATCAACAGAGAAAATAACATGAGCACATACCAGCCAACAGTGAATAGAAAAGATCAACTACATGGTCCTGGTCAAAAGTATAATGAAATTTAACAATGAGAAGTTCTGTAAAGGTCACATATAGGAGAATAGGATAGAAATTACCTTTAAAAGACTGGTGATATAACTGTGTAGGTAAAGATAAGTGCCACCAAACCTGATGTCTTCCATTTTAACCCTAAAATTTGAGGGAACTGACTCCTACAAATTGTCCTTTGACCTACACACACATACACACACACACACACACACACTATCGCACACATGTATGGGCACCTGCATGCACAGAAAAAAACAGAAAAAAATAAATGAACATAAATAAATGGAAAAAAATAAAAGTCTTTTACAAGTGAATAAAATTCATGGGGATGGTGTTGTAATAGAAGCAGTGGGGCTGCGTCCCCGGCACCCGGCCGCCCACATGGCTAGTTTATGCCCAGAAATAATTACATGGAAACTGTATTCTTTTAAACACTGCCTGGCCCATTAGTTCCAGCCTCTTATTGGCTAGCTCTTACATATCGATCTAACCCATTTCTAATATCCCTGTAACACCACGAGGTGTCTTACCAAGGAAGATCTTAACCTGCGTCTGTGTCTGGTAGGAGAATCATGGTGACTCCTGGACTCAGCTTCTCTCTCCCAGCATTCTGTTCTGTTTAGTCCGCCTACCTAATTTTATGTCCTGTTAAAGGGCCAAGGCAGTCTCTTTATTTAACCAATGAAATTAGCACAAGCCAGAAGACTCTCCCCCATCAGGATGGTGTAGGCCTATGCTGAGAGTTCAAGGCTAGTTTAATCTAAATAGTGAGTTCCAAAACAGTCAGGTCTATATACAGAGACTCTGTCTCAAGATTATGGGTGAAATTCATGCAAGCCAAGGGATAAAAAATAACTCTCATATTGCATGCAAAGAGTTCAGAACAGGCAAAAATAAATAATTTTTATGGTAAGCAAATACTAAAGAGAGAACAAAGCCCAGAAACTAAGGTATATGGAGGAGAAAATACTGGAAAGGAAGGTTTGTTTGTGTGTATGCATGATATTTATGTGAAATATAATATATATGCATATATAATATGTGTTCACATATATATGTGAAACTATTTTTTTGTAAACGGAGACTGCTCTTTTGATTCCCAGACACCTGACCGAAATAATCACACAAAATTATATTAATTGCAAGACTGCTTGGCCAATGGCTTAGGTGTCTTTCCTGCTAGCTCTTAAATATTAAATTAATCCATTTCTATTAATCTGTGTATCACCACGAGGTTGTGACCTACCGGAAAGTTTCTGGCATCTGTCCTCTTCAACAACTACTTGGGTCTCCACGACTCTGCCTTCTCTCTATATATATATATCTCTGTTCAAATTTCCCACCTAGCTTTATTTTGCTAGGCCATTGGTCGAGACAGCTTTATTCATCAATCAATAAAAGCAACGCATATACAGAAAGACATCCCACATCATTTTATGTGATATATATACCTATATATACATATGAATTTGTGTATATCACATATATTTGTGAGCTATATCACATATATTTATGTGAGATATAGCATCACATAGAATAGTTCATATATATATATACATATACATATATACATATATATATACACACACATACCCACACATATATTCACATAGAATAGTTCCACTAAAGTTATGCTACCCAGGGTTATAGTTGCTAGGTGTGAGAAACTTTCCCTTGTTAGTCATAAGTATCCTAGAGATACCCAAAACAATGTAATGTATTGCTCTTGCTCATGGTTGCCCACAACTTGAGGGAAAAATCCTAGTGTTGAGGACACCATGAACATTTGTCACAGGACTTGGACAAGTTAAGTTAGTATTGACCATGATGAATCTTCCTTTTGATGACTACTTTTTATAGTACTAGAAAGTATTGTGCTGGCTACTGGGGATGGGGAAGTCAGGAATATTCTTACCCAGCTTTGAACCCTGTCAACTGTAATAATGAATGGCATGGCAAGACATACCCATGAGTGCAATGGTGATATAAATGTTAAGGAAGTAGCCAACTACTTTCTGACAAGGCTCACTTCCTAGGAGAAAATACATCTCTAGTGCTACAAATCTTGTCAAGAACACACAGTTAGGGAGATCATGGGCCCCAGGGTTGAATTTACCACTATGATTTTGCTAAATGTACATAGCATCAAAGAGCCCTGTAAATTTATATCTCTGTACTTGTAGATTAGTGCAACTCACAGACCTCATGAAAGAAGTTTCTTTGTATTATTAATGGTGGTTAATGCAGAAACTCACAACTGGTAAAATGTAAAGAATTAGTAACTATGCAATGCCCGGCCACAAATGAGATATCTATATCATACCCTCTCTACAAGCTCAGAGACCATCACAGAAGATGTAGCAGAAAGACTGATTATAAGGGGCAGAGTTCAGGGAAGACCAGAGCAAAATAGTATCTTCTGGACTTGTCAGGACTGCTGCAATCATTAACTCACAGGCACTATGCTTGCAAACAAGACTTGCACATAATCAAGCCATGCATACTCTAGCACATAGGAGGAAAGTATTCACAAGTTCCCTTTTATAACTGACATGCTACAAATAGTGAATAGTTGGTGTTTTCTGGGAAAGAAAAAGTCAGTTTTCAATAAGGGTACAATTCTTGGTAAGACACCATGCTCCAGTGAACAGCCCCATACCAGGAACACATAGAAAGCATATACTTGACTCAATGGATTATTAAATTTTGAGAAAGCGACATGGAATTAAAAGATTAGGTGATGGGGTAAATCTATAAGATAGGAGTTTGAGTGAATGTGATGAAAATACAGTGTATGAATTTCTCAAAGAATTAATAAAATGTTTATCCAAAAAGAAAAGATGCTTACAGTAGTAAAAACTGAAAGCAAGCATTTCTCTTTCAGGCACTTTTGCTAATGTTTTTCCTTTATTTACCTCTATGAGTTACATATATTTAGTAACTGTGCAATGTTCCAATTAAGGATAAAATTATTTTATCATGGCAACAGAGTTAGTAATATCAGAGCATACCTGATAGTAGAGATCTGAGCATGTGCTGACTCCCAAACACACTGTTCAGTGGGAAATAAGACATGCTATGTTGCTTAGAAGTACATATTGAAAATCAGAACAATGTATTTCCTTTAATGCTAACCATACTGGCTTTTGACAAGCAAGTAATAAGGGAAAAAATGTAAAAGTAGCACACTTTCTTAGAACACTTCTCTGATACTACCTCATTCTTTCATATCACTGTGTCCTACTAGCCACAGTTTACTTGGGTTTATTACAGTTTTACTTGGGTTAAAAGAACATAGATTTCCATAAAAGTTCTTCATGCATACTCCATTTTTTTTATCTTCCTTTATCCCCTCATTTTCTCTTCTCTATCACATCCTACTTGAACATTTGGGTACCCAATATTCCTCCTCTCTAATTTTTTTCTCACCTATAATCTACTATCCTATCCTCCCTGAATGTAGCTACCCACTCACTACTTGTTTCCTGACTTTCACATGTACTTCAGGCTGAACATAATGGTGCACACCTTTATCCCAGCACTTGGGAGGCTGGGCCAGGCAGATCTCTGTGAGTTTGAGGCCAGCCTGGTCTACAAGAGTTAGTTCCAGGACAGGCTCCAAAGCTACAGAGAAACCCTGTCTCAAAAAACCAAAACAAACAAACAAACAAAAGAATACACAAGATTTGAACCTGGCACCCACATAAAGAACAGAATATGTACCTTTGTGGAGCTGGATGACCTCACTAAGTATAATTATTCCAGTTCATTAATTTACCTACAAATTTTATTATTTCTTTTCAGCTGAGTAATATCCTACTGGTATATATAACACATTTTTATTACCCATTAATCAATTTATGACATGTAGGAGGGTTCCATTTCCTAGTCATTGAGAGTAGAGCAGCAATGGACATGAAGGTGCTTGCAGTAAGATATACAGTCATTTGCAATTATGCCCAGTTGCATTGTATGTAGAGTGAGAGCTTTCTATATGCTTTGTTTTTTGTCCATGTTGAAATAAATATTTCCCAACACAATTTGCTGAAGATGATCTCTTTTCTCCAAGAAATTTATGTTGCATCTTTTTTAAATATCATGTTTTTGTTGTTGTGTGGACTTATATCTGGGTCTTCAATTCTGGTCTATGAATCTATGTGTCTAGTTTTGTGCCAGTAACATGCTATTTTTAATACTATAGCTTTGTGGGACATTTTGAAATGAAATATGTTGATACTTCCTGAAGATACTTTTGGTTCAGAATTGTTTCATCTATATCCCAGCACTCAGGAGGCAGAGGCAGGCAGATCTCTGTGAGCTCGAGGCCAGCCTGGTCTACAAGAGCTAGTTCCAGGACAGGTTTCAAAGCTACAGAGAAACCTTGTCTCTGGGGGGAAATTACAAAAAGAAAGTTAGTGCAATAACCCTATAACTATCCATTCAACTCCATCAAAGACTCTGGAAGGATATAATATTACTTAAGCAAACAAGAAAGAAGCAACTTCCAAACTCTAGAAATAACAGAGACATCTTGCTGCCTGGACAGTCACCAAAGTTCCTTTGTACCATTGGGACATCCATCTTCAGCCTACAGGCCCATAGTATCCAAAGACATTTCCATGAAGCAGGAAATTTCAAAGACAGTTCAGTCACTATCTGCTGTGTCCTGAAGAATGTCTCATAGATTCTTTCATGAGTCAGGAACCCCAAAGAATCATCTCACCTTTAGGCAAGTTCAGCAGTCCTCTCTCTGTGGGTTCTCTGTGTCCAGTTTATGCAACAGTTCAGGCAAGTGCAGTTTCTTGCCCAAATGGCTATCAAACTCCATAAGGAGCCTCTTTGATTTCCATCCTCCTCTTGAAGTAGATTGGTGCTGCCAGGAGCAGACGTGTCTCACTGTCATGAAAAGCCCTAAGTTATTAAAACATTAAATGTCATATTCTGTAGTCTTTGAAAGATATGAAGAATGCCTATATGAAATGTATTTATGCACATCTAGAAAATCTAACTAACATGATTACAAGCTTGACTATTATTGATGATTATCCATTAACAACCAATATTTCCTAATTATACATTACATTTTTAAATGAACTACACAATCACAATATCTTAATCAAGATCAGAAATATACATATAACAAGATTGACCTTAAATTAGTATCAGTAAACCAAGGTTCTTATCAATCCAAATTATATCTATATCCCCTGGCATCAACCTGTCTAAGGTTAAGGTTTCTAATGCTGTTAAGAGACACCATGACCACAGTATCTCTTATAAAGGAAAGCATATAATTGGTGTGTATAACAGTTTCAGAGGTCTATTCTATTAATATCATGGTGGGAAATAGCAATATTTAGAGAGGCATGATGCTGGAAAAGGAGCTGAGTGTTATACATCTTGATCCACAGTCATCAGGAAATGGACTATATCTATACTGAGTGTAGCTTGAACACAGAAGCCTAAAAGCTTACCCCAAAATTGACACACTTCCTCTAACAAGGTCATATCCACCCTAACAAAACCATGCTTCCTGATAGTTCCACTCCCTATGAGCTTATGGAAGCCAATTACATTCCAACCACCACATCAGTTAACCATCTTTTTTGCCTAAGACTTTCCCGTTTTGGTCTTGTTCAGAACAAATCCTTGGTTCTGCAATAAACTATGTTAGGTGTATACCCTTTTGTCCAATAAAGCTTCTAAAATGTTAGAGAACAATAGTAGAAATGGTGCTATAATATTGTGTATCTATGCATTTGCTGAAACAAAACTACCTAGGTGCAGGAAAATTAATTAATTAATAAAACTAAAAATTCTTCCCCACCTCCCTGAGATGTTCCATTTTGTCATGAGGATTTCTTCTACTTAGAAGAGAAGTGAATTGCCCTAAATATTGTTAAACAGTGACCAGAAATATTAAAACCCTTTACAGAAACTCCTCAAGCTACAGCAATACAGTTAATGTGTCAGCAAAGTAACATAACAATTTACCTGAAAGTCCAACTAGCTCTTAATTAAAACTAATTGTATATCCAAAATGTTGATATTGTAGCTCTCTGATCAGTGACACAATTTTTAAGAATTATATCAGTTTAGAAATGTCTTTTGTTGCAGCACAAAAAACTAATTCAACATTAAAACAAAAGGACTTGTATTTAATATTAAGACAATCTTTGCTAAAGTCATACTTTTACTAAAAAGCCAAGAGAGGGCAAAGGAGAAAGTTGATATTTTAGTAAAATATTTTCCATAGATCCTAAGGAGATGAGCATTATTTCTCACCAGATGCCCTGGTCTAAAATCTCAAACAAATTTGAGAATGATCTACTAGTAAAAGTTCCACTTCAGGAAGTGTTAGGGGAACATTCTTTTGTTGTATAATCACTGTACTTTAGGGAAAGCCAAGAATGAAACAAATCTTATGTTAAAAAGCATCCAAGTATATTTTGAGGAATATTTGCATTATGTTTAAGGAGAAGTTGTTTGGAGATCCAATAAGTAAAAGGTACATTTTATAATTACATTTGTTCCATAGAATACAATTTTTCATTATACTCTTTTATTTATAGAGGTATCCAAAAATACCTTGGGTAATTGCTAATGAAAAAAATCATGCTACTCAGAGCTAAATTTTAAAGCAGAATTAATAATTTATTTTATTTGTACATTGTAATAAACAGAAGTGATACGAATAGTTAATAAATTGATAATGAAAATCAAGCTGAGGTACATTTTATTAATACAGAATTTTATTATAGAGAAAGCACATTTGATATTAAGAACTTAAATTATACATCATACTTTCATAAATGTAGACTAGAAGATTCAGACAGAAAAGCTGGTCACATCACAATTATATGTCTAAAGGGATAATTTTATCTTTCTTTGCTGAATTTTTGTGATAGTCCTTAATCTTAAATGGATAGGCTTTTTTAGTTTTTTATTGATTTTATTAAGCTCTACATTTTTCTCTGCTCCCCTACCTGACTTTCCTCTCCCCTTCAACCCTCTCCCATGGTCCCCATGCTTCCAATTTACTCAGGAGATCTTATCTTTTTCTACTTCCCATGTAGATTAGATCCATGTATATCTCTCTTAGGGTCCTCATTGTTATCTAGGCTCTCTGGGATTGTGTTTTGTAGGCTGGTTTTCTTTGCTTTATTTTTATAAACCACTTATGAGTGAGTACATATGATAATAGTCTTTCTGGGTCTGGGTTAAGTCACTCAATATGATGTTTTCTAGCTCCATCCATCTGCCTGCAAATTTCAAGATGTCATTATTTTTTTTCTGCTATGTAGTACTCCATTGTGTAAATGTACAACATTTTCCTTATCAATTCTTCAGCTGAGGGACATTTAGGTTATTTCCAGGTTCTAGCTATGACAAATAAAGCTGCTATGAACATAGTTGAGCACATGTCCTTGTGGTACAATTGAGCATCCTTTTGATATATACCCAAAAGTAGTATTGCTGGGTCTTGAAGAAGGTTGTTTCTTAATTTTCTGAGAAATCTCCATTCTGATAAATGGATAGACTTTTTTAAGACTGGACAGAACATCAACTTCTGTACATTTCCTGAACAAATTTTATTAAGATGACAGAAGAGGTACAGTTAAAAACAAAGCTAAGCAAACAAAGAGAAAAATTAGAGCTGGTTGAAAAGTTACTTAGCTTTTGCTGTGTTCTTGGTTTTATGTAGTTGACAACTGAAGACAATGTTAGTAGAACCTAATGTTCAGCTCTTGCACCTTAGACTGACAAATTTTGTATGTGGGAGACTAGTGTTTGCATCTATTGCCCTGTCCTATTGCCCTTCATGGGCATTGTCAGAAGGAAAAGCTCTGTCTGTGCTAATAATGGCAAGAAAAAAAAAGGACACTGGTAAACACCCAAGCTGCTAGATATGTTGTTCTCTGACTTTTTTGCTCTTGTCATTTGTTTGTTTGGATTTGGTTTTTGGTTTCAGTATATCAAGATTTGTTTTTGCTTTCCAATGGAAATGTGTTAATTCTGAGTTGAAAGTTGGGGGTCTGATATTTAAATATTAGTTCTAATACTTGATTGACTATGTAATCTTAGACAAGCCATTTCACCTCTCAGAATTTTGGACGAGAAGACTCACTCCATGATGTCTGTGATCATTATTCCATCTGTTTAAGTCAGAGTTAAAAGGGGAGGTCTGTTGGTTAGTTTTTTGTTGTTGTTGTTTTTTGTTTTTTGTTTTTTTTTTGTCAACTTGACACAAACTAGGGTTATCTAAGGAGAGGAAACCTCAGATGAGAAAATACCTCTCTCAGATTTGCCTGAAGGCATGTCTGCAGAGCTGCTATTGCTGCTTCTGCTTTTTGATTAATGATTGATGTAGGAGGGCCCTTCCACTGTATGTGGTATCAACTCTGGCTTGTTAATCCAGGGCTGACTTTAAAAGCAAGCTGAGTAAGCCATGGGTGAGCAAGTCATTAAGCAGTACTCCTCCGTGGCCTCTGTTTCAATTCCTGCCCCCAGGTTCCTATCTTATGTTTCTCCCTGGGCTTCCCTTCATGTTGGACAGCTGAAAGGTGAAATAACCCCTTTCTTCCCCAAGCTGTTTTGACCAAGACTTTTATCATAGCAATAGAAAGCAAACTAGGATAGAAGGGAATTTTTTGCACAATATTACCTAATATCAAATCATTCCCAGTGTTCTTAGGTATACCGAGAGATAGACAGCATAGAGGAATAACTATTGTTGTGACTATAATATCATACTGCCTTGATTTATGTCTTTCCTCAGACAAGAAAGTTACATCTCTTTTTCCTCATCAATCTAATGGGAATGATGAAAGTCCTTAAACACAGTTAGTTTTAGTTTATATACAATTTAAAAAGGTACTGCCATTTATTCCTAATATGAGCAGAAAGAATGAGCTAATCTAGTTTTGTCTTTTTTTCCTAGGGCATGGTTGGGCAATGAACCTTCTAAGTGAGAGGTAACTTCTTCCCAGCAGAACTGAAACTATCCACCTCCCCAGTTCTGTTGTGAGTTTGTTCTGTTTCAGTCCAAACTCTTGAAACACAATGGCCTGGCTTACTTATTGCAACACAGTTTGTGTTCTCCAGCCCTAGAGTTCTGTTTCAGTAGGTCAGGGGGAGGGTTGAGAATTTGCACTCCCAACAAGTTTCTAGATTGATATTGGTGTCATTGGCATAAAGGATTATTCTTTGAGAATAACTGGATTGGATAAGCTCTCTCAATTTTCATGATCAAAGAACTATCAGGACTTACTTAAATTGGGCTTCTGAGAGCACAGTCTCTTATCCCTTAAAATCAACAGAACAGCTTGCTAGCTATGTCTATGACTACCAAGATACCTGACTACACTTTGAGAACCACTTATCTAGTAAATAATGCTATTTGTCCACTTGCTTGCAATATTCCAGCCACAATGGCATTTTTCTTTCTGTACTTAAAACAATCTCAAGTGTCTAGCTGGAGATCCTTGTAAGTCGAATGATTTGTACTTGGGAATTGGTCTTCCCAGATATTCATATGACTGACTTATCTCTCCTTTAAATTTTCATCTCCTCTTTATAAGTTTGTAAAAACAAGAATAGATATTGTTATGATTTTGTCCACAAGTCCTGAGCAGCTCGTGACAGGTGCCGGTGCCTGGTTCCAAGTAGTGAGGGCTGGGCAGCAGATCCCAAGAGCCACAGCCCCAGGCGGGGCCAAACCATATGGGGAGTGGCTGGGCAGGCAACAGTGAGTCCCCGGAAGGTGCAGTTTCCCAGCGGAGAGCGGCTGGGCAGGTGAGCAGGTGGGAGACACATGGACAGACACAACGTACAGAATAGAATTTGATATTTATTAATTAGAGGAGGTGGGAAAAGAAGGAGAAGAGGACTGAGAGAGAAAGGGGAGTGGAATAGGGGGAGCGTATGTGCCAAAGGGGAACACAGACAGGTCAAGATGGTGAGAGAGGGCAGGGGCCACCAGGAGTGGGCATGGCTTGTCTCTTAAAGAGATAAAAATCATAACATTCCCAGCTCCTTTTTATAATAAAAAGTGGGAGATTAGACACCACAGTTTGACAGAATGGGAGTGGCAGATTCTCAAGACTGCTTCCAGCTTATTTGTGGGCGTTGTCTTTGGGGGAAGGACCTGAGAAGGCTGAGTGCTGGCCACATCCTGGCATAGCTGGTCTCTTTGTTCCTGTCTGGTGTTTGTGGCATGGAAATATCTGGTGTTTCTTATAACTGTTTAAGGTATTGGCAGAACAAAGAACAAAGTTAAATTAAGAAAAAATATTTTGAGGACCAGGGAATTGAGGGGGATGTATCTGACCTGTTTAAGGTAAATCCTTTAATTCAGCTCCCTGGAACTCACAAGAACTCCTTGGGTTTATGAAAACAGAAGTTTTAGACACAT
Organism: Microtus ochrogaster; assembly: GCF_000317375.1. Classification (NCBI taxonomy): domain Eukaryota; kingdom Metazoa; phylum Chordata; class Mammalia; order Rodentia; family Cricetidae; genus Microtus; species Microtus ochrogaster. Next base: position 33,044,292 of record NC_022026.1, read on the forward strand.
ACATTGTATAATGACTGTGACATATTTTTGTACAACAAAAAGAATTTTTAAGACTATGAAAGGCAGCATAAGAGAGAAATTTTAAAACTGGCAAAACCTCTCAGCTATCAAACTGTATCAGAGATCTTTGAGAAGGATGAGATTTTACTTGAGTTACGGATGAAAAAAATGACAGAGAAATTACTTGGTTGGCACCCAGACTTACTCTTTTTTGGGTCCTCCATGGTCGCTGAAGATTGCACTTGGCCTCTTGTTGTTGAGTGCAGGGCCTGCCAGGCTCCAGGAGATCCTGTGAGCTAAGAAATCTGTAGGAAGACAGGCCTACCTTGACTTGAGCAGCTAGGCTGTCGATTTCAGTGATTCTGTACATGTCAGAAGATCTTTAGTTTAGATGAAAGGCAGTTTTGCACAATGGTCAGCGCTTAGCAGTTGAAGCAACTGTGGATGGACGTTGTTGTGTGTCCATTTGTCTTCTGTCTTCTTTGGAGGAGGTAGAGTGCTGTTGCTAGAAGCCAACCTGTCTCTTTTTGTTATGAAAAGTTTTATAATAATTAAATATTTAAAGATCACATTCCCAGATCTCTGAGCAATTGAGGGCTGGTTATTAGGTATAACTGCAGTATAGAATCTGTCTGGAAGGTTGGATCTGAGCGTGATTGTACTGGCTCTTAACAGGCAAGATTTACACTAGTAAAAAGACAGAAAGAAAAAAACATTGCTTGCAATATAAGGTTAATGACAGAACTGACAGTAGTAGAGAACAGCTTAATGTATTTTAAATGAGGGTTGGATTAATTATAAGGCATTTATGTAAGAGACTTAAAAGTACATACCAGTTTAAAACATGAGACTTATGATTTTGTAATCTAAAATGAGATGTAATGAACAATTATTATACACAGAAAGAGTGGACAGGAATTGGGCAATGTGGGTGCTTTTGGTGGGCCCTACCAAAGGCATGCCACTGCGCAAAACACATGTAACAGAGTTAACAAGAGGATTTTAGTGAAAACCAGGGGACAAGGCAGGGTATACTTAAGTAAAGATAGAAGAATTTGGTCACCTGACCTGGCTCTTAGCCAAAATGGCAGCAAAGTCACCTGACCCTAGTCAAAATGGCAACAGCCACTTGTTGTATGAAAAAAGTCACAATTTTTGAGCTGTAAGGATTTTAAGCTTAATGAGATGGACCAAAAGGCGTGATTTGCCCTGTCACTGAGCCACCATGCCACACCACAACCATAGAACAGGGCAAAAGGCTGGAACTGAAAAAACTGCACCATGCCACAGCTGGAATTGAAAAAAAAAAAGCTGGCTGGAATTTAAAAAAGCCAGAGAACTGACATGGGTGGTTGCTATCTATAGCCAAAATCATGAAAACCCGTGAAACACCAGCACCTCAAGGCCTATAACGGGAACATCTTCCCATATAGGCAGGTGTGAATCGGTGCCAACACCTAGGACTCGTGGACCAGAGTTGTCTGACTGCGAGTGGGGTGTTATGTCCTGGCTGGATCCTATTGTTCAGGGTAACTCAGAAACCAGAGAGGCTGGGGCCACTTCAAGCGGCGTTGATGATGAGGGAAGAAAAAAGGAAAGAAAAGAAATGGAAAAAAAGATGAAGAAACTGGAAGACCCTGGGTCCCCAGTTGAATGCACTGTACAAAGAGTGTACAGTGTTAATGCGGGGGCTGACTGACCCCAGGTCAGTCCAAGCATGATTCCGGTAAAGGGAAGCAACCATAGCATCACTGAGGACACTCACCGATTGAAGGCAGGAAGCCTGTGGTGGGAGTGGGGGAAAAAATCTGGTTTAAGATCCCGACCCTGGGAGAAGAATTCTGGTCAGGTGTGCCTATCCTAGTTGCATAGCACCAATTGTTATGATTTTGTCAAAAATGCTGCAAGATCCCCTGTGGCAGTAGGCAGGCAGCAGGCTCTGGGAGCAGCTAATCCCAGGCAGAGAGGGCTCAGTCCCTGAGCGGTGGCTGGTCTCAGGCAGGGAGACACATGGTGGGCAGGCAGATTGGTTCCAGCGACCCCAGTGTGTGAGCAGGTGGCGGGTAGGAAACATGTGGACAGACACATTGTACAGAATAGAATTGGATATTTATTACTTAGAGGAGGGGAGGGGAGAAGGAAAATAGGACTGAGAGAGAGAAAGGGGAGAGGAAGAGGGGGAGCGTGTGTGCCAAAAGGGAACACAGACAGGCCAAGATGACGAGAGAGGGCAGGGGCCATGGGGAGTGGGCGTGGCTTGTCTCTTAAAGAAACAAAAATCAAACAGATATTATAGCTTATCGTGTTATAATTTCATTATAAATCAATCATATTTGAGAAAATAGAAGAGATTGGAGTTATAAATCATACTTTTTGTATTAAGAACCCACTCTTCCCTTAACCACTCTCCAACTCTCCCCCTTAATTTAGTTTCTTCATGTCAATTATCCAGTCTGTAAATATGTCATTTAACCTATGATTGTATTAGCTTATTTTTCTTCTTTTCCATGTGTTCTAGTATGCTTTCTATTGCTATAATAACCATCATTGCCAAAAGTAATCTGGGAAGTAAATGGTTTATTTCATCTTAGAGTTTACATTCCATCATGCAGGGAAGTCAAGGCAGGAAGGAAGTCAAAGAAGAAACCTGAGGCCATGGAGGAATACTGCTGATGACTATCTGACAACCTCCCAGCCCACTTGCTTTTTATTACAACCCAGGACCACCTGTTCAGGGTGAGCATTCCCCCTCCACAAACACACACACACATACACACACACACACACACACACACACACACACACCAATAATTAACTAAGAAAATGCACCACCAGCTTGTCTGCAGGCCAATCTGAGGGAGGTATTTTATTAATTGAGGTTCCCTCTTCCCATGAACCTATCTTGTGTCAAGTTGACAAAAACCCTAAACAGCACACCTTGTGAGCCTGGGAATTTTTGTTAACAGTTGCATCCCAAATGCCAAAATAGTACAAGAAATATAGGAAGCATTCAATAAATATTTATTGAATGTATGAATGAATAAATTAGAAAGTCAGAACCAATGCAATATACCATTCCTTTTCAAATAAAAGTCTAAGTTACTCTGCTTACCAAATCAGTGAGGCTCTAGGTTTTCCTCCAGATATATTTTATTCTTCCTTAATCCTGATGGAGGAAGGTCATTGGTTAATTATAATAAAAAAAACTGCTTGGCCCTCATAGGTTAAAACATAGGTGGGAGGAGTAAACAGAACAGAATGCTGGGAGGAAGAGGAAGTGAGCTCAGACACTATGCTTCCCCTCTCTGGGCCAGACACGATGAAGCAAGCCGCCAGGTCAGACATGCTGAATCTTTCCCGGGAAGCACACCTAGTGGTGCTACACAGAAATGGGTTAGATCAATATGCAAGAGCTAGCCAATAAAAGGCTGGAACTAATGGGCCAAGCAGTGTTTAAAAGAATACAATTTGTGTGCTGTTATTTCGGGGCATAAGCTAGCCAGGCGACCAGGAGCTGGGGTGGCAGGAACACAGCCTGCAGCTCCTACAACATAATCTTAGTTATGCAAAGTCTCTAAAAGGAGACTCAAGAAATGAATGTTCCACTAGGGCACTGTGATTCTGTACTATTTATATAAACAAGAATAAACTAACTTTTCAAAATGACACAAATGAAAAGTATGGAGAATTTTGCGGGTTGCACCACTGCTTGTTAAGCTGAGAACAGGATGTTCCAATGAATACAGGAAGTTCTAGCCACTAGAAAAAAAAATAACAAAATAAATTCACTCTTTGGAGTGTTCATCAACAGTAATGTTGCTGACAGATTTTGTTAACAGCTATTCAGATTACAGCACAGCCATGGAAAGGAAGAGGCAGTCTTTCTATCTGAGGAATGGGTTTCAGGGGCAAACACTCAACAAACCAACACACAGCATGATCAACTTAGGGTTAGGGTAACTACCTCAAAGATGCAAAATATTCATGGGCACAAAATCAAAGTTTGGCAGTGCTCCTATATCAAAAGGCCTTTGCATTAGTGAACTTCTGTTTCACGAACATTTATGCATCCGTGTAAGCAAAGCACTGAGCTAAAAGCACAATTGTAGTACACAGAACTGCCTTGTTTCTTTTATTCATAAGGGACCCATCCTTATGTGGTAGTTTCAATAGTTCACAAAGTCATTGAGAATATATGCAGATTTGGACGTTCCTTGAAAAAATAATGGGTAGTAATCAGGTGCTTTTCACTTTCCATGTTTCTAGAATAAAATTCTAGCACTTTAGCCCCCAAAATTATTTATTGACTCAGTGTGGTTGAATTTCTGCATACCTCCCTTGTAGCTCTTCAATGAAATATGGGAGGTAAGGAACTGTTTTAAAAATCTCCACTAATGTTGGCACAACTTTAAGAGGGTCATGAATGGAGCAAGGAAGGAGGAAGGCAGCACTACACCAGGCAGTCAGATTAGCTGTGTGACATGTGAGGCCAATGGGTGACAGATGTTGCTGTCAGACCACCCATGCAATCAAATCATTTGGCTCTTTACTCTTTCCACAGAGAGGAGCTGCTAATGAACCCACAAATGACAAATTTCTGTTTTCTCTTTGGAGAAATGTATGATTTTTCTATAAATAATGCTCCCCAAATTACTCTTTTGTCATTTGTGTTTATTTCTCAAGTGGCTTTTAGACCTTGCTGGCTTACAGCTTCGTACAGGAAACTAGGCTTCAAGACAGTGACATCCTGGATGCTTTCCAGAAAGAGAGCTTGCAAAAATCACACCTGTGACACTAACAGACATCAATTTTCCTCTGGTGGTTGCCTGTCAACTTAACTCAGCAAACAAACAGGGAGGGAAATGCTCAAGCCTTTCTTTGTACTCACAGGACATTTGTTTTTAAATGGTGAGTCAAGAAACGCTAAATAATACCTTTTATCAGTAGGAGATCTCTAAACCCTCAGACAACAGTAAAGATTATTCTGAGCATTGTTGGCACCTGGGGCTTGAGTTCTGGGAGTTATGCAAATGCTCCTGGAAACTAAACAGATTTTTATCTCTGGTCTGCCAGCATGGATGTATTGATGTATCTAAGGCTTTGCCTCATGCAGAGTCACACATTCCACTGGCTAAATTGATGGCGAGGTCATTCCTTCAAATATCTGAGAGGACAACTGTCCTGCTGTGCTGTGCTAACTTGAAACACTAATTCAGAGACCAAACTCTCTGTCCCAACCTATTGGTTTCTATTAATGAACTTTATTCTATTTCATGAACAATAAGGGCGCAGGTTCCCTTCATGTATGGAAAGGTTGCTAAGATGTGCATTTCCTTAACCAGAACAGTGGGGACATTTGCAAATGATTATGAGAGAAAAGCTCTGTGATCCAGGGGCAGACATGAAGGATCATTCTCATTGTACAAGGGATTACTGACAACTGGTGTGGATGAGAACAGCTTCTATACTGCTGTGGGACTATGAAGAAGCCTCATGAACTTCACGAGTTACAAAGGGAAAATAACATGAGTAAAAAGGTTAAAAATTGTATCAAAGGTAACGCTGTGGGACAGGAGATATTTAAACAGGGTCTTACAATATGGGTAGGATTTCTGCTTCCAAACACAGGTGAACACAAAGAGGCAGCTGGTACAGATAAAGTATAGCAACAGTGGCAGAAAGAACAAGGCAAAATCAGAGCATGTGTGTTGGTTGTGTTTATAAGCATATAACATTTGTATGCATAGCTGTAACATAAGTACAAACCAGGGAGTCCTTAGTGGTAGGCAAACAAGAATGATGAATAAGAGTCAAATAACAGATGTTCTTGAATGCCAGACTAAAGGTATCCTACAGTGGAGAGATACTGAAGGGTTTTGCAGAGAGTATTATTTTTTTTTCCTTTCATGAATTTGAAGTGGTATAATAGTGATGTGGAGAGAGCTCGGGGTTTAATGACACACTAAGAAAAGGACACTAGTCAATTTTGTTGTTAATTTGCTTTTGTTGTTTGCTTTTATTTTCAGATACTTGTCGGACTCAGCTAACCATGATAAGCTTAATAGAAACAGACCACCCAAAGGATGTTCTTAACTTCCCACCATTGTCACCGGCCAGTGTAGGACCCAGCCATAATAAGCTTAATGGAGGCCTGAGTCTCAGTAGTTTACGCTGAGGCAAAACCTGGTTGCAGGAAGGACTACAAACTGACATTACCCAGCCACTACCGAAGAAGAGATCATCCAAAGGAAATTCCTAACATTCCAACCTTTGTAGATAGGATTACCTGCCAGCACACATTGACCAGGACACTCCTAGACAAATGTCAGCCAATCAGGGCTCCTGAACCTTAGAAATCCCTCACCCCTCCCCCACCTTTACTACTATAAAAACCCAACTCTGATTGTGCTCGGGCTCTCCGATTATTCCAATCTGTTGGACACATGGAGAGACAGGGTTTGCAAACTTGTCTAAAACAAAGACTTTGCTTTTTACATATGGGACTCGGTCTCCTTGTTGATTTTTGAGGGACTTCATGGATCTGGGCATAACAATAGTATCTTGTTAGTTAGTTCAGAATGGCCTCATGTTTGAGATGCCCCTGCCTCAGCAGCCTGTCATTGTTGGAATAACAGAACTGCACCATCATACATGGCTTCCTAGTTGCTTGCTAAAGGGTATTGGGCATGAGAACAAAGTTAGAATATAAGTCCATGGTAAATAATACTGGATCTGGATATCTTTATGTAGAACATTGCTCCCTACTATTCTGCACCTTCTGTGGGGATGACATGTGTAGAACTAAGGAAAAATACGTTTTTCTAAGTTATTCTTATTCTGTAGAATAGAAATACATTCTTTAAAATACAAACGCAGTCAATCACATGGCAAAGGCGGAAGATTTATTTCAACCATTCTTCTGCTCTGATCATTAATAATAGAGGTCGTATAACAAACTGAAATCAAGCATTCTTCTAAACTATATTAAAGATCTATTTGGTGTCTTCCAAACACAGATACACAAAAGCCTTTTTTATTTTTCTTATGATTTCAAAGTTACTATTCTTCTGTGACCCAGGTCATGAATAAAAACAGAAAAATACTCCTCAGTACTCCCGCTCCCTTTTTTGAGGCAGAAGTTTTAGTTAAACTCTTAAGCTTGCTCTTGAATTTAAAAAAAAAAAAAAGAGAGAGAGAGAGAGAGATTTTAAAAGAGAGGCAGGAAATGTATTTCCATTTTGTAAAGCAAAGCAGCTACACAATGCCCAAGGGGGTGGGGGGAAGAATGACTTTAATATGAAAGTCTTGGATTCTGGCAAGCTTTGGATTATTCATACTGTTTGGTTCTGAGGGTCATAGAGTGAACCATATGTCAGCAGCAGCATGCTGAATGCCACTTTTTCTAATCTAAATGAGAAACTCCAAAATTATTACACAGAAAGTATCTTTGTCTCTTTTCCTTTCTGCTCCTCTGCTATCTTTCTTGCATTTTCTTCGCACTGTTTCTTTCCACATTTTACAATACTGGTCAATATGAAAAGCATTATGAATGAAGTTAAAAGAATATATTTCCCATAAGCAGTTCTTAGGAGCAATCATTTTCGAGAGGCAGCATGCTGGATAAACATAGAGTAGAGTGAGAAGAACAGCATCACTTTAGACTATGGCCCCTTGGAATGTTTATTAAACACCATCCACTTTAAGACTGAAGAATCATCATTGTTTTTTGTTTGTTTGTTTTGTTTTGTTTTGTTTTTGTTTTTCCTTTTAGGGTTTTCAGCTCAGTTCATTCCTGCTTCCTGATTTGGTAATGCTAGGAATTCTGTTGCACTCACTCATCGGATCTATTTTTGGGAACTGTTTCCTGTTATCCATCTCTAAGGGCATATTACCAAATTCTTCAAAATAACTTAGTGTACGTGATGACTTTAAAAATGGTTTGTTTAATTTAATAGTAGAGAACCATCTTAATAACTAACCATGGCAAAAACAAAGGTATGTCCTGATTTTCTACTGCATTACTGCGTCCATACATCCTTCTGTGAATATGACCCTTCGTTTAGCATATTCTTTAGAGCTTGCCCCACCAATTATCCAATATCCATTGGCTAATGGCCTGTTAAACACAAGCAAGCAAGCAAACAAACAAACAAAGCCAGGTAGTTTTCAAAAGAGGAGCAAGGGTTACTGACCATTTGAGAACATGGCTTACCATTTTTGTTGAGTTTTCCAGTAGTATAAATGGGTCGTGCTAAATGGTCTTAGATATTTCAGTACATGTATCTAAATGCTAAAGTGTGAGGTCTCTTTTCCAAATAGAATCACAGCTACGTTTATTATTTTATCCACTTAAATTATATACACAACTGTGTACAGCAGACAGATCTATATACTGCAGGAAAGATGCAACTGGGAGTGAGGTATGACCCCTGCTCTCAAGAATTCTGTAATTTTCCAGGGCATAGAGGAGGTGCTGGTTTATGACAAATATGCAAGTCACTATAATGTAAAGAAGAATATGATAAATGTAATAGAACAAATGTGCTGGAGAGGACAGACCATGATGTGAAGCTGAAGCAGGGAAGGGCTCTGGAGGTGTAGCCATAGAATTTAATAGGAGACATCTCAATAGGAAGATAGAAAATGAGGGACATCTAGGTTGTTTCCAGGTTCTGGCTATTACAAATAAACCTGTTATAAACATAGATGAGAAAGTGTCCTTTTGGTATGATTGAGCATCCTTTTGGCATATGCCTGAGTGGTATAGCTGGGTGTTGAGGTAGATTAAGTCCCAAAACAAGGACATCAGGAAATATGAAGGCAAATGAAGGGAACTAGGAAAAAAAATCATCCTGAGTGAGCCAACCCAGACTGAGAAAGATAAACATAATATGTACCTACTTATATGTGGATATTATCTGTAACTTAAAGAATAACCGTGCTACAATCCACAGAACTGGAGAGGCTAGGTAACAAGGAGGGTTCAAGGAGGGCTTGGGTGTCCCTGGGAAGGGGAAATAAAAGAGATCTCCTGTGAGGACTGTATGGATGGGAACTTGAGGGTTGTGGGAAAATAATGAAAGATGCCTGGAAAGGGGGAATTTGGGGGCCAGGTAGAAACCTGATGCTAATGGAAGCTCTCATCTTCAAGGATGACCCCAGCTAAGACTCCTAGCAATAGTGGATATGTAGCCTGAACTGGTCATCTACTGTGATCAGATTGGTTGCTATCCTAGTTATCATCAGAGAGCCTTCATCTAGTAACTGATGGAAAAAGATGCAAAGACCCACAGCCAAGCATTAGGCCGATCTCGAGAAATCTTGCTGAAGAGAGGAAGGAAGGATTGTAGGGGTTAAGAGCCAGAGGGGTCTTAACAAGAAAACCTAGAGACAACTAGCCTGGCTCCTAGGAGCTCACAGAGTCTGAAACAACAACCAGAGAGCCTGTATGAGACCTGTTAGCATTCAGGCATTAAAAATGGCCTGCCCTCGGAGTCCTCAATTGCAGCTAACAAGAACACTCCCTATGTTCACGTGCTTGTTAGTACTCAGGCACTTACACTGGTCAGCTCTCAGGGTTCTGACAGAATAGGTGGACATGCTGCAGCCATGTTACAGAGCTCTCCCTATGTGCATCTGCTATGTCATTCTTTAAAAGGCAAACTCCCCCCGACTCCTCACTCTCTCCCACAATTCTTGCCCCCAGAGACTGGTCTCTGCACTCCCTCCCTTCCCCCAATAAACCTCCCATGTGAATTGTGATTTATGGTATTACTTTCCTAACCATTGCTGCTAAACTACAAGATTTACCTAGGCCCTCCACATATATGTGACAGCTGTGTAGCTTGGTCTACTTATGAGATTTCCACCAGTGATAGCAGGAACTGTCCCTAATGCTTTATTTAGGCAGTTTTTAAGAACCTATTCCTCATACTAGATTGCCTTGCCCAGCCTCAATACAAGGGGAGGAGCTTATTCTTACCACAACTGGATATGCTATGCTTTGATGATATGCTATGATATTCCATGCTATACCCATGGAATTCCTGCCCCTTTCTGAACAGAAACAGAGGAAGTGTGGATGGAAGGGATGCTGGGGTGGGGAGATGGGAGGAGAAAAGGGAGGGTAAACTGTGGCCAAGATGTAAAATTAATTTTTCTTTAAAAAAAAAAAAGAGGCATGCGCCACCACCGCCCGGCATGAGGCAGGTGGATCTCTGTGAGTTCGAGACCAGCCTGGTCTACAAGAGCTAGTTCCAGGACAGGCTCCAAAACCACAGAGAAACCCTGTCTCGAAAAACCAAAAAAAAAAAAAAAGAGAGAGAAAGTAAGCCAGTTGAAGTAATAGCCTGCCCAAAAACATGAAGGTAAGAAAATGTATTTGAAGAAAGACAAGTAAGCCATGTCTAATGGACTATAGAATATATATCCTTTGTAGTGAAAAATAAAATTGTAAAGGTAGATTTGGGACACAACATGGAGTATGTTGACTAAATAAGTTTATAATTTTTTTCAATGATAATGAAAAAATCATGGCTACCTCTGAGGAGAATGATTGACTTTAGTTATTTATTCAACTGTTCAAATTGACAGAGCCTAGAATCTCTTAGGAGACAAGACTACATCTGAGGTATTATCTAGCTGAGATTACTCCCTGGTCATACCTGATTAGTGGTCTTCACCATGTTAACTGAGGTCAGAAGATCTGCCCACTGTTGGTGGCCCTATCCCCTTGAAGGGATCCTGAACTCTGCAAGGGGTAAAAGAACTGAGCAGAAGCATTTACTGATTGTTCACTGCTTCTTCATTTTGGCTGTGTTCTGAGCAACTGCTTCAGGCTCTAGCTATTTAAGTTTCCCATCAAGAGCAAAAATGAATTCTTCCTCCGTTAAGTTAGTTTTATCAGGGTATTTTATAGAGGCAACAATCTGAGACAAATGAAGTTAGGAAAGATTTGAGCTCTTGCTTTTGAGGGTTGTATTTCATGATTAATTAGCTTCAATTACTTTGGGTCTGTAGCTGTACAACATGGCAAAAGGTCATGCAAGAGCAATTAAGGAATATGATACAGCTTAATAATGCATATTTTTGTGAAGTTAAAACATGAGGCATGAGTCTGTGTCTACTAGGTGAAGTCTATCTGCAGTGCTGAAGGAGACCATCTAATCCCACCCACCATCTGCTAAATACACATCTAACCTCATAGTCATAAATGCCAAAAGTCCAGGCATTTTAGCCTTAGGACTTAGGCTAGTAGCATGTAGCCTGGCTTCTGGAGTGTTTGGCCTTGAACTAAGAATTACCTAATCAGTTTGCCTAGATCAGTCCATCAAACTGGAACCAATATCTTGGTGTCTCCAGCCTCCAGATGGGCCTTCTTGGGACATTGCAGCCACCATTATCTATGAGGAAATTCCATCATCAGTCACCTATTCTTTGTTGATATGCATAGCCTATTGTTTCTTTCCACCACCCAAGCAGCTTGGGAACCCTCACTAGAACTTGTTAAGGCAATGAGGAAAGAACCGACACATGTATAGTAAGATGGGACTTAGTGATGTTCTCTAATGCTACCACTACCACCTCAACCTGGGACCTCAGTATGGTTATTAGCACAGATAGAGGGGTTGCTAGTCTTGATAGGAGGTCTTTATAGGCTAGCAGTGTCAAGCTGTAGACATCTGGGAGAAGGAAGCTGCAGTTCCTAGTCTTTGCATACACTCCTCAATCCTTCATAAACACTCAGACTCCTGAGAGAAGGTTTGCCATTTCTCTTAAGCCTGGCCCATATGAATAATGACTTTGCCAGTGATTTGATTGGTCTTGGATTTCCCAACAAGGCATGCTACTGCCAAAAATACACACTCACTCAGGACTTCCTCTACTCATTACAGTTTCTTTCATTCTGGAGAACCTCAAAATTATGCATTTCTAAGGCAATGGAAAAAAATAGGAAATTGAGAGCAGAAAATTCAGAGGGAAGATAGAGTGCTTTAAAAATTCACTATCATAACAAGGACTTAAACATAAGTGATGACAAAGAGTTTCTTATAGAATATGGTGTCCTCTAACAGATGTCCAGGACAGAGGATAAATACTGATGTGATATCTCTAGGATTTACAACATTAGACAGGTTGTAAATGACAAATCCCAAAGGCATATAAAACTCATTTGATACTATTTTCTTTTGACTAAAGGTGTTTTCCTTAGAGAGTATGTGTTAAACAATTAATTTCTTTGCAGAAATTTTTCCCAGAATGTCCCCAGGCAGTTGGCAGGTTAAAGTCCACGGTATGCAACAATGACATCTTTAACTACTACACCATGTGGTACCTTTCAAAGGGGACTACCTTTCACAGTCTGAACACTAGCAAGCCATTGAAGAATAAAGGTTCGGCTAATAACTGGTTTCTCTCAAAATAAATAAAGAATATGCTCCCCACCTTTGTGTGTTCACTTTCAATATGATGTTATATGATGCTAGCAGCAGGGAAAAGACATAGCTTCCAAAGGCAACTGCAGTTGCAAAATAAAGAAAGGGAGTCAAAGCAACAGTGGGACAGATTTAGTCCATTTTCAAATGCCTGGCCAAGGCAGCAAGAGCTATTTGAATAACACCAGCTGCACCCATGGGGAGAGTAAGTTACTTCCTGCTGAGACTAAATTATTCTGAAGCAGGGCTAAGTAAAGAGGAGGAGTAGTTATCTCCACCAATGGGGCGTGTTAACCTTTCCAAGGAAGGTATCATTCTAGATGCACATGCACAAATGCACACACTCGTGGGGGAACTCTCTTTTTTCAGGGACATTTTACGATCATATATTACCAAAAAAAATAAATTCTGTCTCACCTCATCTTCAGCTTCTTCCTGAATTACTCAATTCGTCCATTTCTTCCATTCTGCTTTCCAATCCTGTGCCCTTCTGGCTAGCAGCAGGCAAAAGGAATAGGTACATAACAGCACTGATGTCTTTTCTGTTCTTTTCTAGTCATTAGTCATACCTAACATGCTTTTTAAAAGCTATGTAATCTAAGGTAGAAATTGATCATCAGACACAGAACAAGAGAAATAAGCTTAGGTAAGAGTCATAATGCTAGCTGTGCTTCTCAAGCTTCAGGCTCAGCAGCCTCAGAATGTGCAAAGAGAACTTGTTATAACACTGCGTGCTGGGTCCATCCCTGAAGTCTCTGAATTAGATTTCAGTGAGACCCCAAATTTCTAGCCAGTTTGATGATGATTTTGATGCTAATGCCTTCAGGATTATATTTTAAAGACCAGTGTGCTCTTTATTTAGTTTTATACTTACTTGTACATTTTAGATATTCAACCTCTGTCAGAAAAAACAGCTAGCTAGGTTTTGTCTTAGTTAAGGTTTCTATTGCTGTGATAAAACACTGTGACAAAAAAAACTTGGGGAGGGAAGTGCTTGCTTCAGTTTACACATTCTGATCACTGTCCTTCATGGAAGGCAGGAATTTGGACAGGAACCTGGAAGTAAGAGCTAATGCAGAAACCAAGGTGGAATGTTGCTTACTGGCTTGCTCCCTATGATTACTCAGTGTGCCGTGTTATAGTACACAGGATAACCAGCCCAGGCATGGCGCTGTATTCAGTGAGCTAGGACCTCCCATACATCATTCAAGAAAATGCACCACAGGCTTGCCCATAGGCCAGTGTGGCAGGGACATTTACTCAGTTGATGTTCACTCTTCCCAAAACAGCCCAGCTAGTGGTGTTAAACATAAAAGTAGCCAGTACACGATCTTGCTTTAGTCAATCATCTTAAAAAAAAAAAAAAGAAATGCTAACCTGAAACAAAAAGGGACTCTTGTACATTGCTGATGAAAATGTAAATTTGTCCAGCTACTATGGAAATGATCATGAAGATTCACCAAAAAAATATCAATATGTCTTCCACATGGCCCAAATATAACTAACACTTCCATGTATTTTTTCAAGGGAACCTAAGTAGACATATCATAGAAGTACTCAAATACCATAGCTTATTACATCACTATTCACAGTAGATAAATTACAGAACCAATCTATCTGTCCAACAGCAGAGAAATTAATAAGAAAAATGTGGCATACATATGTAAGAATCAAGAATGAAGTTGTAGCATTTTCTGGAAGGTAGATCCAACTGAAGATAATTACATTGAATTAATTACAGAAAGTCAAATATATTTTCTATCATTTGTGCTTTCTAGACTTAATATAAATATGTAAATTTATATATATATATGCAAAATTATATATGCAAAATTATATATGCAAAATTAGAAGTGACTCTGGTAGAGTGGAAAATGAGGAGAGCAAAAAAAAACAGAGGATATAGAGATATGGGGGAGAATATGCTCAAAATACAGCATGTATGTATATGAAAATTTAACAAAACTCATGATTCTGAGAAAAGGTCAGGTAGGGATTGAGTGGGCGAATGTAAAAGGAATTGGGATAAGACAGGATAAAGAGAGAGAGTATTCAGAATACATTATGTATGAAATTCTCATAGACCAAAGCTAATCAATGAAAAACAAACTAAACAAAATCAATTTAAAATAGTATAAAATAACCCAGTTCCTAAACTATTTCCAATAATGTTAAAGCTACTTGAAGTTTCTTAACCATCAGAAATTGGGGTTCAACCTGAAGATTTGAAAAGCAAAACAGCCAGCCACTAGCTCTTACCTCGAATTCAGTCTAAAATGGTGATCTTGCTTCCAGGAATCTCAAAACGAAAATGAGTCTGAGAGCTGCCCCTCCACCCCCGTTTTATATTCCTCTCTAGGGCTGGGATTAAAGGCACACACCACTTGATCTCTAAGGCAACTAGTGTGGCTACTGAGATTAAAGGTGTGTAACATAGTGGCTACTGGGATTAAAGGTGGGTGGGTGTGTCTGTGTGTGTTACTATAACCTGGTCTGTAAGGCTGACCAGTAAAAAGAAATAGTTTCAAAGGACTAACTTCCCAGGTATACTTACTAGACAAATTCTTCCACCCTGTTCTTGACCCCATTCCATACATTGTTCAAGACCTTCCCTATGTTTGTGTTTCTCTTTCTAAAATTCTCTTCAACTTCTGTTTTTCTCATTTTCGAAGGCTACATTCATGCTTCAGATTTTTTTCCTCTTAAAAATAAGCAGAGCAGTACTCTGAAACACAGCTTGCTCCAATACTGAGGGGACTTAAGAGATGAGTGAACAGCCATGCAGTGGGACACCCCACTCTATTGGACCTCCACAGTGAGACAAAAACCTGGGCCCCTCCCCCAACTCCCTAAGCTTTTCTAGCCAGCCAGCAGTGAGTTTCCTACATGTAGGCTCCCCCAAAACACAAACCCATCCAGCAGCCATCCAAACTACTAGCCCCCAAAGCCACCTATCCGTCTGCAACCTTGGTGGAAGTCTGAAACACAGCTTGCTCCAATACTGAGGAGACTTAAGAGGTGAGTGAACAGCCATGCAGTGGGACACCCCACTCTAGAGGACCTCCTCAGTGAGAAAAAACCCCAGGCCCTTCCCCCAACTTCCTTGGCCTCTCTAGCTAGCCAGCAGGGAGTTTCCTGTGGCTAGGCTCCCCCAAAATACAAACCCATCCACTGAATCCTCCAATCTACTAGCCACACCCCCACCTAAGAGCTGAGAGGGACCAATACCCCAATACCCTAATATTGAAGGGACCAAGAGCTTCCTACAACATTGAGGGGATTAAGAGAGAGCACCAAGAAAACAGGCATATAGAGACCTTAGAGGCATTCTGAGGCAGACATTGACAGTACAGAGCAGACCAAGAAAAACTCCCAAACACTCAGACAGCCACAGAAAAGATTGGATCAAGATGTAAAAACACTGTTGGCCTCATTTGAAAGAAGAAATGGGTAGGTGCCAATGCAAGAATTCCTCTAACAATCTAAAAAACAACATGTAACATCAGAACCCAGTGGTCAAATGACAGGAAGACTTGATCATCCTAACCCAGAAGAAGTAGAAGAAAACAGCTAAGGAATGGACTGGATCTAGCTGGCAAAGCCACAGCTTTAGTCCTACTGATATTGCTTGGTAAAAAAAACAGACTCATGTGGTCAGAAAAAGAGAGATATACAGTAAAGAGAGATTCAAAGACAAAGAAAATTTCTAAATGGTTTAAAGTGTGTTAAAAATACATGCAGACTAAAAGTTAAAGTTCTTAAAGTAAAAAACAAAAAAAGGAAGAAAGAAAGTAGTTGGGTGTGGTAGTACACACCTTTAATCCCAACACTTGGGAGGCAGAGGGAGATTGACCTCTGTGACTTCAAGGTGTGGTAACACACGCCTTTAATCCCAGTGCCTAGAAGGCAGAGACAACAGATCTCTGTGAGTTCAAGGTGTAGTAGCATACACCTTTAATCTCAATGCCTAGGAGGCAGGGACAGGTGGATCTCTGAGAGTTCAAGGACAGCCTGGTCTAAAAAATTATTCCAGGTCAAAGATACAGAGAACCTGTCTCAAAAAGCAAAAAATAAAAGTAAAAATAAACAAAATAGTGAGAATTAGCCTAGAAGAGGCTAGATAGAAATGGGACAAGCAGTGTTTAAAAGAATACAGTATCTGTGTAATTATTTCAGGGCATAAACTAGCCATGTGGGCGGCCGGGTGCCGGGGACACAACCCTGCCGCTCCTATTACAACAGAAGAAAACATAACTATATTAAAATGCTGGAGGAAATGAAAAACTCTGTTAAAGAAATAGAAAAAAAGACAAAAAATTAGAATAAATGAATAAATACCTCAAAGAAAAATAAGAAAACCAAGAAAAAAAAATCAAACAGGAGAAGGAAACAGTTCAAGACTTGAAGACTGAAATAGAGGTAATAAAGAAAACACAAACTGAGGAAATTCTGAATATGGAAAAATCTGGGTAACTGAACAGGAAGTACAGAGACAAGTATAACCAACAGAATACAAGAGATAGAAGAAAGAATCTCAGACACTGAAGATGCAATAGAGGAAATAGCCTCATTGGTCAAAGAAAACATTAAATACAACAAATTCTTAATACAAAACACCCAGGATTTCTGGGACACTGTGAAAAGACCAAACCTAACAATAATAGGTGTAGAAGAGGGAAAAGAACTCTAGTTCAAAGGCACAGAAAATATATTCAACAAAATCATAGAAAAAAACTTTCCCAATCTCGAGAATGCTATCCCTATGAAGGTACAAAAAGCTTACAGAACACCAAATAGACTGGATCAAAAAAAAAAAATCTCCTTACCATTTAATAATCAAAACACAACACATAGAGAATAAAAAAATATTAAAAGCTGCAAGATTAAAAGGTCAAGTAACATGTAAAGGTAAACCTATCAAAATCACACCCGACTTCTCAATGGAAACCATAAAGGTTGGAAGGTCCTGGATAGATATGCTGCAGACACTAAGAGACCATGGATGCAAGCCCAGACTACTATACCCAGAAAATCTTTCATTCACCATCGATGGAGAAAACAAGATACTCCATGACAAAAACAGATTTAAATAATACGTATCCACAAATACAGCCTTACAGAAAGTACTAGAAGGAAAACCTCAACCCAAGGAAGCTAACTGTACCCACAATAACATAGACATCTGATAACACCCCACCAGCATAACCTAAAGAAGGGAAACACACAAACACTGCTACTGAAAAATAACCATAATTAACAACCACTGGTCAATAATGTTGCTTAATAGCAATGGACTCAATTCACCTTAAAAAAGACACAGGCTAAGAGAATGCATACAAAAACAACAGGATCCAGATTTCTTCTGTTTACAAGAAACACACTTCGGGGCTACCAGGCTTCCCTGTTTCGGTGCTGAGGAGGTCCATCAGGACGGGTGAGTGTGTGCTATCCAGGGGAGGCCTGTACCAGAAGAGAGTACAACACTCCCTCCCCCAGCTCCTGCTGCAGGGCTGTCTTTTTTTATGTACTGTCTTTTTTTTATTTTATTGTGAAAAGGAAAAAAAAAGTTTCAGCCTCCTCCCTGCCTCCCACTTCCCTCCCCCTCCCCCCACCCCTCTTCCCCTCCCCCCACTCCTCTCCCCCTCCCTCTCCAGTCCAAAGAACAGTCAGGGTTCCCTGCCCTGTGGAAAGTCCAAGGTCCTCCCCACTCCGTCCATGTCTAGGAAGCTGAACATCAAAACTGGCTAGGCTCCCACAAAGCCAGAACATGAAGTAGGATCACAAACCCGTGTCATTGTCCTTGGCTTCTCATCAGTCCTCATTGTTCACCATGTTCAGAGAGTCAGTTTTTTTTTTATGTAAAATGGATTTGATTTTCTATAAAGTAGCCAAATGGTGAACAGGCAGTGGCGTTTACACAGATTCTGCTTGACCTCTGTTTTCTCCTTTGCTTTTAACATTTTCCCACCTGAGCATTAATACATCAAGCACTTTTATGTGGTTAGAAAGAAAACGTGAGTGATTAATACTAGTGCAGGAGCTCCGTAAGGGTGGAAGGGACACCGTGAAAACAGGGGCCTGTTTTCACAACTCAAATGTACTATATATTTACTGCAGGAAAGGACAGCGTAGAGGGGGAGGAAGCAACAAAAGAAAGGTGTGTATAACAAACGGAAAAGGATTCGTGGTCTGGCTGGAGGACTGATTCCATCGACTGCTTTCAACAACTAAAGATGTTGTCTACCCTTCTTAAAATTGCTTTTTCATTTTCAAAACAACCTTTAAAATATGTATATTTTAGACTAATTAGGAGACTTACAGTAGACATTCAGTATAGCAGATGGTGATTAGTAAAGGCTTTGGAAAATAGAGAGTGAGTATTATTTTCCTTGTATAGCGTTCTTAACCATCAAAGGGAATGTGGTATTACAGACCAAACACTAAGCCGACATACGCGGATGAGAAGCCCAAGTTCACACCAAAGCCTAAAATCCTACGCAAGCTCCATTTCATTATACCTTTTACAAACACGGATATGTGCTGAAGCAGACAAATACAGTGTACATGTATACTGACATTTACATGT
The DNA here is from genome assembly GCF_000317375.1 of Microtus ochrogaster. Classification (NCBI taxonomy): domain Eukaryota; kingdom Metazoa; phylum Chordata; class Mammalia; order Rodentia; family Cricetidae; genus Microtus; species Microtus ochrogaster. The sequence goes on from NC_022026.1 coordinate 33,063,312, forward strand.
GTTTACATAGCTTGCCAACCAGGCTATTTTCCTTCACAGCTTTATAATGTATAGTTCTTCATGGATGTCATACTAGGATTTGTAACAGTAGAAACCTAATCAGGCTTACACTGGGGACCAATCACATTCCTATGGCTCCATGAAAAGGACAGAAGCCCAGGGTGAGGACAGGAGAGACTTAGTTATTTGCTGAGCATTCTGTACTTGTGAGTACAGTTCCGTGTACCTCTTAAGCAGGCTTCAGGAAAGGCTGCTGTGGAGATAGTCACAGCCTACTCTTACAAACAAGGACACAAAGTTCCAATGAAGTTGGTTCTGCTTGATCACCCTGCTGTTGAGTGAGGATAAGATTACTCAAGGACTTTGATCTCAGGAGTTCATAGTCTTTAATAAATGATAACCTATCTCTAAGCGAGAAAGGAAGAAAACAGATTTCTGTGGCACAGGATGTAACCCCTGTTACACTGAGCCATACAAATAAGCATTAGTAAGTCAAGAATTTAATTCATGTTTTTGCTACTGGCTTTTGCCAGATCTGGTGCTAGGCCCCACGTGACACAACCGAGGCAGAAGAAAAATGAAATCATGTGCTCACACATCCTCAAATCCGTCTTCTTCACTTACCAGCTTTCTTAAAGCACAGCTATTCAAAGTCATGTAGAATTGCCACAGACTACTAGCCTCAGTCAGTGTGGTCATTGATTGGGAGGATATAGGTTAAAAGCATTCAATGGGATTTTTAGAGAAATCAATCTTTGGCACTGGTTTTCAAATAAATGCTTATTGTAAATACAAATGCTTAATTGCCAATTTTGTTCTTACTTACCCCTAATTTTTATATTATCAATCCAAAATTATCTCTCACCACTGGTATATCCTCATGTCTCAAGTTATTAAATTTCTATTTCTGAACAAGTATAAATCCATAAGCTTTTATACAATCAAAAATACTTTTCTGAGATGGATGTGGTGACATGTGCCTTTAGCTTTAGTATTCAAGAAAAGTCGGAACATGAAAATCATCACGGTCTTGAACCCAGCCTGGATTA
>NC_022026.1:33077431-33079002 GCF_000317375.1 Microtus ochrogaster
ATGTACTCACTCAAAATTGGTTTCTAGCCATAAATAAAGGACACTGTGCCTGTAATTTGTGATCCTAGGGATGATAAATATGAAGGTGAACCCAAAGAAAAACACATAGTCATCAGCCTGTATATGGAGAGTAGACAAGATTGCAGGGTAAAATCTGGGAACTTGGGGGTGGGGTGGGATGGGGCTAAGGGGAAATGGGGTGAGAAAAGTGAGAAGGGGAGGATGGGGGAGCTTGAGGGGATGGGATGGTTGGGATAAAGGAAGGGTGGATATGGGAGCAGGGAACTATATATCCTAATTAAGGGAGCCATCTTAAGGTTGGCAAGAGACTTGACTCTAGAGGGGCTCGCAGGTGTACAGGGTGATGTCCCCTGCTAGTACCTTGGGCAACTGAGGAGAGGGAACCTGAAATGACTTTAATCTATAGCCATACTGATAAATATCTTGCATATCACTAGAGAATCTTCATCTGGCGATGGATGGAGACAGAGACAGAGACCCACATTGCAGCACCAGACTGAGGTCCCAAGGTCCAAATGAGGAGCACAAGGAGGAAGAACATGAGCAAGGAAGTCAGTACCACGAGGGGTGCACCCACCCACTGTGACAGTGGAACTGATCTATTGGGAGCTCAACAAGGCCAGCAGGACTGGGACTGAATAAGCATCAGATAAAACTGGACTCTCTGAACATGGCTGACAATGAGGGCTGATGAGAAGCCAAGGACAATTGCACTAGGTTTTGATCCTACTGCGTGAACTCGCTTTGTGGAAGCCTAGCCTGTTTGGATGCTCACCTTCCTGGACCTGGATGGAGGGAAGAGGACCTTGGACTTCCCACAGTGCAGGGTATCCAGACTGCTCTTCAGACGGATGGGGAATGGAGTGGGGGGAGGAGGAGAGGAGTTGGGAGAGCAGGAGAGGAGTCGGGGATGGGGAGAGGAGTGGGATGAGCGAAAGGGAAATGGGAGCCTGGGAGGAGGCAGAAATTTTTTCAATAAAAAAATAAAAAATAAATAAAAAGAAAAAAAGAGAAGAAACACACCTCCACCTAAAAAACGATACTACCTCAGAGTAAAAAGTGGGGAAAAAGTTTTCCAATCAAATGGACCTAAGTAAGAAACAAGCAGGTGTAGATATCCTAATATCTAACAAAATTGATTCCAAACTAAAATCAGTCAGAAGAGATGGAGAAGGACACTTTATAGTCATAACAGGAACAATTCATCAAGATGCAGTCTCAATACTGAATATCTATCTCCTAATACAAGAGCACCTACATATGTAAAAGAAACATTACGAAAACTTAAATTGCACATCAAACTCCACACACTAATAGCAGGAGACTTCAACATTCCACTCTCACAATGGACAGGTCAACAAGACAGAAACTTAACAGAGAAAGAAGAGAACTAACAGATGTCATGAACTGAATGGACTTAACAGACATCTATAGAACATTCCACCCAAACCCAAAAGAATGTACCTTTTTCTCAGCACTTTATGTAACTTTTTCTAAAATTGATCACATACTCAATAACAAAACAAACCTCCACAGATACAAAAAAAAAA
>NC_022026.1:33079427-33082788 GCF_000317375.1 Microtus ochrogaster
GTTCTTTGAGAAAATCAACAAGATTGACAAACCCTTATCCAAACTAATCAAAAGGAAGAGAGAGAATATCCAAATTAACAAAATCAGAAATGAAAAGGGGGACAAAACAACAGATACAGAGGAAATTCAGAGAATCATTAGGCCATACTACAAAAACCTGTACTCCACAAAATTGGAAAATATAAAAAATGGATAATTTTTTGATAGATACCATATGCCAAAGTTAAATCAAGACCAAATGAGTAATTTAAATAGACCTATAAACTGCAAGGAAATAGAAGCTGTCATCAAAACCCTCCCAACCAAAAATAAATAAATAAATAAAGACCAGGGCCGTATGATTTTAGTGCAGAATTCTACCAAAACTTCCAAGACCAGCTAATACCTATACTCCTCAAACTGTTCCCCATAATAGAAACAGAGGGGCCATTGCCAAACTTGGTTTATGAGGCTATAGTTACCCTGATACCAAAACCACACAAAGACTCATCCAAGAATAAGAGTTGCTGACCAATCTCACTCATGAACATGGATGCAAAAATACTCAATAAAATACTGACAAATGAATCCAGGAACACATCAAAAAAATCATCCACCATGATCAAGTTAGCTTCACCCCAGAGATGCAGGGCTTGTTCAACATTTGAAAATCTATCAGTGTAATCCATCATATAAATAAACTGAAAGAAAAAAAGTATTATCATTTCATTAGATGCTGAAAAAACATTTGACAAAATCCAAGACCCCTTCTTGATAAAGGTCTTGGAGAGATCAGGAATACACAGAACATATCTAAATATAACAAATGCAATATACAGCAAGACAACCACCAACATCAAATTAAATGGAGAGAAACTCAAAGTGATTCTTCTAAAATCAGAAACAAGACAAGGCTGTCCACTTTCTCCATATTTCATCAATATAGTTCTTAAATTTTTATCACTAGCAATAAGACAACAAAAGGAGACCAAGGGGATTCAAATTGGAAAGGAAGAAGTCAAACATTCATTATTTGCAGATGATATGATAGTGTATATAAGTGACCCCAAAAACTCTACTAGAGAACTCCTACAGCTGATAAATATTTTCAGTGATGTAGCAGGATAGAGGATGAACTAAAAAGAATCAGTAGCCCTCCTATACACAATTGATAAAGAATCTGAGAGGAAATGAGAGAAACATCACCTTTCACAATAGCCACAAATAACATAAAATATCTTGTGGTAACACAAGCCAAAGAAGTGAAAAACCCATTTGTCAAGAACCTTAAGTCTTTAAAGAAAGAAATTGAAGAAGATACCAGAAAATGGAAAGATCTCCCATGCTCTCAGGAAGGATCAACATAGTAAAAATGGCAATCCTATGAAAAGCAATCTATAGAGTCAATGAAATTCCCATCAAAATCTCAACACAATTTTTTATAGACCTTGAAAGACCAATAATCACCTTCATATGGAAAAACAAAAAACCCAGGATAGCACAAACAATTCTGTACAATAAAGGAACTTCCAGAGGCATTGCCATCCTTGACTTCAAGCTCTCTTACAAAGCTACAGTAATGAAAACAGCTTTGTATTAGCATAAAACCAGAGAGGTTGACCAATGGAATCGAATCAAAGACTGGATATTAATCCACACACCTATGAACACTTAAATTTTGACAAAGAAGCTAAAATTATACAAAGGAAAAAATAAAACATCTTCAAAATGGTGGTGGCATAACTGGATGTCAACCTGTAGAAGAGTGAAAATAGGTCCATATCTTTTGCCATGAACAAAACTCAAGTCCAAATAGATTAAAGACCTCAATATAAATCTGACCACACTGAACCTGATATAAGAGAAAGTGGGAAGTAGTCTTCAATGAATGGGCACAGGAGACCCCTTCATAAATATAACCCTAGTAACACAGACAATAAGAGCAACAATAAATAAATGGGACCTCCTGAAACTGAGAAGCTCCTGTAAAGCAAAGGACTGTCAATAAGACAAAAAGTCGGCCTACTGAATGGGAAAAAATCCTCACCAACCTCACATCAGACAAGAGACTGATCTCCAAAATATATAAAGAACTCAAGAAATTAGACATTAAAATCCTAAATAACCCAATTGAAAAATGGTGTATGACTAAACAGAGAATTCTCAACAGAAGAATCTCAAATGGTCAAAAGATACTTAAGGAAATGTTCAACTTACTTAGCAATCAGGGAAATGCAAATCACAGCAACTCTGAGATACCATCTTAGACCTGTCAGAATGGCTAAGATCAAAAACAGTAATGACAGCTTATTCTGGAGAGGATGTGGAGTAAAGGGAACACTCTACTTCCATTGCTAGTGAGGATGGAAACTTGAACAACCACTCTGAAAAGCAGTATGGCGGTTTCTCCCAAAATTTGGAGTCAACCTACCTCAGGATCCACCAATACTGCTTTTGGGTATATACCCAAAAAATACTCAATCATACTACAAAAGCATTTGTTCAACTATGTTCATAGCAGCATTATTTGTAACAGCCAGAGCCTGGAAACAACCTAGATGACCTTCAACCGAAGAATGGATAAAGAAAATGTGGCACATTTACACATTAAAGTACTACTCAGTGGTAAAAACAAAAACAATGACACCTTGAATTTTGCATGCAAATGGATGGAATTAGAAAGCACTATCCCGAATGAGGTAACCCAGACCCAAAAAAATGAATATGGTATGTAGTTACTCATAAGTTGATACTAGCTATAAACAAAGGACTAAGGTGAACTCAAAGAAAAAGATATATAGATCCACCTGGAAACTGGAAACAGACATGATCACTAGACATAATTAGGTGCATGAGGGAGGGAAACAAGAGAGGGTAGAAGAAAAAAAGGAGGGGACAAGAGGAGGGTTGAGGAGAACTTGAGGCAATGAGATAGTTGAGATGGAGAAAGGACAGAAATGAGAGCAAGGAAAGAGATATTGTGATTGAGGGAGCCATTATAGGGTTATCAGAAACCTGGCTATCGAGAAATTCCCAGGAATCCACAAGGATGACCCCACCGAAGATCCTAAGCAATAGAAGAGAGGGGCCCAATCTTAACTTGTCCTATAGCCAGACTGATGATTATCTTAAATATCACCATAGAACCTTCATCTAGCAACTTTTGGGAACAAAGGCGGATACCCACATTGGAGCAGTGGACTGAGCTCCCAAAGTCCAGTTGAAGAGTGGAAGAAGTGAGAATATGAGCAAAGACATCAAGACCATGATGGGGGGGGCTGGAGAGGTGGCTCAGTGGTTAAGAGCATTGCCTGCTCTTCCAAAGGTCCTGAGTTCAATTCCCAGCAACCACATGGTGGCTAACAACCATCTGTAATGAGGT
>NC_022026.1:33083991-33107776 GCF_000317375.1 Microtus ochrogaster
AGCCCCTCTAGGTCCAAGTCTCTTCCCAACCCTAAGATGGCTCCCTTAATTAAGATATGTGCTTCCCTGCTCCCCTATCCAACCTTCCTGTATCCCCTTTTTTAAATCTAATATTTTTTAAAAAATAAGCAGAGCAAAAGTTGTTTAGCAAACCTCTATTGTTTTCTATTTCTCTAATTCCCTTCACACATAAGATCCCTACAAGGCTAATATGGAATTGTTCCTCTTCTATGTCATTCCCTTCCCAAATGAATTCAGGCAAAATCTTCCAGTACTTTTCACTTGTCTTCCTCTATTACTTTTTTTCATCTTTGTAGGTCAGTTTCATGACCTTTGAAAATCCCCTTACCCTCCACCTTAGGGATAAACATCCTATGAAAGGCACTGGTGGCAATACCTTGGTATTCAAAAAAAAAACTTTTCAACATTTTATCACCTAAGTCATCAAACTCTAGCCTGCTGTTCACAGTATGTCATAATCATCACCTTACATATAGATTTTGTTTTCTGCTTATTCCCCTCCTTAGATAACCTTTTCCAGGTCAGGTTGTCTGTGTCACTTACTATTTCAGTTTCACCTTTTGATAGTTTTTCTCAGCTCACTTTAAGCTCTGTACTCCAGAGCCTGTGGAAAACATCATCACTATCCCACACATTCCCTGAAGTACACATACACACTGGTTTATGGTTTGCCTAGAGGTGGTGTGGAAAGAAGATCCAAGAAGGTTTTGTTTCTTTTCATGCAGAAAATTATTCTCATTTTATCTTTTAATTAATTCAACTAACACTTGATTTTCAATCTTTTCCTCATATTCAGACCTAAATATCCCATTTTCCAGAAATATGTTGCCCTTTTGGTACTCAATATGTCCAACCTGAAATCATTACGTTCTCTCTAGTACTTTATCCTTCTAATTTTCTTTTATCAATAAATGAAACTCTCCCCTAGTCCATCCTCTACAATGGTGCCAGGATGGTTTGTATAATAAAGCAGAATTAAGGAATTAAAGGCACATAGGAGACCTTAGAATTGAGATCTTAGATATATCTACTTCCCCTGTCTGTAATATTCATCCTTTTAAATCCTCATAATCAAGGTCAGAATTAAAGTTAATGAACTAGTAATGCCTTAAAATCCTTTGCACTTACTTTGTGTAAAAGTGAAACAATCCAGTAAGTATCATTTTATACATTTTATCTTTAGAAATACAACTATGTATTTATAAAACTTTGTTATTGGAAAACTCTCAGGATCTTTGCAAATAGAGATATAACCCATAAATTATAAATCAGTGATCACTGGGTTTAAAAAACAATCATAAGACACAAACTTTCCTTCTTTCCAAGTAGCTATCTATTAATTTATCCAAACATGACAACAGTCATGCCCCCAAATAAGACCCTGCATCCTCCTTATGATAGCATTTTGGAGCAGTACCATGTCACAGTTCCTTTGTTCCAAACCCTCAAGTCCATTTATTAGTCTTTTGAAATATTTATTGGTCTGTGTATTAGCTACATTTCTATTGCTGTGATAAGAAACTGTGAAAAAGTCAACTTATAATGAAGTTATAGTTATTTGAAATTATGATTTCTGAGAGATAAGAGATCATCACCAACAAAGCTTAGCAGCAGGCAGCTAGGAAGGCTGCTGGAACAGGAAATGGAGAGCTCACACCTTGAACAATATGTGCAAAGCAGAGAGTAAAATTGGGAGTAGGGCAAGGCCTTAAACTTCCAAAGCCCAACCCCAGTGAGATACTTCCTCCTACAAAGCAGAATCTTCTAAGCTGCACCCCCCAAACAAGGTCTCCAACCAGGAACTAATTGCTTTGAAAGAAATTGTTCACCTTGGCTCCTTGCCAGAGATCTCCTCTGTTTGGTAAAGCACCCCCTTAACAATAAGGTACATTTTTTTTAATGTAGGTATAAAAGAAGAAGGAATTTTTTCTACTGTTGCCCCTAACTTCCAATGCCTTGTGTCTATATTTGTTTCTTTAAGATATTATCTTTTTTATGGGCCAGGTCTCATTCCTTGCTCTAATTCTCATTTAGCTGTAATACATTTCTTTCCTTCTTTTGTACTTTCAGGTCTACTTTCATATGCCTTCTTTCTTCACTTCATATTGCATAAACTTATGTAAATAGTCCTCCTTTAATGTATTTTTATTTTATAGATATAACTTTGTTTCCTGATGAGACCTTCAATTGATATAGTCTCAGAACTTCTAGAACTCATTATTCTATTGTGAAAACATCATAAAGGGAGGGAAGCAAGACATCATCAAAAGCATGCTGTAGAGTAATGTATGTCATGAAGAAAATGTAAGGCACGGTAAGAGCTGTTGAGGTGGGAGACTTGATAGTTGGCTTTAACAGACTTTAGAAGTGAATTGTACTTAAATGGGTAATGTTTCAACACAGGTCTGAATAAAATGATGAGATCAATTACATGGATAGCTAAAGTACTGAGAGCAGAGGGTATTAAGTGCAACTAGCAAATACTTTGAGGTGGAAAATTACTTGATAGGTTGGAGGAACAGGTAGAAATTTATTGCTGCAGCTTGAATATGAACTTTAGCCCATAGGCTCATGTGCCAAACACCTGTCTCCCAGCTAGTAGCACTTTTCACAGGGGCAGTGGAAGCTTTCAGAGGTTAGTGCTAGGTTCAGGATATAGCTCACTGGGTGTGTGCCTTGGATGGTTATACCTAGATTCTTGTCTCTTTTCTTTTCTTTCTGCTTCATGCATAGAATGGAATCAATTGTGCTAAGTAATGACTGTAGACACAAATCTCTGGAACTGTGAAAGAAATCCTGTTATTTTCTTAGGTGTTTTTGTCATTGTTATGAAGCCTGATTGAATGTATTTCTTTAATTTATATTTGTCCCTTCTAAAACATTTATTTATCATCTGCTATGTTTCATGAACTATTCTATGGAATCAAGATGCCTGCAATAATCTGTCTTCATGGTGTTTAAAGAAATAGTAAGAGCCGTGGCGTGCTGGGAAGTGGCAGCGGTGACCACAGCAGGAGAAGCAGGACTATAGCCACCTGCAGCCTAAACCTCGGAGGAAGATGCTAATTAAAGTGAAGACGATGACTGGAAAGGAAATTGAGATCGACATTGAACCCACAGACAAGGTGGAGCGAATCAAGGTGCGTGTGGAAGAGAAAGAGGGCATCCCCCCACAACAGCAGAGGCTCATCTACAGTGGCAAACTAATGAATGATGAGAAGAGAGCAGCTGATTACAAGATCCTAGGTGGTTCAGTCCTCCACCTGGTGTTGGCTCTGAGAGGAGGCAATGATCAACCTTGGTTCCATTTTACCTCCTTGCCCTGTAGCTCATAATGAAGCATCACATATCCTCTCACACTCTGGGACACCAGAACTTCTGCCCCCTCCCTTGGATGTCTACTGGTGAGAGAATGTGAGGACCCCATAGTGTAGTGCTTCTGGCCCAAATGACCATTACTTGCTTTTGGGTTTTAGTTTGCAGTTCTGTGTGCTTCCCTCTCTTATGACTATATCCTTGGTTGTCAATAAAATATTTCCTGGCCAAAAAAAGAAAAGAAATAGTAAAAAAATACTTTCTATCATAAGTCATATTCAATTTCTGCTCATTTATCAATTTCTATATACAACACATTATAGACTATTACAATGTTTAAAAACAATTACCAAAAAGAAATATATGTAAATATTTAATGTTATTTAAATGACCACATTGGAAAAAAATAGAAGACATTGAAAGATGTCTGAGTAATCTAAAATTTTCTGTTTTATAATAAAATACAAGCATAATAAAAGACATGGAACAAAACTCCCAGAAGAAAGGTGTTAAAATTCTATACATATCAGGGCTAGAGAAATAACTCAACAGTTAAGGTATTCAGTTCTTACATGAGGTGGTTCACAAGCATCTATAAGTTCAACTCCAGGGAATCTGAAACCCTCTTTTGGCCTCAGCAGGCACCCGCACTTCTGTGCATATACCTCCCTTCCCCCACACACAATTAAAAAGTTATAATAAAAATACAACTTTTAAAAATCATATACATATTATTTTATATACAATTATATCAACAGACTATAGAAATTGAGGGGAAAAAGATGTCAGACATTAGAAGAACTCTTTCACAGTGAAAGTAACAAAGATTGAAAGCCCTTGTGCCCTGATTTAAAGGACAAAGGATGAGAGAAAAGGAGGGAGAGAAAGAAGGAGGAAGGGAAGAAAGACACATAAAGAAATAGGTCACCAGGTTTTTCATTCAAACAATATTTACCCAGTAACTAATATGGGAAGATCACCATAAACAGACTTTGGTGAATTCAACAGATAAATGAGCTGAGTGGTGGGGGTGCACGCCTTTAGTCCCAGCACTCGGGAGGCAGATACAGGTGGATCTCTGTGAGTTTGAGGCCTGCCTGGTCTACAAGAGCTAGTTCCAGGACAGTCAGGGCTGTTACGCAGAGAAATGAAACAAAATAAAACAAAAAAAAAAAAATGAGTGAACTACAGACTCAGTCTTTTATGTGCCTACACTTGAGTCACGGGGATCCTTCAAAGTCTTAGAAAGTGTTGACAAATGTAAGAAAAAAAAACTCAGTCCTTAAAAGGCTCATTCTACACTGCTGAGCTACACATAAACTTTTAGTTAGATAACCTCTATGTTTAAAGGACATTCCATTTATAATGCACTTCAGAGAAGATCAATACATGTACTGAGGATGAAGCTACAGTCAATATCATTCTCTTCAAGAATCACATGCTGTATTCCCATGAGATTATTTTCTATTTCCAATGAATTGTAAGAAGTGTCCAGAAGAGCAAAGTCACCAATGAAGAGTTTCAGAAATATTTAATCTATCATTTTCACTACATTGATTCTCAAGAACCTTTTTCTACAACATTCGGGAACTGATTACATAGATTGAAACTATGCATTTTCCATAGAGTCTCAATACCATCTGACCAATATGTATACGCACAGTGAAGAGTAGTCAATATTTATGAAGACTTTCCAATTAGTCAATTCAATTGAGGATTACAGACAGAAGTAAATACAGTTGTTAAACATTTTTTTTTTTGGAGAGATCCACTTTCATAATAAACAAATAGTTCTATTTGAGGAAATGATAGTGCTTATTCACAGCCTGCCAGTTACTATACCATAGCTATAGATTTTGTTTCTCATCCTATCTAGTTATTTTTCCTCCAAAAATTCATTTCTGGTTATTTTATTTAATCTATATATTCAGTGAGGTGGAAGTTTCCAAAGAGTACAGGATAGGCAGAGGAAAAAGGTGAAAGTCTAGTAATGGAAAAGATGGCCTGTGATGAGATTCAAAACAACACAGAGTGGGAATCAATCCTCCAGAGACCACTGGAAACTGGCTGTGGCTTAGATGCTCTGTATTTCTTTATCTTCTATACTCTACTGTCCTTCTATACTCTACTGCCCTTTACAGTGAACCACAGGTGTTGTAGCTTTCCATGTGCAGCAGCAAACACCATCACAAATCCCTTGAAAAGTCTAGATCTAGTTTTATCATAACCTCTTTGATAAGAAATTGATTGTTTACAACATCTGGGCCTTGTTCTTTAAAGATATGTCTGAAGTTAAAAGCCTTTCAAAATTCATTTTAAATGTTATTTATAAATGAAATTGTATATTTACAAGTAACATCAAACAGATCAGGTTGCATTTATGTATTTTTGAATATATGCATATATATAAAACAGCAGTCAAAGAACTGTAGATCATGAATTTGAGAGAGAACAAGGAAGGGTGCATGGGATGGGTAAGAAGAAAGAAAGGTTAGGGGGGAAATGATGTAGGTATATTTTAATTTCAAAAAATATTTTATGAAAATAAATTTAAAACAAAATAAAATGATTTATCTCCATGTGTTGATTCACTGCTCCTCAACTATGACATGCATAATTTAAAAAGTCAAGGTGTACAAACCACAGACAGAGCTCCTGTTTGTGCCTCCACCAAGATTAGAAAACAATAAGATTTCCATTCTTTTTACTAGGTACTAAATAAATAGTTGTGAGTATAGTTTGATGAGTATAGTTTTCTAATAAATTCCTATGCAGCAACTGTATACACAGCAGTTTTCCATTTTCTGTAGACAGTGTTGTTGTGTGACACTATATATATTTTGGGAAATATGAAAAAAAATGTCTGCTTATTCCAAATAATCAGTGGCATACCAAAGCAATGATATCACCAAAAAGTTCAACTCTGAATGAATGATTATTGTCGTAACTTACAATAGCTTGAACACAGGTTACTTACAGGAATATGGATGACTCTAAGGTGGTTGTGTCACCGAAAGATTACCCATGGACGATAACGATGTAAATCTATAACCCTAGAGCTTGCTACATGACTTGCCTGCACCTCAACAGGTTGTACCTGAGAGCTCTAATGAAAAGTCTCCTCTCCTCAGCAGTTCATACTGTTTACCTATGTTTAGAATAAGACGTATTTAAAGAAGGTAATTAGGAGTAGGCCTTTCCCTAGTCTTTTAAATTGTCTAACTTCAGAATCTTAGTAAGCCTCCTTTTGGAACTTCTTGAGCCTTACCAAGCTTCCCTTCAGGGTGGAGCATGTCCATTGGAAGGAAACTACTACACAACAGGCATAAAGTGTGAGAACCCCATTCTTCACAATTAATAGTCAGAAGGAGATTTAAAGGAAAAGAATTAAAAAAATCTTTTACAGTATATTCTAAATTGTTTCCAATGTGCCATGGAACACATCTGAAGGGAAAAGGCAACTCAGATAAGGAAATTAAGGAACTCTTGAAGTGGGTGATTATTATGTTGACCTTTTTTACTTAGAGAAAAAGATCTCACAAAATGGTTCTTGAGAAAAATAACTTTCAGCTGGATGTGATTTGATTTGGGAATTGGATGAGAACAATTGACCCTGTTCTTTTCTACGAAGAAAAATGTAAGGGAAAGAAAAACTATGGTTCTTCTAGAGGCCCTTTCCGCTTCAGAATATGAATTCATGTCACCTACCACCAAGTTGTCTAGTCTGCCTTACCCTGTGCTACCAAAAGATGCAGTAAGATGATAAAGCATTTCTACTCAGGATGCAAAACAGTGACCATGTGGAGTATACATTGATGTTAGTGGGATATAAATGTGACTTCTCCAGGTACCCTTTACAGGAAAAGAAAAGTGATGAACCTTTATGTTTCTTGTAGGAAGTACTTCTAGGGTCTATTAACCAAGAGGATCCATCTAAGGGCTCAGTACACTGCTGTACTTTGAAGGTCTTTGAAAAATGATTCTATGTGGTCTAGAAATTGTAATAAAGAAAAAAGGTGACATGAGTGATCCAATTAATCATCTACTAGTTGGAGCTGACCTGTTTGTCACTATACGATAGGCTGATATCCGAACAAATAGTTACCTGTCAAATAACGACCATCTGCATTTATTTGAAATCAAATATATGAATTTGCTTTCCTTGGTATGATTTCTCTTTGTTCCATATTTATCCACAGTCATATTTTCCAAACTTAGAGAGAGGCCCAGACTCTGAGCCAAAATATTGCTTTCGAATTGCCAGAAGCTGCCTGTTAATTTCCCCATGTTCTTATAAATTCAATTAAAAGCTGAAGCTTAGATCAAATTGAAATGACTTGCTTCGTTATCAAACATCCAGCCATCCAGCTGTTCACAATATTAACGCTAATGCATTTCATGTACAATAGTATTTTCTAATGTTCTCTGTAGGTTCCCTCATGTCTGTAGCCAATTAATTGCTTGTTTTTTATGTTATTTATTTATTTGTTTATTTAAGATTTCTGTCTCTTCCCCGCCACCGCCTCCCATTTCCTTCCCCCTCCCTCAACTAAGTGCCCCCCCCTCCTCAGCCCAAAAAGCAATCAGGGTTCCCTGTCCTGTGGGAAGTCCAAGGAACCCCCACCTCCATCCAGGTCTAGCAAGTTGAGCATCCAAACTGCCTAGGCTCCCACAAAGCCAGTGCGTGCAGTAGGGTTTGGATGGAAATAGAAAACACTATCCTGAGTGAGGTAAGCCAGACCCAAAAAGATGAACATGGGATGTACTCACTCATATTTGGTTTCTAGCCATAAACAAAGGACATTGAGCCTATAATTAGTGATCCTAGAGAAGCTAAATAAGGAGAACCCAAAGAAAAACATATAGGCATCCTCCTGAATATTAACCTTCATCAGGCGATGAAAGGAGACAGAGACTCACATTGGAGCACCGGACAGAAATCTTAAGGTCCAAATCAGGAGCAGAAGGAGAGAGAGCACAAGCAATTAATTGCTTGTTATATATGTGCTTATGGTAGCCTGGCTTCCTGTTTCCACTATTTCTTCTGCACACACAAAACCTTACAACACTTTGATCCCAAAGTTCATATATCATAGTTATGTAATATTTTCACTTTCTGTCCCCCTCTGGAGAGTCTCACAATAAAAGGAAAAGAAGGTGAACCTCCCCCAAAACTTTAATAGAATCCATCTCTATTATCAAACACTATAATCATAATCCTTCTACCAATATTGGTTTACCAGGGTAGACATTTGGCATTATGACAAAACAAACAAACAACAACAACAGCAAAACCACATGCTTAGTTTAGGCAAACATTTAAAGCAGCCAATAGAATTGTGCCATCATTTTTTGTTTTACTTTTAGAATGACTAAAAATATTTTGGTTAATATCAAGAGATGTATGTCTATCTTGGAGAAAGAATAATCCCATTTAATCAGTAAATAGTAATCTCACTATTACTGAAGACTAATATGCTACTCGTGAAAACTACCCATGCAAATAAGAAACTCAAATGAAAGGAAACTATTACCAACCAGCCACATTTCAATGAGATTAAAAAGAAGTGTCTCTTAGAAAATGTATCCAAGTTTAACTTCTTCCCTCTTTCATAATAATCCTTTCCTATGTTGCTGTATTTCTGCTGCTTCATGGATCACCTGAGTCCTTATGAGCCTGCCTTGAAATGTTGTGCTATCTTTAGTAAATATTTCAGACTAGCAAGTAAAATTCTGTCCCAAACAACTCTTCATCTTTTACCACCCCCAACCACCACTGTTTAGCTGTCTCTGGTATGCCCTTTCCAATCCACCCATATATGTTCACAGTCAGAAAGGAACAATGAGCCAGGCGAAGAGACAAAGAAAAGAACATTTTAGGCAAGGGCAATAGCATGCAGCACAAAATAGCGTGCTATGTGCAGAGAATTATGATCACTGCCAGAGGAAGTGCAAAGGAAGGCTTGTCAGGGGAAGGGAATTTTTTCATTCCTTTCAGTTTTGTGCCACTTGATCAAAAGTGCAAGTTACATAAATACTTTATGGTGACAGTGAACCAACAAGTGTAGGGTTTGCACATGAAAACTAAAGAAATTCAAGTTCAGATTCTCTTTCCAATAGTTTCCTCACTCATATGATGTCTCTCTTCATGTTCTCCATATGAGGAACTCTCCATGGTCTGGTAGTCTGTTGCCTACTCAAGCAAGGATTGATTGGTGATATTCTGAGTATGTCTTCACTAGAAATCAAAGTACTTAGTGACTCCCCAAATTCAAGATTCTTGGAAACATTCTAAGAACATTTGAGTCCGTCTCCTCCAAATTTATCATGGTTAATCTTCCCCCACCCCATTTATGGATTATAATCCTGAGACCAAAACTCAGCTTTGTAGAGGTAATGTTTAGAGAGGGTACAAGTACTATATTTATGATTCAACCACCTGACCCTGCTGAGAACATTCTTGCCCATTCCGCTATTATAATGTCACCTAACAACATTGAGAACCTCTAACTTCTCTACAGAGCTTTAAATAAAATCAAGCTCATTTAGCAAAGTACAGATTTGGAATCTTTTTAAGGTTAGGAATGAGTGTGTGATATAGGCAGTAACAATATAAGGTAGAAATCATTTGCTTTAAAGACCATATCAAATATTACAGAATATCCTATTGTGAGAGGCAGTTAGTACAGAATTAGCAATCAAGGCTTTTTGCCAGCCTCCTTAGCAGCTGTTAAAACTTGTTTGGAACCTTTGCATGAGAAAAGCCGTGGCAACTGTAAACTGCAAGTGGTTCATCTGAAATACATTTAGGGTTATGAAAAGCACAGCAAAACATGCAGAGCAAAACATCTGCAAAGGAAAGAAAATGCTAGGGAGGTAGAGGGGCAGCCTAGTAAAGTTTCTCAGAATTATCTCAAAGCCTGTCAGAGAATTAAAAAAAAAAATTCCCCAACAGCTGCCAGAAACCAAACATAGCTGCCAAGAGTTAAATGAGTCAAACAAAAGGTGGAAGGGCGCAAAGTATTTCTCTCTCATAGTTTCAGAGTGAGGAAGTATATTGAGACATGGACAGGCACTAACCTCTAAGTGGAGGATTATGAAGAAATGCAGTGGGTGAATCATGTGACCAGCACACAAGGACAAGATATTATATTCCATATTTGTAAAATGCACATCAGAGTGATTCTTGAAGAACAGTTTATAAGTAGAAACTGAAGTCAGCACATATCAATAGGCCAGGAGCTTGATCAGAAAGATTTACAGGTAAAATTTTTAAGAGGAAACAGAATGAGTTCAAAATCAAGAAAAATTCTATAGAGAATTTCAAGCAATGAATACCACTAAAGATTGACATATATTTGAGTTGAATGCACAATAAATTCAAAAAGTGTATTTAGGAGTCGAAAGAGACAGTGACCATTATCAATGGGCTATTGTTGCTTCTGTTTATATTGGTTAAGTGATTTATCTTCTCTCACTCTTCTTTCCTGTAATTTTCTAAATCATTCATGGGACAAATATATGAGAAATGAAAATTTCCCAAGATTTATGAAGGAAATTTTCACAATAAAATATATGCCTATGTTGATTATCTATCCATCATTAGGTGTTTAGTAGTGACTTTAGATAACCCATTAAAACAATGTGTAGAATGCTCAATGGACTTATTCTGTGAAGCATTATACATCTATTATAATGGCTAGTTGCCACTGCCCTGCCTGTCTTCTAATGCATTGCAAGACAATGTTGGTAACTGCTGAACATTTTACATATTATATTATTTCTCAAAAAGTCCCCGAAAATTGGGCATAGGGAATTTGCTAAAGGCCACACTCCCAGAAGTCAAAAAAAAATTACTTTCAGTTTCTACATAGTCCATACTATTTTGTATTTCTTGCTCAATAAATAAATAAAACACAGTACTACTGAGTATGTTGAGTCATCATCTTAATAGAGTGGTGATCACATGTTTACAGTAGAGTATTTAGCCAAAAGACAGAAGAACAAGCTAAAAGTGTTACACATTTCTGTTGAGTATTTACGGGCAACCTTTCCTGAAGATATTTTTCCTATATCCACATAGCCAAAACAGCTGTGATTTCCAGAACAAAGACCACACAAGATCAAGCCAACCAAAACTCTAGCATAGATGGAGGTGTTTTCAGGGTCCCAGACTTTATAATGGAGCTGTTGGAAGTTGATAGCTTCCAGGACAGGGAGAACCACTTCTTTTTGAGTGTGTTCCTATTAGCAAGGTTCCAATCTCCCACACTTATGCACTTATGGGCAGCACTAAATGGATTTAGTTAGGAAGAAGAAACGGAGGACAAGGAAGACTAAGACGAACAAGATGGTGATGGGGATACAAGAGTTCTTGAAGAAAAATT
This sequence comes from Microtus ochrogaster, assembly GCF_000317375.1. Lineage (NCBI taxonomy): Eukaryota > Metazoa > Chordata > Mammalia > Rodentia > Cricetidae > Microtus > Microtus ochrogaster. The sequence continues at coordinate 33,095,715 of NC_022026.1, forward strand.
TTGAGTATACACATAAGACCGTAGGCTATGAATATGTTCTTTAAACATATGCATACAAATAAAGAAATAGATTTTTTTTCAGGTACATTGAACAACTTTCTTGGGTTTTACTATACTTCCCAGGGATTCTAGAATTTCCTTAGAAACACTTCACTACAGGCATCTTCTATGTAGTAAGTCCCCCTTTCCCTCTACAATTGTTAATTTTTTTTGTTTTTTTTTAATATTTATTTATTTACTTATTATGTATACACTATTCTGTTTGTGTATATGCCTGCAGGCCAGAAGAGGGCACCAGACCTCATTACAGATGGTTGTGAGCCACCATGTGGTTGCTGGGAATTGAACTCAGGACCTTTGGAAGAGCAGGCAATGCTCTTAACCACTGAGCCATCTCTCCAGCCCTACAAGTGTTAATTTTTAAAGCAGTTGGCATAGAAACCAAAATGATTCTCACCACTAAATTAACAGTATTTAAGCTCAACAATTATCAGAAGTTCTAGAAAACATCTCAACCAAATAACAGATGCCAATCTTCACAACAATAAAAGCTCAGTGGGTACTGGACTGAAAGTCACAGATTTGACCTTCTTTAAACTAGGGACTTGCCTATTTTAAATTTTCTTTTCACATGTTCACCATCACATACTTATTTCTTAAAGCATGGTCCAGGGACTAAAAATAAGAATATTACCTAGGAATTTGTTGGAAAAGCAGACTCATATGTCCAATCATAGACTCCACTAAGTCAAAATTTACTTTTCACAAGATCCTCTAATTGATCTATATACACATAAAAGCTTGAGAAACACTATACTAGACGATTAGACTTTTTTAATGATCAAAACTATCCTCATAATAATTTATATTTATTGTGTCTTCATTGAGGTCACAAAGTACCAGCACAAGCAATTAAGATGAAATGCTTATTTTGACTCATGATTTCAGGGGGTCAAAGTACATCATCGTCAAGAAGGTAAAGCAGAGTGGTTTGGTCAGTGGCCTTCGTGGCAGGAGACAGCTACTTTGGTCACATATTGGCAGACAGGAAACAAAGAATGCAGTCCAACACCAGAAATGGATATAATTTTCAAGGTCCTGCCCCTAGTGATCTATTTTTGTCAGGTAGGCCCATCCTCCTAATGGCTCCACAGAATATAGTTTCACAAGTTAACAACTAAGTGTTAAAAATATGACTATGTGGAAGTCATTTGAAATTCAAATTAAAACACTGTTGGTTCCCCAACATGGATTATGAGTAGGCATTCTGTTGAGAGAATGCAAATGGAGACAGTCATAGGTCAAGCCTGAATTGACTGATTTAAACATAGGCAAAATGGAACTTAATACCAAATCCTGCTTGTTTCTTAATATTTTTGGCCTATTATTCTATTCCTCAAAGATGAAAACAAATGTAATGGCTAAGGATTCATCATTTTTAATGAATTAGTTTGAAAGAACTGAAAAATAAAGTGTCTAAATATGAGAAAGGCTTTGTATGTGCACACATGAGTTCCTTTTATAATCAATACATGTATAGACTCACTGAAATCGAGGGTCTTAGCTTTTAAAATGTTCAAGATTTTAGAAGTAAAAAGAAGGGGGGGCCTATCCTGGCCAGCTGATTTTACACTTCCTGTCTACTACCAGGCTTTAAATTATAACAAAAGAAGTAGAATGTATGCCATTATTTCCAGAGACTGTCACTGGATTTCTTGATGCATTTCCACTATTTGTCTCCATCTTTCTGAGAGCCTAAAGAGCCTCATATCTACTCTTGTGCTTTTGACTGTCCCAACTCACTAGCCTTTCACTTTTATCTAAATAGAAACTGCATACTCTCATATATTCTCTTACAAGACTCAATTATTTCAGTAACATCATAAGAACAAAATATGCAGAAATATTCATATTGTGTATAACATCTGTAAATATGATCCTGCCATTGCAGCTTGCAAATATAGGGTTTGTTATCCAATTAGCAGAAATGCTGAACAGGAAACATCTGAATTTGGCAGCATCAGATGTCAGAGTTGCAGACATTCAAAACACACAAGGGTTTTAACTTATTTCTGAAAACTCTTCATAAATAACTGCTTCCATTCCTAGTTGTATTTGTTGATAAAGCAGAAGCCCTACATGAGTGAATGCACAATTTCCATGATGAGAGTGTATTTCTGAAAATCTCCAATAAATTCTATCTTTGAGTTTCAGGAAGGTGTGGCCCCTTACAGTTTTTGTATGATGAGTGACTCACTCACCATTGTGGATCTTCAGGAAGACTCGATACAGACTATATAGGCAAAGCAGAAAAAAAAAAAAAGAGCAACACATTTTAAGCCTTGTGTATGTTCTCCTCCAAAACACCACTGCTGCTTCAGAAAACTGAAAGTCAGGCTATGGCAAGGGCAACATTTCTAGGATACAGTTTTATGTCACTGTCTCTTTGTGCTTACCAAAATTATGATACCTGGATACATCTCTTCTTACCTATTACTCTCCTAAGTATCCAAGAGTTTCTCAGAAGTAAGATGCCACAGAGCTGTAGTCTAGCACATAAACTTAGTTCCTTTTCAGAAAAACAGTATGTAAATAACTCAGGAGAGCTAATAGTGAAATACACACACACACACACACACACACACACAGAGAGAGAGAGAGAGAGAGAGAGAGAGAGAGAGAGAGAAACATAGACACACACACATATACAAACACATCACACACACAAACATATGTAGATAGAGAGAGGGGTTGGGAGGCTGTGTCTATTCACTGTCCCCCTGCTTCAGTCTCCTGAGTGCTGGATTTACAGCTGGATGTCACCAGGCACCAACTGGTCTTAACATTTATAATGTAAACTCCCCAACTACTTATCTCTAATGCTATTATAAATATTCCTATAACTGACCTTTCTAGAAGAATGGTGAGGAATTGAAAGTTGATATCAGCGTGCTAGTAAATCCATCACAGATGAAAATAATGACATTTGTTTATTACATTTAAGATCCAGGCAGAATCTGTGCCAGAATGTATAAGAGCTTATAGTTAAAACCTTGCTAGGGGGAAGATATGACCCACATTGCCATAGTCGTATTTGAAACCTGGCTCAAAAGCAAAGCATGTAACTAATTCCACACACCACATTATTCATACACTTTGAAGCGGTAATGTCTTAGTCAGTTCAGGCTGCTTGAACAGAAAACCATCAACGATGGAGCTTTTGAAAAACATATTTGTTTGTCACAGCTTTGGGGGGTGGAGCATCCAAGATTAAGGCACTAGCTTGGCCAGCTCTGGTGAGCACAGAGACCTTAGTTTGCAAGTCATTGTGTGAGAACATCCGTCTCTTTCTCATTTAATCACAGCACTAATCCTATTCATGAAGGCTCCAATCTCAGGGCCCAGTTACCTCGAAATACCTCTCTTCAAAATACTGTCACATTAAAGATAGACCTTTAGCTAATAGATTTGCATGGGGAAAACATTGTATTGAAGCTGTTAATAAATACAGTGGGGATGATTTCACAGTCTGACCTCCTGACCTCCCTCTTACACACACACACACACACACACACACACACAGAGAGAGAATATCTATTCATTAAAGAAACATTATTAGTTGTTCTGAGTTATTCACATACTGTTTTTTTTCCAATTAGACACTAATATTATGTGCTAGACTATATCTAGGTGGCATCTTGCTTCCCCAAAATCAAACTCTAGGATTGATCATTACCCAATGAGGTTTAAAATTGCCATACAGTCTCTAAAATCTAATTGACCCAATTTAAGCCCAACTTTGACAACAAGCACTATACTGAGGTCAACTTTCTTGGGGGTAATGTGGCTTTTGTTTTTTTGGTAGGTTTTAGTTTTCTTTTGGGATTTGTTTTCAGGACAGGATCTCTCTGTGTAGCCTTGGCTGTCCTAGAATGCACTCTGTAGATCAGACTGGCCTGTAACTCAGAAAACTGGGTGCCTCTGCCTCCCAAGTGCTGGGATTAAAGGTGTGCACCACCACCACCAAGCTGTGTTATTTTTTTAAAGAACCCCACACCTGGAGGTGTAAGAACACAAAAATGTAGTTGTTTATAATTCTAAAGTCTGGAAGTCACTCTCTCTTCAAAGCTTTTAGTCAAAAGCCTCTGCCCGATTTCTTCCAGCTTCAGATAGATGGAGCTTTCCCTGACCTGAGGCAGTATGACTGCAGTCTATTCCTGTCTTCTCATCACTAGCCTCCCTACATCTAAACGGTCCTCTTGGGAAAACAGCAGTCACAGTGGATTAGGATCTACCTTCATTCTATACAAGCTCCTCTGAACATGCTTGCAGGTGCAAAGGCCAATTAACAGGTACCAGGGCTAGGGATTGAACCTATCTTTGAGGGGGACATCATTCAACCCATAGCACTGGGGAAAAAGGATTTCTGAATGATCCTTTACACTCTGAATTCCCTTACCTCTTCCATTCAAACCCTGGATAAGTCATTCCATTACCCAGCATACCATTAATTTTGCCATATTATTAGAAAGATACTGCCTAAATGGGAAACAATAAATAAAAACACAAAGATTTGATTTACTTTACTATTTTTCATTTTTAAAGTATCTTCCAAATCCTATGGGGGAAAAGCATATCCCAGTACTAGAATCAAGCACAGTCATTAAAGTCTAAAACCACAGATGTCACAGGTTCCATGTGGTCATTGTCTTTAAGCACACAGTCTGCTACAATCTGTACCAACTGACACTTCCAGGTGGTGTACAAGAGAAGCCCCAGGGAAGCTGCATTCCTTCAATCTAGCCTCAGGGTAACATATATCACAAATCCCAACTTTTATGAATGCTTTCTCCTGGATAATCTAGGGGTTTTTAATTAAATTCCTCCTTCCCTTTAAATGGGTCATAGGAAAAGTGAGCATCTAGTTTCTATGATTTAATGAAACTGTAATTTGTACATGGATGCTGCTATTGTATAAAATCTCTATCCCAAGCGTGAAACAAAAACCAGTCACACTGACAATATAATGCAGGGGTGTCTTAAGTTCTAGGACATTTTATTATAGGCCAGTGGTGCCATCTCATAAAAAGAAAATGATGAGTCAGTTTGACACCACAAGAACAATATTTTCCTGGGAGAAATTTTAGAATATTCTGCTCCTAGATCTGAACTAACTTAAACACAAAACGAAATGAACAGATGGCTACGGCATTTGCTATCACATATGGATGAATGGTGTACTGGGTCCCCTGCAACTAAGACTTTCTGGCCCTTTTGACTCTCAGATGTCAGGGAAGTGTGGCTCCAAAATCCTAAATTCAACTATGCTTTTGGGTAGAGGAAATTACGATGCCCTAGGGACAGTCAGTACATGGCCTGGCCAAAATCAAAATGCCTATCTGGTGTTCCTATGCTGAGCTGTAGAGATTTTTGTTTACCAGATTCAAATGTAAAGCCTAATAATATCCATGCCTATGCATTCTTCTGTCTCAGTCACTATGTCTCTACGTTGGTTTCTATGCCATTCCTTTCAGTCTGCTCTGTATTACCACCAAGTCTTAAGAAAACCTCATATCTCACTTTCCCACATTCACTAAAGATTTTAATAATGTCATTAGTGACAGTTGCTGTCCCCATTGTCCTTCCAGACTTAGAGGTTGACCTCTTTCCTCTCATATATAGTCACTATCTTGGTGTGGGAGGTCCTTCTGTCACAAACAAGCGGCCTTCCTGTTACACTATCCCACACCATCTATTCCTTTTAGAGATCAGTCAGATTTGGAGCCCAGTAAGTCTGGTCATACCTATCATAAACTGTAATAATGATTCGATAAATATTTGTGGTACTGGAGTTTGAACCAAGGGCCTTCCTCATGATAAGCAAACACTCTACCATCAAAATGCATCTGAAACCCATATTTTACATTTTAATTATTTGTTTTAAAAACAATTCATTTATTAATTATTTGAGAACTGTATACAATGTATATTGATAATATCCTCTTCCTCTCCCTACTCCTCCCAGGGCTAGCTCCACTCTCCTTCTCATCCAACTTCAAATATTATTTTAAAAAATTAAGACAACTACAATTTGTATTGCCCAAAAACGTTTGAGTCTGGGGCCTGTTCTGGAGGCTGGTCAACCTACCCTTAAAAATATCTGACTTCCCATAGCTCTCCAGGTAGGAGTGTGAATTCATGTCTACCTCTTCCTTTCCTTGTTAATATTCTCTTTTTAGCTTGCGTAGGTCTTGTACATAATTATTTAATCCTTCTGAGTCAACATTTTCACAATTATGCTTCATATTTTTAATCTTTTTACATCAATATCCTGAAGCCTGTGTGAGCCACTGGACCTAGCTTTAGAGTAAAAATGTTTTTAAAGGGTAACTCCAGCGGTGGTTTGAATAAGAATACCCTCATAGTCTCATATATTTGAATGGTTCCCAGATAGCAATGTGTTTAGGAAGGACTATAAGGTGTGGCCTTGTTGGAAGAGGTATGTCACTGAGCAAGGACTTGAGGTTTTAAAATCCCCATACCAGGTCTAATCTCATTCTTTCTGCCTTCATCTTGTGGAGCTAATGTGAACTCTCAGCTATTGCTCTAGTGTTATGACTGCATATACACCACTCTGCTCCCCATCACGATAAATGTGGACTAACCCAGGGAAGAAAGCTCTTAATTAAATGATTTCATTTATAAGCTGTTTTGGTCATGGTATCTGTCCAAACCAACAGAACAGACAACCTCAAAATTCCAAATAAGCAATGAGCTACTTACAGAAATACTAACTTTAGTGTATAGCTTTGTTTCAACAATAAACTACTTGTGATACTCTCTACTCTTGCTTATACTATGTGTTTTGGAGATTTGAGAACCCTTCCCCACCTCTCACATGTTCTATGTGTTTCTTAATTTCTATTTGCCTTCTTCTTACTTCTGTTAATAACAATGAATATAGATTCAAGGTTCAATTTGTCTATTTATTAAGATTCTTCATTCCCAAAATTATTTGTGAGATGGCTCTGCTTTTTATAGAGTTTCACAGTGATATTAGAAAATTATTTTGATTGTAGCACTCATATCCATCAGATGAAGAAGCATTTACTTAGTAGGAAATATCTTGTTATGAATTAAATCAGATTTAATACAATGACATCCTCAGTATCTCTAAATGTCACTAACTTTGGAAACAAAGCCTTTTAGAAAATAATTGAGCTGGTTGTACTAACGTACATCTGTAATCCCAGGGAGGCCAAGGCAAGAAGATCACAATGTTAAGACCAGGTTAGTTAGATCCTGTCTTAAAATTTGAAAAAAAAAGCATACTTCAGAAAAAAAGCAATTAAAGCTAAGTAAGGTCAAATGGCTGGGCCACAACTCAATATGTGTGCTTATTCGAAAAAGAAAGAAGAGAGAGCATGCCATGTGAATTCAAGAAAACAGCCATCGACAAGCCAAGGAAAGAGTCCTCAAGGGAAACAAATGTCACCACCACTTTGAACTTGAAGACTTCTAACCTCCAGTTTATGAGCAAATATGCTTTTGTGACTTTACGACACTCACGTTTTAGTATGTTTTTAGGGCAGTTCCAGAAAACTAATAAACTTTCTTTAATGTCACAAATTCTCCTCCTGTGAAGAACAAACCAAAGAGGATCTGTTTTGATACATTGTTCATACGCTGTATTTGGCATTTGATGTGTTCTTAGAAATAAAGACAATGTCATCCTTGACTTGTACTAAGAATCATTCTGTCTAACGATATAGTGTTCAAACCCTAGTTATAGCTAGAAATTTTTAGAAATGGATCAATGCACAGGTACATTTCTGTTACCTGGCAACCAAGAGAGTGAGGCTGAGGCAGGAAGATCACAAATTTGAGGCCAGTCTAGGCTACATAGTGAGACTCCCTTTCTTTATTTTGTACATAAATAAGCTTTATTTGCAGGGGAGCAGAAATTTAATCAAAAGAGCCAAATCCCATGTCATAATCCAACTCCTTGAACTCCTCCCCATCTTTCTTGTCCTCTGCTGGAGGGGCATAACCAGCAGCAGGAGCTGCAGAGTCAGGGGCAGCAGAAACAGCCATAGCTCTACCAGCAGACACACTGGCAAGTTTACCAACACCCTGGCCAGTGACATCCTCAATGATTTGCCCATTCAGCTCACTGATGACCTAGTTGAGCCTGTCATCATCTGCCTCGATGCCCACACTGTCTAGTATCTTCTTATGTCTTTGGCACTAGGAGAGGAATTGATCCCAAGGACAGCAAACAAGCAAGAGAGTCCTTAAAGTACTGGTCGACTGCTGCAGGACTGGCCTTGTTGGCCTCAGGCAGCAATAGGTGAGACTCCCATTTTGACAAAAAAAAAGTTGATGAATAGATAGGACACCTGATTATGACCCATTTCATCAATTTGGGAGTCACATAACATTTTTCAGGGATTCAGGTCACAGGACCTCTTCACATCTCTGTTTGTTATTCAAGAGCAAGGAAGAAAAAGACCTGTCTTGATCACTGCAGGCAAAGACCAAGTGATAGGGTGTGACAGCATTTTGAAGGTGTCAAACTTTAGGAAAATATACAGCCTGTAATTTAGCAAAGGACAGGGATTGCTAAATGTTTATAAAATGTCCTCTGTCTCACCATAATCATCAAGTTTTAAAAACTAATCATGAACTGATGAAATACACACAAAAAACTGCAAGGGAGACTAGCATTTAAAATATTAGCATTTTTAGAAATACAATATTGCAAGTTTCCTCTCATATGTAGAGTCTAGATTTACATATACATATACACATACCTCCCCCCTCTGTGTGTGTGTGTGTGTGTGTGCTATATAATCAGAAATGGGGCAGTGAGAGAGAGAGAGACAGAGGTCTAAAGAGGAACAAAAAAAGATTATGGAATATGTGAGACATGAAAATAGAAGAAACTACTATTTGGGAACGACTAAGGGAACTAACAAGATGTTGAGGGGCTGGGAAAAGAATAAGAACAGAGTATATTAACATGTATTATCTATGTGAAAATGGTACAGCAAAATCCATTACTTTGTATGGTGTCATGGGACTCAGCCGTCTGGTAATGACATTGCTGTAGCCATCTTAAAACAAGAGCAGCAATAGTTAATTGCACAAGACCTGTGCAAGATAGGCCCTCTTGGCATTCTCAAAGTACACTCAGTACTTCCTGACTCTTAATACATACATCAAAGCAGTTAGCAGCTGTTGCGTGAGGAGACTCTTTTTTGATGATGTAGCTGCCAGTAAGTCACTCATGCTCCTGAAGGCAACCTATTCTCTTCCTGTACATAACCATGACTAACCTTGCTGATTCTCTGAACTACATTTGAATGGCACTCTTTCTCTAGTCTTCCATTAATCCCCAGTCTGAAGAACTAGAGATCTATTCATGTCTCCTCAGGAAACATCACAGAGCACAATAATAAGAATAACAATAATAACTGCTTTGACCCAGACAAAACAGGTCTAAGTTCTGCCAATTATCCTTTGGATAATCCAATTCTTTGACCCTTGATTTCCTATATTAGTCTGTGTTTCATTACTATAACAAAATGCTGAAAGAAATTTTATAAAGAAAGGAGTTTTATTTAGCTTTAGAAGCTGAAAGTGTAAACTATATGGTGGAGGTCTGGAGAGGATCCCTTTGGTGGTTTCACATCACGGGGTCATATGTTAAGTATCTGTCATGTGGTCTTTCTTATTTGTAAAGCTACCAAGATCCATTTATAATATCTCTAGCCTATGTCACAGCCATATCTAATGGTTTTCCAAAATCACTGCAGTCCAACTGACTTTCCACCCTCTTGACACCATTAGCATATCTCTTTGGGTATTAAACACCTAGATAACTTTGGGAGATGAGTGGTATCCAAACCATAGTACTTCCACAACAATAAAATATAGAAAAATAGTAAATTATAGGTTACTATTCATATTAATTGAGGTAATGATGATTGTAAATGAGTTAACACAAATTTAGCACAATATGAATATACAGCAAGTACTTAATAAATGCAGATATATCAATGGTATTTTTTATAAAATTTCTTATTATGTAGCTCAGGTTATTCATAAACTTATGATCTCCCTGCCCTAGCTTCTCAAGTAAGTACATTACAGGACACTATTCATATTAAAAACCTAGACATAGGCTTTATAAATCCTCTCACACTTCCCCAAACCACAACTGTACCTCTTAACAAGCTCAACCTCAGTCTTAAGTCTTCCAGAATGATCACAGAAATGCAAAACTTGGCAAGTGATTATATGCAAGGAAGCTGGTAAAGACGTTAAAGAGCACATGTGGTTTTCATTTTCCTGAAAGAGAAACCAAAGTCTGAGTTTACACTGTCAGGCCAAATTAAAAGATACAACCAAACTTTGGATTCTCCCCTAGCGGAGCCAGGTGGTCAAGCATAAACCATAGCAAATCTGATCAGGCTGTCACCGTTTGACCTTTGAGGTTCAAGCTGAGTTCAAAAAGGAAACAGCAGAATGTAAGGGTGGAGAAGAAAAGGAGACACTCCACTGAAGTGGAGCAGGAGCAGACACAAACGTGTTTGTCTAACAGGTAGCTAGCTCTCTTACTTCTGGCTTCTACATTCTGGAATGTAGTTCTTAGAGAGTGATGGGAATATGCAGCCTTTGTGAAGGGTGTGGTGTTCTTCGGGTACTGGTGATGACAGAAGGGTGCCTACATGCCCAGGGAGGCAGACTTCTAAAAGCTCCCTTACCTGTTTTAACATATGTCCATGAGTCTGCAAATTTAGCTCGGAAGTATCTAGTTCATACCCGGATAAGGCACAGACATAGGAACAGACTTGAGGTTGGTCGTCGCTTTCATCTCACTAATTGCTATACATTTGATTTTAACTGTGTATATTGGAGACATACAGTACTTATCTTGACATACATGCATACAGGTGATTATATCAGGCAATCAAATGAACATATTCATTGCATCATACTCTCCTTTTACTAACGTTATTTTTTCTTTGTTTGTTAGTGTTGGCTAGTGAAAATATACTAGAAAGGAAAAAAGATAAGAGACCTTGATGAGAAATACCCATGACACACAGTGCTTACCGTGTCCCACTCTACAAGCTTTGCATGCAACGATCTCATTTAATTGTGCCAGCATCCCTGTGAGGAATATGCTTTCCTTAACTTTCTAGATTTAGGTGCACAGTGGGACAAAGTAAATAGAAGTAGAGAATCCAGAATTCCAATTAAATAATCCATCTCCAATTAATCTTTCATAGGGCCAATACAAAGCATCTAGTAATACGTCAACAAATGCTTTCCAAGTGAATGAATAACTTTTGGATATTAGAAAATATGTATATTTTCTGATTCTCTTGGATTGAGATTTTAGAGGCTGCAAAGTTTTTTAAACTCTATTTCCTTCCAACAACTAATGCTAACCCATAATTGGCAGTTAAACTTGAGAAAACCAATATACTCTATTCTAAACTCACACTGTTTTCTCAATTTGATTAGGTCTTTTGAGCATTCCATATAATTTTGTTCATATTCATTTTCTCCCCCAACTTTCTCTAGATCTGTCCCCTCCTTACTCACCTAACTTTGTGTCCTTTTTGTTCATTATTCATTCATTCATTCGTTTGTTTGTTTATTATTCAATGGAAAGCCACACACCCCAGAGCACAAAGTGGAATTGATGGATTTTTAAAAACAAATTTAAAAAGGCACATTTTTAGCTTGACATGTTTTCACTTTTCTTTCTTGATAAATTAAATCAGCCAAGTCACAAAAAATTGCACTCATAATCAATAACAAATATATACATCATTCTAAAATAGAGGGTATGCATTACCGAAAATTATAAAGTACAAGGAAGCATTCACAATGCCACCGTTAAAGATTCCCTATGTTGACTTGTAAAGAACATGCTCCTTAACTTCCTTAAAAAAAAATGGATACATACAACAGAGGAATTTACATACATGTTTGTATATGCATATGTGTCTTGGTTTGGGTTTCTTTTTTTTTCGTTCTTTTTTTTT
>NC_022026.1:33113859-33118306 GCF_000317375.1 Microtus ochrogaster
CCAGCAGCCTGTGTCCTCTGCTGTAGCTCCAGTCCCAGCCGGTCCCAGCTGGTCCTAGCCGGTCCCCGCCGGCCGTGGTAGGCGTCCTGCGGCCGCGTTCCGCCACCCGTGTGTTCCGGCCGTGTTCCGCCGCCCGTGTGTTCCGGCCGTGTTCCGGCCGTGTTCCGCCGCCCGGTGTTCCAACCTCGTTCCGCTGCCCGGTGTCTTGGTTTGGGTTTCTATCACTATGAAGAGACACCATGACCATGGCAACTCCTATGAAAAAAACATTTAATTGGGATGGCTCACTTACATTTTCAGAGGTTCGGTCTATTATCAACATGGTGGGACAGACACGGTACTGGAGAAGTCGCTGAGAGTCCCTCATCTTTTGCAGGAAACAGGATGTGGTCTCTTTTTTGCTTGATCAAAGGAAACCTCAATGCCCAGCTCCACAGTGACGCACTTCCCCAACAAGGCTACATCTCTTAATACAGCCACTCCCTTTGGGGATAATTTTCTTTCAAACTACCATAATATATGTCTTGGAATTCAGGGCCTCATTCATGCTAAGCCAGTATTTTATTGCTAAGTCACATCCTTACTATTTAATGCCTCTTTTTAAAGTTTATGATCTGTATCTATGAACTTCAGTTAAATTTTATCTCATTTAATATGATAAAAATTACCCCACAGTTGAATAAAAAAGTCATTTCCAGTAAAATTTTCTTAATTATCAGTAAGTTTTTTTTAGACCATTATTCAAAAATTACAGAGCTAAGATTGAGATATGGCTTGGTGGTAGAGTATGTGACCCACATACACAAAACCCTGGTTTTCACCCCCAGTATAATTTATAAAGTGAAACGTTAAATTAAAAAGTGAAATAAAATAAATCACAGGACCATAGAAAACTAGTTTTTGCTAAGTGTTATTTTGTTTTATTTTAGCCATGATCTTGCTACAAAATCCAGTCTGCTCTCATAGTCAAGACCATCACATCAGTTTCTGGAAAGGAAGTAAAGGTTTGCTAGCAGGGTGAAAATGTGACTGGATGAAGTACTAACTATGTCCCCTAACATTCCTGAGAGACTGTATGGGGCAGCTGGAAAAAGGACAGAACTCTGTGGAAAAAGTCAAGGGCAAGGGGTGATTTCAGATCATGATAGGCTCAGAAAGAATTTAATAAGGGTATAAATGAGGGTATAAAGATAAAACCAAAAATATTTTTTCAGATATTCTGAGACAAGTAAAGGTCTGAATGATGATGCAAATATGATAGCCTGGGTGATCTGCTCAGACTCATCTCAAAAGGAGAAATTCAGGTAGCCAACATATATATTCAAATCTCTTAAGAGCATAGTTCTCCAGTTTTGGTTATGAACAACAAAACTACTATTAGGTACCATCTCACCTCAGTTATAATACCTACTAACATAAGACACTAAACAATACAAAACAAGAATAAAGATGTGGAGAAAGGAACACTTGTGTACTGGCAGTGGAAATGTAAATTGTTATGACTATTTGGAAAAAATGGATGTATATAAAAAATGGAATGACTATGTTCGAGCTATCCCACTTATGGGCATAGGACCAAGGAAGTTAAATCAGCACCAAAATGACAGCTGTATGCCCATGTTTATTGTAGCACTATTCACAATAGCTGAACTGCTGAACTAAATATAAGTACATATCAGTGGAAGAACAGACAGATACTCAGTATTCTCAATTGAAGTAGTGCAGCAAGTTGCAGGACAACCTAGAATGCATAATGGGTGTCAAGTCAGTCAGCATTACACAAGACTTTGACTCAAAAATCCAAAGAAAGGTGGATGGAGGGATGACTTGGAAGTTAAGAGCACTTGCTGCTCTTCCAGAGGACTAGAGTTCAGTTGTCAGGATCCACACTGGGTGGCTCACAACCACTTGTAACTCCAGTTCGAGAGGATCCAATGCCCTCTTCTAGCCCCTGAATACACTTGTACATGTGGGACATGTACTTGCATAGACACATGCCCAAAAATGTTTTTAAAGTCTTTTTTAAAAATGTAAGAATTCAGGAATCAACAAAGAATATATAATGTAAATTTATATAATGCAAAGATGAACATATGTATATAATAAAATTTTACTCAGCTATGAAACAAAGAAAATCTTTATTTATGTATGAAAATAGATAGAAGTGGAGGGTGTTATATTAAGTGAAATAAGGCAGGCACTAAAAGACATACTTCATGTTCTAACTCATATGTGGAAATTAGAAAGAAAAATGAACTTAATCCAGTACAATAATAATTTTAAATGTTGGAAAGAGTGGAAGAGTAGATTAAGGAGACCAATTTTGATTGTTTCATATTGTTATGTATATACAGTAATACCACTGTAAATTCCTTTAGTAGAGGAGTAAACATGTGTTCATCATAAATAAAATTAAAAATAAAACAAATATAAGTATATGAAGTAGAATGGAATTAATTCTTCATGGTTTCCCTGTTAGGAAGAAGTTATTAGGTATTAGGTTATAAGAATAGAATTAAAAGTAAGAAAATGGATGTTTCTGAGGTGTGTGTGTCTGTCTAAATAGGTAGGTAGGTAGACAGACAGATTTAAGTTAGTTTCTATATAAGACATAATAAGATATTTGTCTTTCTTAGTCTGTCTGATTTTTCTTGACATAATGATTTCAAATTGCACCCAGAGGCTCTAGAGATGACTCATTGGGTAAATGTACTGGCTGCTTTTCTCGAGGACATGGGATCAATTCCCAGCATCCACATGGTGGCTAACAACCATCTATCCATAACTCCAGTTGCACGGTATCCAACACACAATTATGGACTTCTCTGGCACTGTATACACATGGTACATAGAAATATATGAGGGTAAACACCCATACAAATAAAACAAAAATAAATAAACTCTCCAGTTGCATCCATTTTCCTACAAATATCTTAATTTATTTTTTCTTTTATACAACTGTATAAAATCATATTGTACATAAGCACAATATTTTATTTATTCATTTGTCTGTTGATGAACATATAGACTGGTTCCATGTCATGCTTATAATGCAACTATAAACATGAATGTGAATGTGTCTCTGTAATAGATTAACTTAGAGTACTTCAGGTATAGAATCAAGAACAAGTGGCTGTCGAAATGTTTCAGCAGGTAAAGACGTTTCTTGCCAAGTCTGGCGGACTAAATTCAATCCCCAGATCCTATGCAGAAGAAAGAGAAAACCAACTCCTCTGACCTCCATTGTCCTTTATTGTCCTCTGAACTCCACACGTGTGCTCCACACATGAATACTACCATGGTGAATGCGTAATCTCCTCCAACCCCTCACATACATGTATGCATGCATGTACACATATGCATACACATAAAAATAAATAAACTAAAAATAGTGATATAGATGGGTCTTATGGGGTTTCTACTTTCATGTGTTCCTAGTTACAAAGGGTGGAGCTGTCTCTCCTATGTCCTGTCCAGCCTGAGTTACCTTCCTGCCACCTGTATCCTTTGTCACATCAGGTTCTCCTGTTCTCCACAGCTGAGTCCCTGGGCAATCCCTCCCCCAGGATTATGAGAGATCATTTTGAGGCTCCCAGATCTAACACTACCAGGCAACACAGCTAGCTTTTGACAGTAGATTCTTCCTCAAAATGGCACTTGACTGCATCATTTCAAATCCCCTAGTGTGACAAAATGCTACTTATTTGCACCACTAACTTTTTTGCTAAAGGAATCACTGTCTCATTAACACCCACAACTGGATTTGAGGCTTGTGAGGGTTGTGAGCTGGTAGTCCTGAGCACAAGACCTCCTGGCTTCCTTCTGGCTTGCCTTTGGAAGTGGTTTCTGATACCTCTTCCCTGAGAAAACTGTGAAGTTGGCCCTGTGATTGTCTTGCTTCTCTGTGCTCAGGTCTTTGTTTCTGCTCTTTTCTATATCCCTTCACTACCTTTTGTATTTTTCCAAAGATATTCCTTTATTTCTCTTTTAGAGGTAATGCCTATTTTCTCTTATTCTGAATTCTTCTTCACTAGCTCTCATAGGAGCAGCATCTAGTCTCCCATCTTCCCTGAAACCCCAAGGAGTGACTTTTCTAGAGTAAATTACAAAGGGAGAGAGAAAGTTCAGAAAATGACTGCATGAAAGAGAGCTGGATAAGTTTCCCCTCCTTTGTAGTTCTTTGAGAGTGGGAGATAAGAACAGAGTGTATGAGCAAGTTCAAGTATAGTTGGTTGAAGGAAGAGTGAACTAAGCTCCTTCTGTTGTGACTTTCTCAGTTTGTCAGGGTAAAAAGGACAGGTCTCTGGGGGAAATCAGCTTCAAGAAATCTGATCAAATGTGGAGTTTTTTGTTTGCTTGTTCATAAAGTTTATTGACAACTGTTTGATTTCCATACACAAACAGCACTTGAAATTCACACACACACACACACACACACACACACACA
>NC_022026.1:33118406-33122625 GCF_000317375.1 Microtus ochrogaster
ACATGCACACACAAAGTACTCAAATGAAGTAGACATACAAGCTCCATTTTTTTTAAAGGGAGACAAGAATTCTTCTCTCCCCTTAATGAATTCTAAAAGGATGAGTTTGTGTAGGGAGGGGGTAGATCATAACACAATTTTAAAAATTAGCTGTCTAAAACCTGGTCTGAAGATGGCTGAGTGAAAGAGAACATCTCACCCATGAGATTTTCTGTATACATATCAGTTAGTGGGAAAAGGAGGAGATATAACATTCTGGAAGAAGTAAAGTTTCTATGAATGCTTAGAACCTGGTCAGATGAAAAATGACTGAATAAGTCTCCATCCTTGGGGTTACTTATAAAGTAGATAGATGAGGGAAGATTATAGCACATGTAAATAGCTGAGGAGATCAAAACATGATCAACTAAAGGAGAAACAGAACTAGAGTTCCTGTTAGAAGTTTCTGAAAGAGTGTGCATGAATAGAATGTCATCTAGAAAGTAATGAAATGTCAGAGCATGACTGATGGAAGAATGACTAGATCATCTTCCCACTCTTACAGTTTCTTTGAGGGTTTGCATCACCTTGGAAGAGAGATAATCAGCAGAACTTTCTTTAAAAAATGATGTGGGTTCAAAATATTAATAAATGTGCAGGAGCTAAACAATTGCTTAAGTCTTGTGAATTCTGTTGTGATAGAGGTGTGTTGGTGGAATATTCTAGAAAATACAACAAACACAGACAATGTTTCAGTATGGTTTGGTTTGAAGAGGTCTGAATCAAGTTCTGACACACTGTTTTGTTTTGTTTTGCTATTTTGGTGGTGGTGGTGGTGGTGGTGGTGGTGGTGTGTGTGTGTATGTGTGTGTTTGAAAACTATGACAGAATTTTCAGGAAGAAGTGATCAGAAGCCTAGTTCAGAATGCAGTTTGATGAAGAAGAACTGAATAAGCCTACATCTCTGGGCATTTCTGCGAGGGTGAGATAAAGAAAAAATATTCTAATGGAAGTAAAGATCATGATGTGGTGATGTGGTTCTGAGCATGTTGCATCAAAGGGAAACTGAGCTCAGCTCCCTTTTCTGAATGTTTTTGTCACTGTGCTGGAATAAGCATAGAACATAAGAGATACTTGGGAATTGATCAGAACATAATTGGTTGAAGGAAAAGTACATTCTTTGTGTGAGAGGCTGGTTTCAAAGTTTTGGAACAATTGTGGGTAGGGTGTAGAAGGATAGAACTTTCTTGAAGTAGAGTCATAGGTGTGCTCAACATATGATTGAATAAAGAAGTTCTAAATCCATTTCTCTGGGGTTTCAATACAGGTTGAAAGTTGAAAAGAAACTTCTTTTTTAAAAACTATGTAATGAAAGACAATCCGGGTCTTTTATTCATAGATACCAAGCCATATGACAATGAATTTGCATATACTAAGTTTCTGCTGTTGGACAACCAACTTTTTTTATCAGGTAGATTGTTTTTCAAAGTCAGTGTTGTTCATTCACCTACTTCTGATTTTAAGTCACATTATGGGGGCTGTTGTCAATATGCTACCTTGACATTCTTTGCTTCTCTTTTTGGTTATATACATACATACATACATACATACATACATACATACATACATACATATTTTATATGTCAGAGTTTTGAGAGGAATCATGCATGGTTTAGACATTTAGGAGATTATGTGGTAAAGGGGTAAAGGTACTTATGGAGGCCATGTCCAAAAAGATAGTCTTCATGAGACAGAATTGAGGAAAGTGGTGATGAAGGAGAAAGCAGAAATAGAACCAGAATAAGGAGGCGGCTTAAGTTTGGGTTTTTATTAGGAAATGGCTGAAAGAAAATCTTAGTGGAAAGTTTAGTCTCTAAAATTACACCAAAGTTAATTATTTAGGAGTTCAGTATCAAGTGTGATAACCATACAAGTAAATATGCATTTTGTAGTATGATAGCAAAATATGTCATCATTAAAATTAATTCATGAAATATTAGCTCCTAGAAGAATTAGATAGTGGCTCAGTTCATCTACATATAGACATAAGGAGTAGGAAAACCAAAATAATTAAAATCAATTCTAGTGATACTAAATTCTCTATGAATTAATCTTGGTATATTATCCATATAAGTGACTATCACACCAAAGAAAACAGAAAAAAAATTAAATCACCCCTAAAATTATATCCAATGTTTGTTTCATAGATGTGTATTTCTATTGTCTGTTTTAAAAGCTTATCTGGAGCAACAGGAGGGCAATTGACTCAACAAAAGTAATTCTAGTCTCATTGGTTCCCGAACAACATGAATGAATGCTCATGTGAGGAAATAGGGGAGACTTCTATCATCAAATTAATTCCAGAAATGTGTCAAGGGATATAGTCTATGTAAGTAAACATATATGTGAAGGAAAGGGGAGACATCATCACTAATGTTAATTCCAAATATATCTGTTTCTGGGCTAGATATTTGTTGTGTCAGTTTCATGTAAAACTCTTCACAGGAGAAGCTACAAGTTTATTGGAAAGTCTATGTGGCCATATTGGGCACCATTTTTTTTTCTAAAGTGCAATGTACAGGACTGTGAGAGAATCTACCACTGAGAGGAAAATCCTAGGGAGTAAAAGAAGTGAGTAATCAAAGACACAAGTGGTATAAGTCTTGTCTCTGAGTGGGCAGGAAACCACTGTACAGTGGCTAACGAGCCAGTTATTCTGGTTACAGGAAAAGGAAGTAGGTACTATAGGGTCAGGACACTCCACAGATTGTGGTTACTTAATATGAAATACATCTGTAGAGAGGAAGGCTCAGCTTCAATAGACAATGACCACTATCTTAGTAGAAAATAAAATGGGCAACTCCAAAATCAGGGATTCCAGATCATGGACAAGCAACCAAAGAATGAGAAACCATTGAACAGATCTGGAGATCTATACAAATGCATGTAGAAATTGGCCATCAAAATATGGATTCCAAGACCACAAAACAGAGGTAGAGCCTTTAAAAGATGAATACTTTGTTTATTTATTTTGTGTGTGTGTGTGTGTGTGTGTGTGTGTGTCTGTGTGTCTAAATTATGGGGAGGGTATAGGCACACAAATATTTGGCGTCAGTGGATAACTTCGTGGAGTTGGTTCTCTCCAGTCTTACATGAAATCTGGGATCAAACTCAGGTCATAGAGCTCACACAGCAAGTACTTTTACTGACTGAACCATCCTGCCAGTCCATGTTGTACTTTTGATAGAAGTTCCAGAACCTTTGAACACCAGGTGAAAGGAGCAACAGAAGGCTCAGAAGCTGAACTGGAAGCTGAAGAAACTATACATGGACAAGCCATCAAAATGGGAAGTTGAACTCATTTTAGGGGCCTTGGTGAATAGTTTGGGAACTAGAAAATTTGCTTCATTTTATAAGGCACAAGCTGCATGAGATGGCATTTGCAATGCATTAAAGGAGAGGAATCAGAAGGTTTGTGCTTGGCTGGGAAGCTGGGGTTCAGAACATCATTAATGCAAACTAAAAGCCTTTTCGATTCAGAGAATTCTTTTCCTACTGGGATATATTTTTATACTCCATTATTTTGTATAAATGTCATTGCTAATCACATTTTGTAAGTAAACATTATTACTTTCTAAAAAGCCTGGAGACCAGGGTGAAAACCTGGCTCTGAAATTTATCTGAATATAAATTCTGGCTCAACACACTTAGGTGAGCATTTTTCTGCCTGTGTCTACATGCCTACACCAGAAAATACTTTGTGAGCAGTGACTTCTTAGAACAATAGTTATTTTGTGTTAGCTAAAATTTGTATTTTAAAAATATTTTTCTTTTCTTTCCTTTTTATGTTTGTTTTTGCGAGACAGGGATTCTCTGTTTAGCCCTGGTTGTCCTGAAACTCTGTGGACCATGCTGGACTTGAACTCAATGATTTGCCTGCTTCTGCCTCTCAAGGATTAGGATTAAAGGAACCCAACCTGGTTCCACAACATTTCTTTAACTGCCTCTTTATCTTTTTCTTAATATTTATTTATTTATTTTCCTTTTTATGTTTGTTTTTGCGAGACAGGGATTCTCTGTTTAGCCCTGGTTGTCCTGAAACTCTGTGGACCACGCTGGACTTGAACTCAATGATTTGCCTGCTTCTGCCTCTCAAGGATTAGGATTAAAGGTGTGCACCAACCCAACCTGGTTCCACAACATTTCTTTAACTGCCTCTTTATCTTTTTCTTAATATTTA
>NC_022026.1:33122725-33128438 GCF_000317375.1 Microtus ochrogaster
AGGCAATGCTCTTAATCTCTGAGCCATCTCTCCAGCCCCTACCTCTTTATCTTAACCTCATTCTTAGAGAATTTTTCAACCAGGGTTAACTTTTATTTTTTAGAAGAACTTTAAGGCTCTATCTCCTAACCCCAAGGAAAATAGCATTTCTAGCAGTCAGTTTTGAAATGAGCTTGAAGAAAATAGAGACATCACTCTCATTCTCTAAAGGAACAGACCCAAATTTTGAAGTGATTTTTCTTTAGCCAGGTGGTACAATAAATGAGCACAGCTGGGGTGAACCAAAATCACGATTTCAGTCACTTCTCTTTCCATTACCTGTATGAATGGAATATTTTTTAACTTTATTTATTCTTTGTGTCTTTCATATCGTACATCTCCATCCCATTCATTTCCTCTTGACACCCATCCTCTGTCCTTGCAACCTCCCCCCCCACCAACATAAAATAAAATAAAAATTTAAGAGAAATAAAAGAATAGATGAAAAAAATGAAAAGGAAAATCAGTCTTGTCATGGAAGTTCTAGTGTGATACAGTGATTCACGCAGTAAATCCTTTTATTCATATATCTTTACTTCCAAGTGTTCAGTGCGAAGAGTCATTGGTCTGGTTCAAGGCCTCTGATTGCTACACTATCCATGCTGGACCCTTGTTGGGACTCCTCTGGGTTATTCTGTTGTTGCCCTGTGTCATGGAGATCCTGCAGGTTTGGATCTCCAGGACCAACCCTCTCATGTTTTCCAGTAGATAATAGATGAGGTGGATGTTGAGGTGGGCCAACACATTGCCCTGGTTTTGGGCCTGGGTAGTTGCATGGTTGATCATCCCACCAGCTTTTCCTTGACCTTACTACCAAGGTAAACTCTCCAACTTTAGTATGGTTAGTTCATCTCTTGTAGCACTGAACAAGCCATGGGGGCAGTTCTGCTTTCACATCCACAGGGTCGGTTCCCCCACATCTACATCTTCAGGGCCACCTCTACTGTGGGACTCAGGTGTGGTATAAGGGCCTGTACTCTACAGCTAATGAGGAACAGGGACAGCTCTCCTGCTCTTATAACCCCAGAACCAGCTATCCCAACTAACTCAGGCATTGATGGACCAGAGTGTGGGTGTGTTGGAGGGCATCTTCCCCCCTATCCCAACCAAGCCACCACATGACAGATGAGTAATGAGGACATCTCTCCCATGCTCCCAACTTTGGCGCTGGCTCACCTAGAGCTGTACTATCAGGAATGGCCCTGTTGTGTTGCCCAAAAAAGATGCAGGGCCTGCTCTCCAAAGTGTTGAAGCTGGTAGAAGGCAACTCTCCTTCTCTTAATGACTTATGGATGGAATCTTATGTGTTGAAAACTTAAGTAAGTTGTTGGGTGTTTTCGGATAGCACCACTATTTTTGTGGACTTTGGATTACTATGGGAGTGGATAAAAACTGGCACAACCATAAAGTTGAAAAACTAGCTTTAACAAGTATGAGAAGCTTCTTAGTTGGAACTCTGAGCTTTTGTTGATGTTTGACTCATGTAGGCACTGGTTTCAACTGGCAGGTTTTGTCAAGGTCTGTGGACATGCTGCTTCTTAAATGATTTTCCTTGTTTGTTTTCTCAATAGCGTGGTTTGGAATGAAGTAATATAATGGATTGGATATGATTCAAAATAATCAAGTTACAAAGGGGATTTGATATGTGCACAGATAAAAAAAAGATTGGTCATGGGTTGATGATTACGGAGACTGCAGGATGAGTAAGGATGTGGAGGTCCATTATATTGACGTAGTTGTTTCTACATATACCTATGATTTGCCATTATAAAAGCTTTACCAGCACTATTACTTGATTTTAGAGACATGGCAGATAAGAGACAGAAGCTGGGTAGTACATAAACTCTCAAAGCCCAGGGCTTATCTACACATCTGGTAGATTCTACTGTCTTCTGAAGTGATAAATGTGCATATAACTGAACTTGTTTTAGGTGACTTAAATTTACATGAGATTGAAGAAACGGAAATTAACTCAGGCATAACGGTACACTCCTTCAACTCCAGTACTCAAGAGGCAGAGGCAAGACAATTGCAAGTTGAAAGCCACCTGGGTTATACCAAAAGTCCCTGTCCCCACCAAAAGTAAGTAAGGGATATGTAGAAATAGTGGTAAATATAAATGTACCTTTCTGTTCTGAGTTGATGAAAGAGGAAATTGCAGATTTTATGTAAAAGTGCCAATTTTCATCAGGTGTTGCTCAGTCTATGAGTCTAAAATTCACCATGATTTTTATTCAGAACTTTGATTGCTAGGAGGAAACCACATTTGTAAAATAAATAATGGAAGTGATGAGACTTGTAGTGGACATAAGCAGTGAAATAGATTTTATGATTTGTAATTTTGCCTGCACAACACTGAAAAATCCAGCAGTGGCTGCATATTTGCTAAGCAGTTAGCTGGTTCTGGCTGTGCTCGCTGGCTCTGCTGTAAAATTACTTACATTGAAGCTGGCATTAACGCCTCACTGCTGAAAAATGAATAGGTAACCAACATCAAATAACAAGACAGTGGTGGGTAATTTTTCAAGGTTTTATGGTAAAATAAAACAGATTTAGAAAGCTTAATGAAGCAAACATATATTTTAAACAATTATGATGAGATAAACCACCCATGGACAAAGACACCAAGGCTACACAATTAGAACTCTGCAACCCATCCCATGCACTATCCTAATCCCAACTGTATTATCAATGAGCCATGAGGCTGTCAGGGTAACTCAGGGAGTAAGGGAGCTTGCTACACAGTACTAGTGACCTACATCCTGGAACTTGTGTAAAGGTGGAAGAGTTATCCACTAATCTATGCTTTGTGGCACACCCATTCACACAAACACACATTATGTGTACACTCATGCAATAAATATTAACAATTGTAAGTGGTCTCTGTCCTAACTTTTCCAGCACTCAGTCTTTCACTTAAGTTTCTCACCCAAATGCATGTTTGTAAGGACAACCTTAGTGAGGTGCCCCATCATCATTCTTTTGTTATTGTTTATTCCTTTGTTGTTGTTGAGACAGACTTTCACTATATAAAGCAGCCTGGGCTCTAACTTGTGGGTCTCCTGCCTCAGCCTCCCAAGTGCTTGAATTATAAACATCCACCTCCATGCCCAGCTTCCCCCTTAATCAGGCTGAAATCTTTTAAAATCCTGGATTTTCCACTCTATCCCTTTTCACCTTGTAGAGACTGTCTTTTGTCTTCTAGAGTGTTCTATGGGGTTGATTTTGCTCTGCCCTGAATTTCCTGTAAATTAGTATTTGCTTGCACAGGCTTGATCAGATTTGAATTGATTTTGTTTTTTATTTGTCTGCCTACATGAAGGTATACACCTCTATCTGGACGCCTATAAAAGCTGGGTTGTCTTTTTTTATATGGTAACTTCTTTAACCATCAATGCCATCAAGCTTGAGGTTGAAGCCATCTGCGGATATTTTTGTTGTCAGAATTGTGTTCTCTCAAATGGAAAGGGACCCATGGGAGCAATATTCTCTGAGTTCTTGGACATCAATAAATTGTTCTATGGCCTTTTCTTTAGATGTCAAGTTGGACATAAAATCTTTGTCCCATATTTTCTTTATTTAGCTCTATAAAATATGCAGTGTCCTTTCTGCTAAGAGAGTTTTGCTGTCAAAGTCTGCTGATAATCTGATTTTCCCTTGCTTATAAGGAATTTTGATCATCTTAACAGGAAAGACTTCTCCCTTCAAAGTTCAGTGATTTTCCAAGAATGTATTTCTCCATTGATTGCTCTGGGCCATTTTTTTCAGGTGCAAGATTGTATTCTTCTAATATATGCTCTTGAAATATATTTCAGGAAGTTTCATTGCCTTGTACTTTTTTATAATTTTTTTTCGTGTTGTTTGCATAATTTTCTTCTTTGGGGACTGAGAGTAAGGAGAAAGAAAAAAAGGTTTTGAACAGCTGCTGGGAGCATCATCACAGGGATGAATAAAGAATTGCCAAGCAGTATTGAAAGCCCAGCTGAGATTAAATGGCATAAATTTGTAGTACTGCCAATTGGCACAGTTATCCAACTTTCTGTAGCAGAACTCAACACAAGCAAACAAAACAGATGTTTGGGATTATCTAGTGCTGTCTATTGGCAAGGTACGTGGCGAGTACGGTCAAGGAGTGACAGAGCTAGGGACTAGTTGAAATATAGTTGAAATACTTAACAAAATGTTAATTGTAAAAATAAAATAAAAATATTTTCTAAGAGCTCTCTAATAATATAACATTTTTTCTAACAAAAGAAGAGTAAGAATGAAAGTAGTCTAATTTTTTAGAAGAATGTTTACAGTACATAATGAAATCTGGAAAAAAATAATTGAAAAATAAATCATTTTCCTCAATTTGTTATTTGGACAAAAATACTGTGGTATGGTCTTGGCCAAACCATAAAATGTACCTATGGGCTTTGTTGTAAGATAATAATGTAAAGTAAAACAGTGACTTAAGAAAAAATAGCTCTTTAATTTGAAACTTTTTGTAAGTCATCTAAAGCAATATTTGTAAATGTCTGATTCATATTTAATCTTATTTCTTCTGAATTTGAGAAGTATGAAGCAAAAAGTTCCAAAATCCTTGAAAATAAGTACAACTGCTATTTGTTTATGGAATTTTATATCAGAGAGAGACAGAAAGAGAGAGAGGGAGATTCACTATGTAGCTCAGGTTAACCTAGAATTTAGCATCCTCCTGCCTCACCTCCTGCAGTACTGGGATTACAGGTTCTCATATAGATCTACTTTCTAAAGTGGACATGGACCAATATTACTGAGTATTTGAGTATTTTCTGCTCTACACCCAGCTTAATGCAATACTAAATATAATTATAATAATAAATACTGTTTTCTTGGTCAATCTTTCCTCACTGAAGTGGTACAAATGACCCTTACTGAAATTCTTTTTTCTTCTCCTCTAAGTGACCCATTCTTACCTGTGACATTATTTATACTTGCTGACTGGTTCACTTTCTTTTCTTCTGTCTTCCTGTTAACTGTTGATAATATCAACTTGATGGTTTGTAGAATCACTTACACTCAGACATCTGCACATATCTATGTGAGATCACCTAGAATAGCTTAAATGTGGTAGGATGACCCACACTAAATGTGGGCAACATCATTACATGGGCTGGGGTCCTATACTAAACAAAAGGAGAAATGAAGATGCAGTAGAATTAATAAAAACCCAGAGACAGGTATTGGGGTTCAACCTAAAGATCAGAAAAGCATAACAGCCAAGCCACTAGAGATCTCTTAACTCTAAGAAATCTCCAGAGCGAGTTCCTGTCTCACCCTCCTTATATTCCTCTCTAGCGCTGGGAATAAAGGTGTACAACACCACCGCCCAACCTCTATGGCTACTTATGTCAAGCATTTTGTCCCAACAATGAGAAAAAAACTAATACAAGTGACAATATATGATGTTAAGTTTTTTAATGAGTTGTGGTGACTAAAATTTCAGCAATTAGATACATACAAACCACATTCTTAAATAGGGGAAAATCAGCAGTTAAATGTAGAATATCATGTGCAATTTATTTCCTATAGTTAACATTTCTCTGCTTTTTCTTGCCACTACTAAGTCTATCGTTCCTTCTCCAGCTTTTATTTTTCATATCTCTCTCTTTCTCTCTCTCTTTCTCTGTCTCTCTCTCTGTCTCTCTCT
>NC_022026.1:33128538-33129989 GCF_000317375.1 Microtus ochrogaster
TGTGTGTGTGTGTGTGTTTGAATGTGTATGCACATGCAGGCACATGTAGAGGTCAGAGGCAGGTGTTGAGTACCCCTCTAATCACTCTCCAGTGTATCTTTTGATGCACGGTCTTTCACTAATCCTAGTTCACTGATTCATATAGGCTGAGTGGCCAACAAGTACCAGGGATTCTTTTGTTTCCACCTTCCTGTGCTGAGATTACAGGTGTTAGCTACCTAATCTATCTTTCTATTCTCCAAATTCTCTTACTGTAGTGTATCAGTGCCCATGTCATAAACTTAGTTCTATTTTACTTGCTCTAAGCTCCTAATAGCTTTAGGAAGAGCTAACCAGCTAAGTGAAATTCTCTCTTCTTTTTCATCCTCTTCCTCTTCCCCTGTCTCATACAGTAATCCAGGCTGGCCCCAAATTCGTAATCTGTCTCTCTCTGCTTCCCAAGTTCTGGCATTACAGATACACTTGGCTAAACAAGATTTTAATGAGCTCATGTGGACTAATCCACCCATGTGTAGCCTTTATGACAATCTTAGCCTCTCAGTCATTTCGCATATTGAATTACCTTCAATCTATTTCTCACTGTTGCTCTTCACAGAAGGCTTGAGAATAATTCTATTGTCACCCATAATGCCAGTGTCTGATGTTTTTACTGGACCAAAGCAGCAGTAGAGCTACTGAATGAATGCTTCCTTGCAGTAGCTTGCCACATGTCTCTGCTGCTATTGCAAGGATTTGAGTAATATTTTTCTAAATTTATCCTCACCAGGAATTTCAGAATATGGCCATCTTTCCAAAGCCATCTTTGAAGGGTTGTTACAAAAGACAGAATGGGTACAGAGAGGAAACGGTTCTATGAAGACAGAGGAGAAATCAGAGTTACAATAGCTACCATAAAGCAAAGGCTTTATGTAGCCACCAGAAGTGGGAGAGACGCCATATTTGTGGTAATTGATTATGGTAGTCTACAGGAAATAATTTGTAAATATTGCACAAAAGATTCTGTATCTGATCAATACCAAAACTTTTGGCATGAGTACTACTGTCAATTTGGATCTAGAAGTTTCCAGAGTTATTCTTGTTAACGAAGCCTCTTTGAATAAGGATTAAGGCTTACAATTATTGGCCCTAGTCTTATACACAATCTGATACATGCCATGTTATTCTTAGGATCTATTTCTTCTATGTCTTTCAAGTACTGTTATCTTTAAGAATTGAATTTGTTCATCTTGATCTGAAACCTACAATTCGTTAGCAAAAGAGCCTTTGGATGTTATTATATTAGTGAATATAATACTCTGTGTGGATCAATCCTTTGTTTCTTACTGTCATACATTCTCCTAAACAATTCTTTAAATATACCTGATGCCCTGATGCTCTTCTAAACTCTTGTGTGTGTGCGCGCACGTGTGTGTGTATGTGTGCATGTGTGTGTGTGTGTGTGTGTGTGTGTG
>NC_022026.1:33130089-33136353 GCF_000317375.1 Microtus ochrogaster
AGAGAGAGAGAGAGAGAGAGAGAGAGAGAGAGAGAGAGAGAGAGAGAGAGAGAGAGAGAGAGAGACATGTAGCAAGGCTGTCTTTGAGCATGCTATGATGTTAACCCAATCTATTGCCTCTGACACTCAAGGATTAGTGTAGAATACACAATTTATTTTCTCTTTACCAAATAAAATGCTCTTCCCAGAAAGATGAAAAAAAAATAGACAATCCTTCAAATTAGTCATTTTTCTAAAAACAAATTGTGTGTATATTTCTCTGCACTTATGTATACATAAGTGCATGTGTCTGTGGAAGTTAGAGGCATCAGCTCTCCCTGTGGCTACTGTAGAGTTATAGACAAGTTTAAGTTTCCCAGAATGGGTGCTGGGAACTGAACTCGGGTCCTCTGCAAGAGCAGTACATGCTCTTACCTAATAAGCCATGTCCTCAGCCCTTCCAGCAAGTCTTCTACATCCCAATGCAGGGGGGGAAGAAAAGTTGGAACTATCTGGTTCCCACTTATCAACTCACAGGGGCTGCTTGTCTGCTTCCACTTAGGACCCAACAGAGAGCTGATGTTCACTACCAACATGGACCACTATAAGTTTTTATTTCCCTATGCGTCTCTTGGAGCAAAGGCAAGTTGTGCGATGTTTCTTGTCCCGTTTTAGACAAGACATTTCAGAGCCCTTTCCTTTCTTTCCCAAAAGCAAACTGTGAGGATTAAACAAAGCCTCTGAACAACTTTGTTCTTTATACTTTTTTCTTTTCATGCTTCCCTCTCCAAGCTAAAGGGAGTCACAGGACTGTGGTGATGCTCCATTCTCTCCACCACTCATTTATGCATCTCAAGGAACTTGGGTGATTCGGCACAAGCACCATCTCTGCCACTTATGCATACCTTGGCTGCAGAGCATGAAAGGATGGCTAAAAGGAGGAGGGCACAAGTTTTTGGTCGGAACACCTTGGGATGGGGGTTTCTTGCAGTGCTTTCCTTCAACCTGATAATTTTACCAAAAACAAAAAAAGTCGATTGGAAAAAAATTTAAATCTTATAAATCTCTACCATTAAGTAAGAGTGGAGACATTTCCCTAATTCTTACCTGTTACCTTTGAAATATTCTGCTTACAAGGGTAGGGAGCAAACTCTAACACCCTGAAATACAGGTGCACAGTGTGGTCTTGAATGAATAGCACTGCAGGACATGCAGGGCAGAATATTGAGTAATGAAGAAAATTTTTAAAAGAAAGTAGTGCTTCAATTATAGTATAATATGACAAACTAAGCCTTTATGCTTAAGTGTCTCTTGCCAGTGTCAATAAATCAGTTTTCTAGCAGAGAACTCTGTAACAAAAATCAGTTTTTCCTGTGGGCAGGGACATAATTACCTTGAGAGCTTGCCAGAGATGTATGAAGAAGGACAGGAGATTGGCACCATACGTGGTAATAGGCCATTTTAAAGCAGTCACAGTTAATGCTCATGAGTGGGAATAAATGCAAGCTATATATGGAAGTAATTCCCCTGTAAAATTCAAGAAAACGGATGCATTCAGATTTCAATTCAAGATAAGCTTGTGGTAGTCTGTTAAATAACCAGTTCTTGGTTTCTTGCTAACCCTAGGCTTTCTGCTGCTAGAAGAAAGGACGTGGTTGGTGTTATAGAATAACCAAGTCCAAAGAGCTGTCCTTTCTTACAAGAGGCTCTAGTCACAAAATCTACATTAGGATTTAACACTTCAGCATATACTAGGTTTGAAGAGAAGCCTTATTCTATTTTAGCTTTGTAGGAAGATTCCAGGCAATAGAAGATGTGGATCAAGACGCTAGAAGCAAAAGAGGTTCAGGTTTACATGTGTCCCGTGTCTACAGTAGATGGCATATACTAACATACTAACATTCAATTTTGAAGTAAACTGCATTTCCCTTGCTTTGCTTCCTGTGTCATATGTACAGTTTGCTGATCTCATAAGTCAGATGCTTAATATTTTTTTATATATGTAAGGCCATAAATACCAACTTCCTATCATCCAGTCCAAAACACTTTCTGTTTGGGGTTCTGTGTATTCCTTGTGTGAAGATTAAAAGCATACTAATCCATGGGTACCAGAAACGTTTCACATTTCTTAATACTGTGATCACAGGCAAAATGACAGTTGGGTGCAGTAATGGCCTTCTCCAAAACTTCCATAATCTTGACTCACTTCACAGCAGTCTACTTACATTGTCCTCGGTTTATGACAACCTGCTCCTTCTGTGCTCTCTCCACATCTTATGCAAAAAATCACCTAGGTCCTCTCCCTGAACGTCCTCTTCCACTTAACTGTGCTAGACAATCCTGGCAAGTTTCCAAAGGAAAGTCATTTTGATTCATGTTTTGGGATTTCCTGGAATGATTGTCAAGTGAAATAAATTGCACGTGAGAGTTATTCTTTTCTCTGCCCTTATCCTCTTAGAAATTACTGTGAGTTGTGTAGAGTGAGTGCTGGTAAATAGCAATTCACAAATCCATGATGAGCTGCATGTGCCCAGTGTTTAAAGTGGCTAGAGACAGCCGCAAATAATGACACCACCCCCTCCATACTCAGGGCATCTTCAGTAGTCAGGTCTCTTTAATTCCTATTGTTTTGTTTGTGAACTTCAACTCAAGATTTAAAGCACAGTTATTTACATATGAGCCATTATGTTTATTCTTGCTGGGTAAGAGAACCTGGTTTTTGTTTCAGGAGTCAGTCAGACAGAAATCCTTGTGGTAGCTAGTGTCCTCAACTTAACAGAATCAGAATTACCCAGGAGAGGCACGCCTCCAGGCACACCTATGAGAGAAGCCACTGGTTTAGCCTCTAGGCACACCTTTGAGGGATTATCTTGATTAGATTAATTGAAATGGGATAATGCATCCTAAAAGACAGCAGCCCTATTCCCCAGGGCTAGGGTCCTGAACAGTGTGAAAAGGAAAAAGCTAGTTCAGTAGAAGCATTCATCTTCCTCTGCTTCCTGATTATAAGTACAATGTGAGTAGATGCCTCAAGCTCTTATTACCAAGATGTTCTTTCTATGAAAAAAAGGTGAGCCAAAAGAAACCCTTTCTCCTCTGAATTGCTTTTGTCAGGGTATTTTAACAAAACAAAGAGAAAGGTAACTAAGAAATCTTATGAGACAAACTAATTGCTAGAGTCACTTTGATTTTGATTTTCCTCAAAACATGGATTTAGCTAGAGTTTGGCCTATAACCAAAGTTCTAATCAGTAAGATAACAAAGAGAATATGGGTACTATTCCTAGGAACAAGTTTGCTTCCCAATAAAAGAGTCAGGGCATAAATGAGATACTTGCTGAAGGTACCCCCTTCTTTCTTTCTGCCTTAGACTAAGAAGAGAATCTTAGCTTTCTTAACAATCTACCAACCATGATATGACAGTTAGGAAGAAAAAAGGCACAAGTGAGTAAGACACTAATGAAAGTGAATGTCTATGTATTTGATGTTGGTGTTGAGCACTCTCACCAACTGCAACTTTTTCCCCTAGACTCACATTCCAGTCTTCTTTGTTTCAGAACCTGTGCATATGAATGCATTAATGAGAAACATTATTACCATGGAGAAGTGTCTTGTGGTCAAATAATATGTTGTCATTAACAGAAACTGGACAAAAGTTATATATAGATAACTTACTGTGTTTTCTTTTATTTCTGTAACTCTTTGTTTATATGAAAATTTATTTCAAAATAAAAAATTTAAAATATTATCAAGGACCTCCCCCTAAAACTTCACTTCTATGATTTTTTAAAACTTCTATCAATAGATGTATATTATGAATTAATTATTTTAGAAATTTGTATTTATTAAATAAAGTCATGAAAATATTTATTGTGTTTTTGTATAAGGCCCTGAGTTTTATCCCCAGTGCCACTAAAACTAATAATAATGCTTATTACCTGCCAACATAAGTAACATATTTTCATTAGAGTTACATTTTCCAAAACACCAACATTTTAGTGAGAAGAGTATCAATGCTTCACATTTATTCAAGACTATTAAGTGTCTAGTATGACAGATTTTATTGTCATTACCTGCATTTGATCTATTGGGACATGTTGCCCTGGATCAGTCATATGAGAAACATCTAGTTTTACATCAGTATTTAGTTTGAAAAGAGTAAGTTAATGCTTTCTCAGATAATTATAGATAACACTATTTAATAGTTAATTGAAACTGAGGAGGTGGCAGTTTTTAAAAAGGTCAGTTGCCATATAGATTCACAAATCATATTGATTAGTGTTTCATAGTCTAGTATATTAAAATCCATTTCTATTTCTTAGAGTTAGATTGGATCTTGGGCCCACTATTGATTCTGTAAAATGAGGCAGTCACTAATTATTTGCAAATGCTGGCTCACTTAGTTATGCAGGGCTTCTTACATTTTCTAAAACAATGTAAAAAAATCACAATTTGTTAATACAGCCATCGATACTTTCATAAAAGTCTTTATTGCTGACATATTTGGGTGTCACTCCTTTGATTTGTGCTTTGATTTCCAGTACTCTCAGACTCCATTGCTTTGTACCCAGTGGTATAAATGTCACCAAAGTAAAGGAGGCAAACAGTAGCTTATATTTATAGTAATCATGATTGTGAAGATTCTAAGGGACTCTCACTCTGAGAACCACACTAAGACTTACATGAGACAAACAAATCCTTATTTCTTTATTTCACCATTAAAGAAGTTTTCAGTTATCTGTAACTAAAAGCATTGCTGATGCACACAACAGAGTGTATTATAGAGTATCCCTTGAGTCACCCATGCTCTTCCACTTCTATTTACAGAAAAAAAAATCCTCTGGTTATCTTTGTAATACAGTCTATTTCTTTTACAATGCCATGGACTTCACTCCTCTATTTCCAGTTGCAATATTCTGACTGGCATGTGCAGTCATAGGCTATAGATTCCTCAAACAATGTTAAGAAATCCTTAGACTGAAAGCAACCTACCTAGTTTTGAAATATATCTCAAGATTTAATTTATGGAATATGAATCTTCAATTATTAAAGTTACAGAGTGTGCCATTTTGAACACATTAATAATAAACTCATAGTCACCAATAATGCATCACTGTCAAATTAAAAACAGAAATCAATGTAGTACTTCCCTTAGGAGTCATTTGACTAAGAGGGGGCCCAAATTTGAATTCTCTACTTTGCTCTTCTTGTGGCTCTAGCTGTCCCTCTCTGCTGCATGAGCCTGAATCTGTGCCTGCCTGAAGGCAGTCTTGTGAATCTATACATCCTTGTGTGTCTTCATATGCTTACCTGTATCTGTCAGTCACAAAGGGCCTTTGCTCTGTGTGTATGGAACAACACAAAGAGCATCACATGGAGAAGGAATGAAGGATACTTTACAGAAATCTGCAAAAGAGTTTTAGAAGAGATTAAGTCATTGATTTCAACTCACCAACATAACAAAAAGTATTACAAGCATTTTTTTAAAATAAAACAATATCTGTATGTTACATTCAACATTTGTGGTGGGTATTCATTTTATAAGATGACTGTCAACCGATATTTGTTGTTTTCAGCAAATGATTATGATAACACACATACAATCACATAACCTCTTATCTAGGGAATGAAAGAGGATATAAGTAGGGATTACACCTAAACATTAGTTTAGATTGTAAAACTTAATTACACAGGAAAGCCAAAGCAGTTATGTTGTTGCATTGTTTTCTTAAAAGAAGAATAAACAAGCAGGCTGAGGACATAGTGGGATAGCAGTCTTAAGTGACCCCTTGGTGCATTTTGAACTCTGGCTGTGAGGACCCACATAGTGCCTAGCCTTTTAGAGTGAGAAACTGAGCAACAAATCAACTTATTTTTATAATTATATTTGGAAAAGCTTCCTTTAATTATTGCTACATTGGGCTATCTAGAAAAGCAGCATATCTCAAGACAGCAGAGTGCAAAACAGGGACAAGACACTGTCAAAGATGTGGTGCTGGAGACACTGGACACTAGGTACACAACATAGTTCAGACAAAAGAAAAGGAGAAAAGACCTAAAAACATTATTAGCTTCTGCATTTGATTTGGGGACATATTGCAGGAAGAATGTTGGTTCTGTGTTATTTCCCAGTTCAGAAGTAATAAAGTCAATCAGTATTTTAACTCTCTGCTCACCGCATTATATAGTGATAAGGCTTAACATTTGAGTGTGCCTGCATATAATGAAACTGGCAGGAAATATAGACAGGGGTGTGAGCAATTTTTATTTATTTATTTATTTGTTT
>NC_022026.1:33144789-33150739 GCF_000317375.1 Microtus ochrogaster
AGAATTTGTTGGCCTTGCTGTTTTCTTTGATCAGTGTGTTTATTTTCTCTATGGTGTCCTCAGAATCTGAGATTCTTTCTTCTATCTCTTGTATTATATTGATTATGCTTGTTTCTCTATTCTCTGCTCATTGACCTAGATTTTCCATATCTAGCCGGTCCTAGGTTTGTGTTTTCTTCCTTACTTCCATTTCAGTTTTCAGTTCTTGAACTGTTTCCATTACCTGTTTGATTGGTTTTTTCTTGGTTTCCCAGGGTATCATTTATGTATTTACTCATTTCTTCAAACTTTTTGTTATACTTCTCATCCATTTCTATAAGGGCATTCTTTGCATTTTGTTTGAGGGTCTGTTGCTTTCATATAGCCAATTTTTTCCACTTCTGTGCTAGGGTGTTCAAGTCCTTCTGTTGTAAGATTAGGTTTTGGTGTTTTCATGTTGTTTTTCAGATTTTTGGGTGAATTCTTGCCTTGGCGCCTCCCCATCTCCTCCTACCAATGCTATCTAGTGGGTCTTCTAAAACAGGATCAGATTTCCCTGCTGGCCATGGGCCCCGGTTACAAAATGCCCCCGCTCCGTTTCCTGGGTCAGAAGGGTCTACAGGAACAGGACCAAGTTCCCCATTTGCCAGGGACCTTGTCAACAAAAGGTCTACCTCTCTATAGGCCAGCCACCAAAACAAGGACACTCCCACTGCCCTCTGCCCCGAGCACCTGACCCAGCGCCCAAACAGGCTGAACTGGATGATCCCTTGGCCCCACGGAAGGGAGGGAGAAGGCAGGAAGCCTCTGGGGGCAAGCTAGGATGGGCCAGGGAGAGAGAGGTCACAGCAGAGGAGGAACAGCCCCAGCAGAGGGGAGCAGCCCCTGCAGGCTGACCGGGGAGTCAAGGGGGTCAGGGAATGCCCCCCCCTGCTCCATTTCCTGGGTCTCGCCCAAGGTCAAGAACACTCTCACAACTTAGGAGGGTCTTGAAGGACAAGTCCAGGCTCCCCATTCGCCAAGGACCTCGCCAAAAAAGGACCTCCCACTCTGCAGGCAAGCCACCAAAACACCTACTTGAATTAGTTGTATTGGGATGATCTGCTCTCAGTTGGGCTTCACTGTTTCAAGCTTGGACCATCAAAAAATATAAGTTCACATCTGCAGTGCCACCGCCCGGGTCTGCGCTGGTCTGTCTGCGCCACCGCCAGTGTCTGCCCATAAAACACTTCTTAACCTTAATACAACTTATCCATTACTTATCTATAAAACACTTCTTAACCTTAGTACAACTTATCCATTACTTGTCTATAAAACACTTCTTAACCTTAACTTATCCATTAACATTTCCTAATCTTATCAATTATCCATAAGATATCTCTTAACATTTCACACACTAAACATATGTGTTAACACATCTATGCTCTTCTCTTAACATCTCATACACACATGAAATAGCATCATATGACCTATTATTCACTGGCTTAAAAAGGGCTTTTTGAATTTCTTCAGGCTGGGCTCTTGTCGGCACTGAAGGCTGGTAGTGTAGATTGACTCTTGACTCCATAGTCTGCGCTCGGGAGAAAAGGTTCCGATGTCCTGTTCCAGGCTGGTATCGGGTACTGGATCAGTCCTCTACAGCCTGGCACTAGTCTATCTCAGAATGTAGGGCCTTGGACTCGGCTTTTCGGATGACCAAATCTCGGGAGACAAGGCTTTTAGTTCTCTACTCTCGAAGACAAAGCTTTGCTCTCAGGATGGCAAAGCATTCTGAAAGGCAGAATATCTTGTCTGTTCTTGGGAGACAGACCTTCAATATCCACTCTCAGGGAATGAGTCTTTGCATTCAGGATGCAAGGCATTAAATGTCTGTTTTCAGGAAATGAAGCCCTGTACTCAGGAGAAGGAGCATTAAATGTTTAGGGAAGGCGTTTAATATTTCTGCTTTCTGGGAGGCAGGCTTGGAGGATCTCTCTCTGCAAGGCTTGGTGCCCAGGCCATTGTGAGAAATGAGATAACCGTCCTGCTTCAGCCATCTCTTAAGTCAGTTCGAAACTGCCCCTCATTTGATCCTTCTGATAACCAGGTGTCCTAGGTTATCAGAATCGACTGGCCACAAAAGAATGGGGGTCCCTCTTGTGTGGCAAGATTATTTCGTAACCACGGTTGCTGGGTGCAGCCCTCCCATCTGGCAGAGCCAGATGGGTGTGGCAGCCTTCAAGTGGGCAAATGTTCTCTTAATATTTCACCTTAGTAATTTTCCACACCACACACAAAAAGAAATGCTTTTACATTACACCAAATTACATTCATTCTTATCCAATAAATTTCCTGCTCTATTTACCCTACAGATTCCCCCTTTTGTACTCATTCAGAGGAATCTGTTTCCATGCTCATTACAGGTAGCAACAGCCTATCTGACGGGTACATGACTTCTCTGGATACCAACCATGGCCCGAGAACTTGGCTGTCACACCATGTAGAAATATGGGCCTAAAAGCAAATAAGCTTAATTAGAGGCCATGCATATGAGTGCTGAAGAAACTATTACAATCACTCTTTCTGAGAGAAGAATCCAGGAGTCACTTCAGAGGGACAGTGATATTGGATACAGAACTATATCCTCAATTTGACTCATAATTAAGTTCAAGTCTTAAACCATAATTGTATGGCCTCGTCTTCTATAACATAGAATATTAGAGACATACAAACAAGGAAAATCAACAAGTAGGCTAGAGAGGGCTGGTATTTGCTCAGGGATCCAGTCCACTTGAACAAATACTTGAAACCTTCCAGAAGTACCTGGGGGAGAATCTTATAGAAATCTTCAGCCATATGCTATACAATTACGGACAAGAGCAACTGATATGTGGTATTGGTATTTACAAGGTACCCACAGAATAGTGAGGCCTGGGGAAATGGGAAACATGAACAAACCTTCTGCCATTGCTCAAATGACCTTATAGTGGAAGTTATATTTTACTTGTGCCTTTTAAAGGAATGCAAGGTATTTACTATACTGAGAAACTGTCTGATGGGCATATCAGATTAGAGTAGATGGAATATTCAAAGATGTAGATGCTCCTCAAGGCTATAATGAGATCCAGTTTGTGTGCACCATGTGTTTTCATTTTGTATAGCTGCATATGTACACACTTAGAGAGAACCCTGCTATGTGACCACAACACCAAGAGTAGATCAACTACTTCTCAGAAGTGTTGAAATAATTAAAAGACTATAATTGTGAGGAATCAAAGATGCCATCTACTCCCTCCTCCCATTTAGAAGATCATTATGCAGCTATTAGGAACCTCTGAGGCTCAATAAACATCTTGATTATTTATAACATCTGCTTTGTCATGTAAATTTAGAACAGTTAAAAATCTCTTAAGATTTTGAAGTCTGAAGAGCTTCTGAAAATTGGTCAGCAGCTTAAAGGTACTTCTTTCATTAATGCAATTATATAGTAATTGGACATACAATGAAGGCAGAAAGTGAGCTTGGCAAATCCTTGAGTTTTAGATTGCTTTTATACTTATAACACTCCATTTACCTGAAGGGAGACAAAAAGGGCTATTCAGGGTGTCAAGGTTTGTTACTGCATTACACAATTCCTATCTAAATGTCCTCATACAATCCATGCTCTAGATATTATGGTTGTATAGTAAAGTTTTTGCTTATTTATTTTATTGTTTGTCTGTTTTGATTACTTTTCATGATTCTTTTACAGTGTCTTAAATAAGCAGTTGAATTAACACATCAGGATTTCTTCAAAGTCAAATTTGCCTTATGTAGAAAGTGTAGGCTTTATTAGTATAGTTAAATAAGATACAGCAAGCACTAAATACACCACCAAATATGATTTCTTCAAAAATCCTGAGGGGAGGTAGCACCAGCAACTTCAAATTTCAGTAAACAGATTAAAATGAAACAGTTCCATGGCTTTTCTCTTCCAATTCAATTTGACTATGGCAGCACTTCAAAGATTATAAATAAAAACTACTGTAACAGGGAAAAAACTTCAAGAATTCTTACATATGAAGGCATGTGCATTATGTGTAGTCTCCTCCTTGTGAGATTATCAAAACTATGTTATTAGTAGAATTAAATACTACAAAAGGTCTATGCCAAATAAAAGTAACCACTAATGTTTCATTTTCAGTCTCTTTAATTTTAAACTTGGGTCCTTAAAGTAATATCGCCCAGGCACTATTCCTGTAGCCAGGCCTTAAAAGTGATTCATTATTTAAGATACAATATGCAAACTATATCTCAAGTGAAAGTCCAAATTAGCAGTATCATGAAGAATTGCCAGAGATAGGAAGTCTCAGACCCTTTTCCTAAAGGATCACTGTTCTGATTGAAGACAAGAGACTCACACAAACAAAATGATCAAGATAGGAAATGGTTACTATGTCACATAAGTACACACATACTAATAGCTGCAGAAATTCAGACAAGGGTTTGAGAAGCCTCTTCCTTCCTGAGGCTATGTGGTGACTTGAATAATAATAGCCACTATAGCATCATGTATTAGAATACTTACTAACTAGGGAGTGGTACTATTTGAAAGGATTAGAAGGATTGGAAGGTATCCCCTTGTTGCAGGAAGTACATCACATAGGATGGGCTTTGCTATTTCTCTTCCTGCTGCCTCTGAACTACTACTCCAGTGCTTGCTGAATGCCAACATGCTTTCCACCATAATGATAATGGACTAAATATCTGAAATTGTTAATGAGTCCCCAATTAAATACTTTCTTTAGAAGAGTTGTTTAATCATGGTGTTTTTTCACAGCAACAGAACACTAAGACAGGCTTTACAAGAGTAAATGTTCCAAAGGTGTTCTTCAAGCTGTGCAATTTTGCTGCAATTAGAATCAAAGTACTATGCATGTAGACAATAATTTATTGTTTCAAAATCCTGGGTGTAGTTAATTCATTTATTGTAGTGTTTTTTATTATCAAAATCTATAATTATATATGAACATATTAAGAAATACAATGGGAACAAAGTTTAGAGAAATTAAAGCACCTAACTACCATATGGTCTTAATTTCTAATTGCTATATGAAATACAATTAGAACAATGTATAAAGAAATTAGAATATCTAAATATCATGGTTGACCTTAATTACTTAAGACCAGGAGTAATTAAATTTTACTTGTTTCTGATTCAAAAGTTCACAGAGATCCCTTGACTTTCAGAGGTTTTCCCCCCATGGTATAAATTTTAACTGTACAAACAAAAGTGTATTTGACTTGAAAAATTGGTTTTCTCTTAGTACTGTTCACAATTCAGTTTCACTAACAAGTCCCATTCTAGTGTCTTTGCTTATAGAAAAAGCTACTTGTAATTTTAAATGAATGTCCTTTATTTATGCCGTGACATGATAACAAAAGTAATAGCCATATAGAAGCTGACCTGTTCTCTGTGCTGTTGTGACCTCCTAATTTTAAGGGAGCTTTTTTTTTTCTACATCTTTAATTCAACAAGCATTTACTGGTTAGTATGTGTCAAAGACTATAGTAGACATTCACAAAATAAGAACAAAATGAAGAAAAGGTTTCTTAGATCATGTACATGAATAATTACAGTAGGGTAGCATTAACACCATAAAATGTCCAAGTATCTTACTTGGCTTAAGACTCTTGCATACTTTCCTAGTCATACTGATTAGTGTTTTTTCTCTCTTTGCCTTCCTTTTTATTAATTAAATTTTTAAATTATTTTGAGAATTTCATATATGAATACCATCACTTCCACCCTGCCCTCTCATATTTCCAACTTCTCCTGTGTATTCTTCCTGTGATTCATGACCTCCACTTTATTATTCTTTTTTGTTTTTGAGACAAGGTTTCTCTGTAGCTTTGGAGCCTGTCCTGGAACTAGCTCTTGTAGACCAGACTGGTCTTGAACTCACAGAGATCTGCCTGCCTCTGCCTCCCGAGTACTGGGATTGAAGGTGTG
>NC_022026.1:33150839-33160947 GCF_000317375.1 Microtus ochrogaster
CACACACACACACACCTATTCTGCTGAATTCATTTAGTGATTCTCATATGTGCATGTTTGTGGCCCAACTACTTGTGATTGGATAACCTAGCAGGAAGATTATTCCTGAAAATAAACAGACTTCCCTTCTTTTAACAGTCCCTATCCATCTGCCTATAGCTAGTAATCTAGAGATGGGGCCTTGTGAAATTTTTTCCGTATATGTTGGGATATCAATTGATGTGGTCATTATACAGGTCCTGTTTATGCAACCATATTGCTGAGATTTCATGCCTAGAAGAAACATGTCCTAGCTGGTGAATCTTCTTACTATTACAATCACCTCCATCCACATTCTTAACTGAGACTTAGGTGTAGAGGCTGCACTGTAAATATATCATTTAATACTGGGTTGTCTACAGTCATTTATTCTCTGTTTTATGAACAGTTGTAGATCTCTATAGTATCCTCCATCTGCTGCAAAAAGAAGCTTCTTTTCTGAGGGGTGAGAGCTATATTTATCTGTGTGTACAAGAAGAAACTATACTTACTTAAAAAAATAGTAGTTTCTCTTCTAGGGTCTTTGACCTCTACAGGCACAAGTAGTTGGCTGAGTTCATAGTAGCAGGCATGAATTTCCACCCATATGAGCATGCAAAGAGATAGCTGTTGGTTACTCCCAAAATAAAAGTGCCACAAATATACCATTGGGGATATCTTTTCATGCAGGGTATTTCTGTAGTTCACAGTATTTTACCTAGGTAAGACTATTGATTGCTTTTCTTATCCTGGCATATCGCCTTCTGAAACTTCTATAGATAGTCCTCAAGTAGAAGCCTTTAAGCTTAGCTTAAGGTCAATTCTTCCATGTCCTGAATCTGAAGTATGTGATACCTGCAGCAATACAGTATTTTCTCCAAATTCTGGGAGGTAACGAAGGACCTCATAGAAATGGAGTATACTGATTCAGGCGTTCTGTAGACATCCCAGACCAACAACCCAAAGGGATTTTTCCCTTTACTGGCCTGGAGATTTCATTCTTGGGAAAACATTATTAGCCTGTGTGGATGGCGTAGCTCCATTAAGTGTGTTTGTGAGTGTATGATAGTATTTTTAAGTACTTGTAAAATAATGTTTCCTTGTGTCTTTTCCAAACATTCTTAGAATTATTAATCTATCTATATTCCTTCTATGAATTACCCTTCTTCCCCTCTTCCAGATAAAGTTCCCATCAATGTTTTCCCCATTCCAGATAAAAGTTCTCATCCATGTTTTCCCCATTATTGCCTTCACAGCACCTTATTTTGGCATCTTTGTGCATTATCCTTTAGCTGTAATTATGTGAATCTATGTTTGGGACTTCTATTCTATTCAATTGATTTGCATGCGTCTTCTTTAAGCATCGGCCTTATCTTTACCCACATGTCCTAAATTTTAATTTTAGGGCCTTTGATAATGTTGTTTCTCATTTCTGTTGTCTTCTTTGCATCCATTAGCTAGCTATGTCCAATTATGCATAATGCTTCATCAGAAAAACTGTTCTTGGCCCCTTAGATTAAGTTTTCTTCCTGTGATATTCTCAGTGTGCCCTATATGTTTACATTTTAGCTTTCATTTCAATTTTAATTGATTATCTGTGGAACTCCATGAAGGTGAAATTACATCAGTACTTTTCACTTAGTATGTTCCCCCTGGCAAGCTCACTACCTAAGACATTAAAGTTGCTGAGCACCACATATTTAAGGAGAAAGGAGAGGAAGGTGGGAAAGTTGAAGATGGGAGGGAGACTGGGAGGGAGAGGGACAGGCAGGCAGGTAGGAAGATGGGAGAGGAATTGAGGGAAAGAAAAAGGAAAGGAGGAAAATTGTTTATATATGTATAAAGAGTTTATGGGAGTCAAAAGAATTTGGAGGAATGTTCACTTTTAAGGTTTCTCTCTTCATCCAGTATTTCTAGCTTCTCTGTCACTCCCCTCCTGACTAAGAAAAGGTGTGTATGATTTCCAGGCCCAAGAAAATGTGCTAAATTCAGCCACTTTCTGAGGCTAGTACCTCTAGCATGAAAATGATAGTGATCTCAACAGATTACAGTATTATGATTTTAGTAGAGTGCCTCCTAAAGAAACAATTCTATATACATCTCAAACTCCTGGATATCCCCTCCTTTCATATTTACAAAAGTTCTTGTAAGTAGAAAGTTCTTCACCTTTATTTTTGTGATGGAGGAAGTAGAAAAATAAACATCTAAATAAGACCTGTTAAGTCATTTATAAATGCACTGCTTCATCAGCCTGCCCTCTTTTCCCACAGGTAATTATGAATTGCTTGAATAAAGTGATAGGCATCAGTCTTATGGAGATTAATGTAGTGAACGTAACAGTTCCCTTCTGGTGTGGTTAATGCCTGCAGTTAGATGCTTCCATTTTTATTTTTTATTATGAAGAGAAGAGACAACACAAAATCAGTCATCTTAGAAGGTTTCATAGCAACCCAGTGACTTTTTGATATCAAACAGCAACTGCTCTTTCCATATTCAAAAGACTAATATAGCATTTGAAGTTGTCTTTTCATTCTTTTATTGTAATGCTATAATTGTAAGTTACTATAGTAACCAGTTTGATTTGAGTGAAGGCTTCATTATTGTAATTTTAATTGTTTGGTTTTGTTTTCTAGTCTAGTTCCATTTCAGTTTAAAAGATGAAAAAAAAAGATTATCTTTTACTATTCTCCAAATATCATGGAACACAAAGACAATTCAGACAGTGATTGTGTCTGACTATTTCCGAAAATATATGTTTACACATCA
Organism: Microtus ochrogaster; assembly: GCF_000317375.1. Classification (NCBI taxonomy): domain Eukaryota; kingdom Metazoa; phylum Chordata; class Mammalia; order Rodentia; family Cricetidae; genus Microtus; species Microtus ochrogaster. The sequence goes on from NC_022026.1 coordinate 33,153,624, forward strand.
ATACTCAATGTCTATTTTAGAAACAGTAGACATTGTACTAAAGCACATCATTGTTTGATATAATTAAATATAAAAGTACCAGTAACAATTCTCCAGCATGCTACTGAAAAATATATAGTGTACAACTATTTAGGAACTAAATTACTGTAAAAAATATTTATTTTCAACTTCATATATTACATTGAAAACATAATCATCATATTTAAATCATTAAAAATGTAAGAACTAAGAAAAATACTCTTACAGTGAATTCATCTGATTTTATCATAGTATTCAATTAATGTAATTTAAATTACCCATGTTTGATTAACTTTTTTTTATATTTTTTTTCTCCTGAAAGAATTTATTAGGCGATAGCAGGCAACTCGCAGTCAGGGAGATAGATGGGTGCTATATCAAACTGAAGGTGCATCTCTTGCCAGGGCAAGAGAAGTGTTTGAATACAGAAGAAAGACAGAGTGTTGCAACAAAGAAGACACTGATTACAGAGCTTATCACAGGAGCTGACGTCACTCCCTTAAAGGGACAGGAGTCAGACAAGTACCCTTGTGCAAGTGACTCATGCAGTGATCTGTGTACATGGAAACGATTTCCTTTGTTTTTGCTTCTGTTTTGGTATATGGATAGTGTAAGAATGCATGCTCTCTTGACTGTGTGCTTGTGTGTATGTAAGAGTGAGTGTACAAGCCAGTAGACAACCGTGGCTATCATTCCTCAGGCGCTAGCCACTTTTAACAATATTTTTGTTTATGTGTATTAATGTCTTGCCTACATGTGTGTATGTGCATCACATGTGTGCAGTACCCACAGATGTCAGAAGAAGAAGTTGAATCTCCTGGAACTGAAGTTCCAGACATAACTTTTTTAAAGTTAGTTAGGGTTGTTATTGCTGTGATCAAATACCATGACCAAAATCAATTTGGGGAGGAAAGGGTTTATTTCAGCTTTCATTTCCAAAATCACAGTGCACCACTATGGAACTTAGATATGGCAGGGAACGAGAATCAGGAACTGAGGCAGAGGCCATAGAAGAGTGTTGTTCACTGACTTTCTTGTTCACTTTGTTTTGTTTTGTTTTGCTTTTGTATGTAGCCCAGGACTACCTGTCCAGGAGTGGCAACTCCAACTATAGGATGGTCCATCCCACATCAATTATTAATCAAGGCTTACTTATAGGTCAATCTTATGGAGGTATTTTCTTAGTTATGGCTCTTATATAATGCCACCTTGTGTCAAGTTGATATAAAACTAGCCAGAACAAAAACTCTACTAATGCATGACTTAATAATTCAAAATAATCAATTTGATTCCTGAAAAGACAAGTAAGTAACCTCATCCATTACACCATCTTGGACAGTTTGGAATCTGAACCCAGAGTCCACACAGAACTTCAGATAGAACTCGTAGAGCCAGTTCACCCTCCTGTTCATGTCAGTCACTCACTGATATCTCGCCTCTGGGATGTCAGCCACCAGAAGCCTGCATGGAGCTTGAAATAGAATTCTAAGATATATCCAGAGCACATCCTCTACTCCATCTCCTCTTGTATCAGTCATCCCAAATACTACGCCCACTTGGGACCACCTGAATACTGAACAAGAATAGTCTCAAGATTGAAAACTGAGCATCATTCATCTGGTGCATACCATAACAAGTTGGTGTAACAGCAAAGATACAAACACTCACCCAACAAAAGTAAGACCAGATATTCATATACAGAAATACCAAAAACAAGCTAATTCCAGATACCTAGAACCCAACACAAAACCACAAATATCACGAAGATCAGATTACATGTCTCCTTCATTAACCAGCATCTCCATCATAATATTCCCCAAGAAAAGCAATGTAAATGACTCTTAAGACAGTATTTCAAAATAGCAATCATAAATATGTTTAAGGAGCTCAAAAAGAACACTCACCAAGGCCAGCTGGACTGAGACTGAAAAAGCATGGGATAAAACCGGACTCTCTGAACATGGCGAACAATGAGGGCTGATGAGAAGCCAAGAACAATGGCAAGGGATTTTGATCCTACTTAATGTGCTGGCTTTGTGGGAGCCTAGCCAGTTTGGATGTTCACCTTCCAAGATATGGACGGTGGGGGTTTGGAGTGCGGGGAGGGGGAGAAGGGTGGGAGGAGGGGGAGGGAAACGGGAGGCTGGGAGGAGGCGGAAACTTGTTTTTTTTCTTCCTTTTCTCAATAAAAAAAAAGAACATAAATAAATGTCTGAATTAAGAACATGAAAACACAACAAGACAATTGAATAAGATTATAAAAGCAATTCGGGATATGAAAATAGAATTTAATTAAGGGATAGAATCTAAAAAAAATCTAAAATAGAACTCGAAAATATAAAACTCAGAAAGTCAAACAAAAAATCTCAGAAGGAAGTTTTACCAACTGACTGGATCAAGTGAAAGTGAGAATTTCAGGTATCAAAGACAAGGTAGGCAAAAAGAATCATTCAGTGAAAGAATATGTCAATCTGAGATGATAGTTTATATAAGTGTCTCCAAAATTTCTACCAAGGAACTTCTACAACTCATAAACACCTTAAATAATGTAACAGGACACAAGATTAACTTGAAAAAAATCAATAGCCCTCCTTTACACCACAAATGATAAATGGATTGAGAAAGAAATAAGAGAAACATCACACTTCACAATAGCCACAAATAGCATAAAATACCTTGGAGTAACTCTAAACCAACAAGTGGAAGACCTGTATAACAAGAACTTTAAATCTTTGAAAAAAGAAATTGAAGAAGACACCAGAAAATAGAAAGATCTTTCATGTTCTTGGGTTGGGTGAAATAAACATAGTAAAAATAACAATCTTACTAAAAACAATCTACAGACTCAGTGCAATCCCCATCAAAATCCCAACACAATTCTTCACAGACACAGAAAGAACAATACTCAACTTCATATGGAAAAGCAAAAACAAACAAACAAACAACAGAATACCCAAAACAATTCTGTACAATAATGGAACTTCTGGAGACATCACAATCCCTGACTTCAAACTCTTCTACAGAGCTATAGTACTGAAAACAGCCTGTTATTGGCATAAAAACAGAGAGGAGGACCAATGGAACCCAATCAAAGACCTGGATATCAATCCACACACCTATGAACACCTGATTTTTGACAAAGAAGTAAAAAAATATCAAATGGAAAAATGAAAACATAATCAACAAATAGTGTTGGCATAACTGGATGTCATCATGTAGAAGAATGAAAATAGATCCATATCTATCACCATGCACAAAACTCAAGTTTAACTGGATCAAAAACCTCAACATAAAACCCACCACACTGAATCTCATAAAAGAGAAAGTGAGAGGCACCCTTGAACACATTGGCACAGGAGACCACTTCCTAAATATAACCCTAGTAACACAGACGTTGAGAGAAACAATTAATAAATGGGACCTCCTGAAACTGAGAAGCTTCTGTAAAACAAAGGGCATGGTCAACAAGACAAAATAACAGCCTACAGAATGGGAAAAGATCTTCACCAACCCCATATCATAGAGAGGGCTGATCTCCAAAATATACAAAGAACTCAAAAAATTGGTCAACAAAAGAACAAATAATCCAATAAAAAAGGTAGCTTATTGACAACTTTAATATATCAAGATTTTCTCCTGGATTACAATCTAGGTAAGGAACAAACAAATCCCAACCTGTGTACATAATAAGGTTTTATTCCCATTATTCAATCTATAAACTTTCATAAAAATTTGCAGAATCATTCAACATGTTTAGGAAATTTTTATTTAATATCATATCAACAATTCTTATCCATGGCCATGTAATTTTGTAAGCTACTCCATGTGATATTTGATGACGAGACAATTTAGTTTTTAGAATTGAAGTAATGCCTTTTTCTAGACTCTTGCCTTCTGTGCCACACTGATCCTCAGTAAGGCAAGTTATGGAAGGTTTATGGATCACATAATGTTATTTTTTCATATTTTTTTATTTTAAAAAATTACTATTTTATGTACCAACCCCAGTTCCCCTTCCATCCCCTTCTCTGCCACCCTCCCACTCCTCAGAGGGAGTAGGGGCTTCCTTGGGTAGTCAACAAGGTTTGAGATACCAAACATAAAAGAATATACCCTCTCTCAGCACCTCATGGAACCTTCCTTAAAACTGACCCCATATTCAGTAACAAAGAAAACTTCAACAGACATAAAAATTTAGATTAAACCCCTGTATCTTATCGGATCACTATGGCTTAAAGTTCAAAATCAACATTATAATTATAGAAAAGCCTACAAACTCATGGTAATTAAAGAGTACTCAATTGAATCACACCTGGGTCAGGAAACAAAAAAAGAAAGAAATTAAAGACTTTCTAGAATTCAACAAAAATGAAAGCACAGCATATCCAAACTTACGGGACACTGTAAAAGCAGTGCTAAAAGGAAAGTTCATAGCACTAAGTAAAAGAAGGGCGGAGTCAGAGATGCCATGGATCCACCCTCGGAGATAGACATGCTGGAACTTTGCTGGTAGGCCACCACCTGTGGTGATACACAGATTAATAGAAATGGGTTACATTAAGATGTAAGAGTTAGCCAATAAGAAGTTCGAGCTAACGGGCAAATCAGTGATGTAATTAATACAAAAAAAGTAAAGAACATGGCGAAATTTCACACTGGTGACTAAGCAGCATGCCTGAAAGCTCTAGAACAAAAAGAATCAGACTGACCCTGGAGGAGCAGATGCCAGGAAATAATCTAATTGAGGACTGTAATCACTAAAATAAAAACAAAGTAAACAATACAAATAATCAATAAAACAAAGAGCTGGTTCTTCTAAAATATCAGTAAGATAGACAAATGATTGTCCAAACTAACTAAAGGGAGAGAGAATATCCAAATTACCAGAATCAAAAATGAAAAGGGGAACATAACAGCAGACACTAAGGAAATCCAGAGAATTGTTAGGTCACTTACTGTTCTTTAACTGAGCATTCACTGGTTACTCCTAGCAACAGCTTAAGTAAACAACAAAAAATGAAACTTTGCAATATCTTTCCTATCCTTTCCTTTGAAAACTGCAAGAAGGGACTCCCACTGTGTCAATGTTCTAAATTTTTCTCAGAACCCCCATTATACTATTGTTTGTCACAGTAGTTTGAATGAGAATGTCCCCAATAGCCTAATAGATTTGAATGATTAGCCACCAGAGAGTAGCTCTGTTTTGAAAGGCTTAGGAAGTATGGCCTTGTTGGAGGAAGTGTGTCACTGGGGGTGAGCTTTGAGGCTTTTGAAAGCCCAAGCCAGGCCTAGTGGCTCTCTCTTCCTACTGCCTACAGATGCCAGTGGAGAATTTCAAGCTACTTCTCCAGCAACATGTCTTGTCTGCCTGTGCGCCATCAAGTCTTCATGCCAGGAAAATGGATTAAATCTCTGAAATCGTAAGCAAGCCCTAATCAAATGCATTCTTTTATGAGTTTCTGTGGTCATGGAATTACTTCACAGCAATAGAAAACTGACCAAGACATCTATCTCTGTCTATGATCCTAATAACTCTTAACAAATCTCTTACCGAATAGGCTAGTCCTACTTGGTATCCTCCTTGAACATCACATCTGAAAACTTTCTACGATTGTATTATGTCTGAAACTTAGAGGAAGTACTGATGAATCATAGCTAAAATACAACTGAGGAGGGGTAGAAAGACAGCTCTGTAGGTAAAGGTGCTTGTCTGCAAGTCTGGTGACCTGAGTTTGATCATCAAAGCCCATGTGGTAGAAAGAATTGACTTTTCCATATGGATAAAGAAAAGAACTGATCTACAAGTTTTCCTCTCACCTCAATATATGACACAGTACATCAATTTTCAACCCACACATACACTCACACACAATTCAAAATTTGAAAAAATAATAACTGAGCAAGATTGATATAAAGAATAATGAAGAAAGTATGCATTTGAGAGAACTGAACAGTTTACATAAACGCTACCTGGCTTTTCAATTCCATTTTTTACTAAGCAAATATCCATTCAACCTAAAATTATTTAAGGTTTACATTTAACATAGTCCCTAAGTCACTAGTGGTTATATGATACCATTTGTGGAAATATGTAAATATTGTGTAAATACAGATCTACAAACCAAGCATATTTATTTGTAATAAGAGTCCCAATATAGTTAATAATTCTGTGAAATCAAAGTGCCTTCATTTTTTTCTATAAGCTTTAACTTTCACCAGTGATATTGATATGTATCTCAATATATGCATGCAATAATTAGGGGCATTTCATATTTGTAAATTCAAAGTTAATGTATAATATGTATTCCAAGATATCAGGCCAAAGAGACTATTTTTCCTAATTGACATTGAAAGAAATGATTAGCATGCTGCAGTACTTGTCTAACTCCTTTAGATGCATTAATTATTCAGGATTAATTCTGTGAAAATCCAGAGAATGCTTATGATGATGAGTTCTTAAGATATACAACTGTTCGAGGAGATAAGAACTGTTCATGAATTTATCATGTATTCAAATACACTATAAAGATCTTGGCTGCTATAAATGTCTTCTACTTTTTATATAATTACTAACTATTGGTGGTGAATGCACATTAACATTTGCCCATTAAAATCAGATTACAATTTTCTGAACTATTAAGATGTATTAACCTTGGACAAGGTTATATATAAACTACTTAAAGCCATGTATTCGTGAATATATTTTATATACATTTGCCTCTTTCATATGAAATGCCTTATCTGAATATGCTAACAAGATTAATATGCCAACTCTATACCAGAAAGAATACGGACAGTTGAAGATACAGTCATCAAACTAGATAATTAAGAAGTATACTGTCTAGCAAGAGAGACTATTAAACAAACATCAATAAGGAATTGTGGTAATTACTACAAAAAAAGCAGGGGACTCATGGGATCATTTACATAGATGTAACACAGCATCAAAAAGACAAATCCTATATGTCCTTTCTCACACATTTGGCATACCTTCTAATTTTCATATGCTTGCATTTATGTCGGAACAAATTTATATAGAGCTTAGAAAACTAAAAGACATCAATGGAAGAGAAAAAAAATGACTTAAATGATTATGGAAGTGTGGGGGGGAGTCAAGCCAAACTAAGAATGTATGAAAATTCCATGGAAATATGCTACTTTCTATACTATTTTTTTTCAGTTTTTTTTATTGAGAAAAGGAAAAAAAAAAACAAGTTTCCGCCTCCTCCCAGCCTCCCATTTCCCTCCCCCTCCTCCCACCCTTCTCCCCCTCCTCCCACCCTTCTCCCCCTCCCCGCACTCCTCT
>NC_022026.1:33162707-33210773 GCF_000317375.1 Microtus ochrogaster
ACGGGTGGGGGATACAGAGAGCAGATACACATGCATATATAAAAATAAAAATAAAATTTTTTTGAAAATCATATATATAAAGTTATTATGCAAATTAACTGAAGCATAATGCTTAAGGATACATGAAGGATTAAAAAATCTTTTGAAAATTGCATCTAACTTACTAATTTTTGAAATAAGTAATGATGTTGTATGTCATATACAGAACAAACCCCCACCTGCCCCAAAATATCATAAATTAAAATTGTAATCCTTAATGAAATTGTATTTGGAGATAGTGCTTTTATGAAGATAAATTAATATGAAATGAGATCATAAAGAGAGAGCTCTAAGGTAACAGAACTGGTCCCTATAAGAAAAGAAAGAGATAATGCATTTCTCAGATAGGAAAAGTCACATGAACATGACCACATGCAAACCAAAAAAAAAAAGGCCTAAGAAGACAGTCAGTGGTGGCACACATCTTTAACCCAAGCATTCAGGAAGCAGAGACAGGCAGATCTCTGTGAGTTCAAGGCCAGTGTTGTCTACAGAGTGAGAGCCAAGACAACAAGGCTACACAGAGAAACCCAGCCACAAAAAAAGAAAATAGGTCTAAAAAATAACTAAACCTACTGACCTGACATCTTAATCTTGGAAAATTCATTTCTATTTTGTTATGCCAGCCAAATAGACTTATATGCTTACGATATTTATGTCCAATCAAATCTTCAAGTTGACCAACATGTTTTAAGTTGAAATACTTTCAAAGACTGTGCTGATGAAATGGCATATGATATTTTTCCCTTTTAAGACTAGCATTTGATTGGTGAGAGGGAGGTAAACACTCTTACCTTGAGCTTTGACAGTCTATTCAACAAAGGCAACTGCAATGGTTAATTTGACTAAACTATGGGATACTCATAAATTTGATAAAACATTAAGGTGTTCCTGGATGAGATTAGCATTACATCAACACTGACATCTTTTCTTGTCTTCTAGGACACATACATCTTCTTCTGTCTTTGACCTCAAACAAACTAGAATTTAACATCCTTTGGATGTACTAATCTGGCCAATCTCCAAGTAACACCAAAATTTTAGAGTAATGATCAGGCAATACAAGAATGAAATCCATGACCAAGCGAAGAAATCATAGTGGAACAAGAAAACTCTCATATAGAACTGAGATCTGATTATTTTCAAGGTGACCCACACTCACTTCAGCTGCACACAGATTCTGATGGCTCCTTGTTCTACTATGCTTCCTTGTCTTGGCCATAAATTCCATTTCTGTTGCCTAAATAAGGTACATTCATCTTGGACCTTTTATAAAGAATTATATGCTGAGCCTGGGAAATATAAAGACCTTTTAAAAGCAATTTGGGAGGGAGGGAGGGAGAAAGGGAAGGAGGGAGAAAGGGAAGGAGGGAGAAAGGGAGGGAGGGTTGACTCCTTTAGAAAAGAACACATACAAAAGAGAAGAAAGAAGAAAGAAAGAAGGCAGAAATGAAGGAGAAGAGAAAAGAATAGAGAAAGGAGAGTCATTGCATTAACCCCATCACCAAATCATTTATTATTGTGGTAGCAGTTTCCTCCAAAATTGAAAACCTTCCTTCTTGGAGGGAACACATTAAGACACAAGATATACAGAGGGGTTAGGTAGCTAATAAGGGTTGGGGGCAGGAAGCAGATATTCAAAGAAAATGAAAATAGATTATTTTGTTATAAAGGGATAAATGGAAAACTAGAATTGGAGGATTAAATGAAGACGGGGATAGGAGGGCTGGGAATATGGAGAGGTATGGGTAACACTGAAGGCTTCTGAAAAGCAATATCAAAAATGTGCTACTATAGAGGCTTCCTGAAATATATACGAATACAAAAGGAATTTACATGGAGTTACCAGGTAATAGAGAAGACAATGCCCCAACTTTGTGGATTGTAGGCATCAAACTTGGGTCATCAGGCTTATACAACAAGCACTTTAGTTACTGTGCCATCTCACTGACTTGCCTTTCTTTTCTATTGATACCAAGATTTTATGTAAAACAGCAATGCAATTTTTAAAATTTTTAATTTTACTTTTCTCATGGGAGGGCATGAATACAGGCCCCCACTGCCATGAATCATGCAGTCAAGTTTCCCATATTTTGGGAAATCATATGGGGTAAGCACATCCAGAGTACAATGAATAAGCCTTACCCTGGGAAAATAACCTTTGCGGTCATATCAATCCAGCCAGGTAAGTATACAACTGTGCAATTTTTGAAGCTAGAATCTTTTTATATTTATATTTATTCTTACATGTCACATAATTTCTCATACTTGAGAAGTACCATGTGATCTTTTGATACATATGCACATTATTTAGTGATTAATCATATTAATTAGTATACACAACACCTCAAACGTGTATTTTTTTTTTGCAATGACAAAATTCAATGTCTTCTTGAAATGTACATTATGGATAGCTATAGTCATCCAACAGGCTGCTTAATGACACCACAGAACTTATTCTTCCTTTGGTCTATCCCTTCTCATCTGTCTTCTCCTCTACCTTCTCTAGACTCTCATCATCTCTAGTCTACTTTTTATGAAATTGGTATGTTTAGGTTCTGTGCATGTGGGAGATTGTGTGCTGTTTATCTTCCTCTGCCTGGCTTATTCCCATTTTAAAAAAAGTTTTCCAGTTTCATCTGCATTGCATAAAATGACATGAAGTCATCCTTTTTCCCAAAGAAAATGAAACAAGTGTCAAATGAATATTTCCACCACTCATGTTTACTGCAGCATTATTCACAAAGTATGAAGACAGGAAATTGGTCCTTCCAGAGTTTTCTTAACAAAATGGATAAACCCTGTCATCATGGCACACACCACAGAACGTCATGAGCTCATCCAAACTGTGTAGTTTTTTTTAATTTATTTATTTATTAAAGATTTCTGTCTCTTTCCAGCCACCGCCTCCCATTTCCCACCCCTCCCCCAATTAAGTCCCCCCTCCTCAGCCCGAAGAGCAATCAGGGTTCCCTGCCCTGTGGGAAGTCCAAGGAACCCCCACCTTCATCCAGGTCTAGTAAGGTGAGCATCCAAACTGCCTAGACTCCCACAAAGCCAGTACGTGCAGTAGGATCAGAAACCCATTGCCATTCTTGAGTTCTCAGTAGTTTTGGCTATCCTAAACTACACAGTGAAATTTTGTATTTGCTAAAACAGTTGTCATTTATGTACACACAGAACAGCTATGGAATAGGACTGAATCGTGTTTTGTGGGGACCTTGATCATATGTGATAGTGTCAATGTAACAATTCAGAAAATATTTGATACTCGTGCTCTTTATTTCTGAGAATTAACTGAATGAGAGATAGAATGCAGTTTCCCAGATACGATTCCAGAAGCAGCAGCCATGTTCTCACATGTGGAATGGGTAAAATGATGTCACGGTTGCTGATTGTAAAACTCCTTTCATTCCAAAGTACATCACAATAATAGGGAGGAAACAAAACAAATGTGACGGAAAATGTATGCTCAGGAATTATCAGAACTCAGAAATTCATTCCTTGGGCTTAAAAAAAATCTTGTCAGGTAGTTTAAATCTTCATGTATTTTTTTTAAGAATGTGCTTCCAGTGAGTTTTCTCTTGTGACTTTCTCTTTCTCGTCCTTTTGTGATAACTCATATACACACAATAGAAATCAAGTCTTTAGCATCTTAAGCACTAGAATGTATCCAAGTTTGCAACTTATCATTGATTTATTGTATCTCTTGTCATAGCAAATATTTTTGTTTTATATAGATAAATATATTTGATTTTTAAAAAATAACTTCTGTTCCTCTTGCCTTGCCAATCTCTTTTTGTTATCCTTTGTTGTTCCTTCAAGATTTTAATTTTTATTTGTTTACACTTAGTATGTAATCCATCTGGATTTTTTTCTTTTCTCATTTTTTTTTTGTTTTTGCTTTTATGAGTTGGGATCCTAATTTTATTTTCTTCCATATGGATAGCCTGTTGTCCCAAAATCACATAATAAATATTACATTCTTTGTCACTGAATTTGAAATACCATTTTAATATATATTAGCATATCATATTGTTGAGTTTATTTCATTTTATACATTTTATCCTTCAATTTATTTACAATTTATAATTGTGCAAGTGGTTCTCTAGTTGTTCAGTGTTGTTTATTGAATATTAGTGCTTATCCACTGGTTTAGAATGCCCTACGTATCTGTTTCATTCATCTTTCAATTTGGGCCTCAGTATCTTCCCCTTTCCTTATCTGTAGTTCTAAAATATGTTGCTATGTCTGGTAGACAAATAATCTCCCTCTATCTTTTTACTTGTCTTTATTCAAAAGTAATTGGATATTCTCATATTTATTCTCTCAGATGAACTGTAAAGTATCCTGACTGCATCATATCTACCTCAATACGTACAGATATTAAGTATGTATAAAGAGACATACACATGGTGTATGGCATGCTTTTGAGAGTGCCTCGTATGTGTACATACAGTTTCTGTAGCACCTTCTGCCATTTATATGCTTTTTCACATTTTTTCATTTATTAATTCATTTATTTTTTTTAAAAAACCCTATCTTTTCTCATTTTTCATACCAATCCTAGTTCCTACTCCCTCCTCTCCTCCCCTTCCTTCCATTTTTCCTTCATTCTACCCTTGTCCCACTCCACTTCTCAGAGAGGGTAAGGTTTCCCATGGGGAGTCAACAAAGTCTAGCAAACTACTTTGAGGCAGAACCAAGGCACTCTCAAATATATCTAGGCTGAGCAAGGTATCCCCCGAAAGAGAATGGGCTCCAAAAAGCCAGTAAAAGCAGTAGTGACAAATCCTGGTCTTACTGCCTGTGATCCCACAGTCTGCCCCAGCCATACAACTGTCACCCACATTCACAGGGCCTAGTTTGGTCCTATGCTGGTTCCCTCACTGTTCACTTGGAGTTGGTGAGCTCCTACCCATTAGCTCAGGCAAGCTGTTTCAATGGGTATCCCCATCATGGTCTTGAACTCTTTGCTCATATTGTCACTCACTCTTCCCACTCTTTGACTGGACTGTGGGAGATCACCCCAGTGCTCCACTGTGGGTCTTTGCCTCTGCCTTCCATCAGTTGCTGGATGAAGGTTCTATGTTGACATTTAAGACAGTCATCAATCTGACTACAGGGTAGGGCCAGTTATGGCATCCTCTCCACTATAGCTTAGGGTCTTGTCTTAGCTGGGGTAACCCTTATGGATTTCTGGGAGTTTCTTTGGTGCCTGGTTGCTTGCTAGTCCCATAAAAGCTCCCTCAATCAAGATATCTCTTTCCTTGCTCTCCGTCTCTGTCTTTCCCGTATCTCAAGAATCCTGTTCCCAAAAAGTCTCCTCCCCATCCCCTTGTCACCTTCTCCTCCACTTCTGCCCTCTCTTCTCTCCAGACCGCCATGCTCCCAATTTTCTCAGGATATCTTGTCTATTTTCTCTTCCCAAGGGGATCTATATATGTTTCTCTTAGGGATCTTCTTGTTACTTAGTTTCTCTGGGATTGTGGACTATAGAATTTTTATCCTTTACTTTACAGTTAGTATCCACTTATGAATGAGTACATACCATGCTAATCTTTCTGGGTCTGTGTTACCTCACTCAGGATGGTTTTATCTAGTTTCATCCATTTGCATGCAAATTTCAAGATGTCATTATTTGTTATATTTCAGTAGTATTCCATTGTGGAAGAAAAAACTATCTTCAACAAATGGTGCTGGAATAACTGGATGTCAACATGTAGAAAAATATAAATAAATCCATATCTATACCCATTAAAAAACTGAAGTCCAAATTGATTAAAGAACTCAATACAAATCCAACTACACTGAACCTGATAGAAGAGAAATTGAGAAGTAGCCTTCAATGCATGGACACAGAAGACACCATTTCCTAAATATAATACCAGTATCATAGACACTGAGAACAACAATAAATAAATGGGACCTACTGAAACTGAGAAGCTTCTATAAAGCAAAGGTCACAGTCAATAAGGCAAAATGGCAGCCTGCTGAATAAGAAAATATCTTCACCAACCCCACATCAGAGGATTGATCTCCAAAATATATAGAGAACTCAAGAAATTAGGCATCAAAATACCAAATAATCCAATTTAAAATGGGGTACAGAGCTAAATAGAATTCTTAACAGAAGAATCTCAAATGGCTGAATGACACTTAAGGAAATGTTCAATATCCTTAGCCATCAGGGCAAAGCAAATCAAAATGACTCTGAGATACCATCTTACACCAGTCAGAATGGCTAAGATGAAAAATACCAATGACAGCTTATGCTGGAGATGATGCAGAGTAAGGGAAACACTCTTTCATTGATGGTGGGAATGCAAACTTGTTCAATCACTTTGGAAATCAGTATGGCGGTTTCTCAGAAAATTGGGAGTCAATGTACCTCCATTGAGATCCAGCAATACCACTTTTGGGTACATATCCAAAGAATGCTCAATCATGCTACAAGAACATTTTTTCAACTATGTTCATAGCAACATTATTTGTAATAGCCAGAAACTAGAAACAACCTAGATGCCCCTCCACCAAGAAACAAATGAAGAAAATGTTGTACATTTTGTTACATTTTTAATGCCCATAATTTCGTTCATTTTAGTATGTGGTTTTCCTATGTAATCATTATTAATGTTATAGTTTGAATCTTAACTGTCACCAACAGGCTGGGATTTTGAGGGTTTGTTCCCCAGATGCTGCACCATTCTGAGAGGCTATGAAACCCTTAGGATGTGGGGCCTAGATGGTGACAGTGTTTTAAAAATGTTGCAAGATCCCCAGCAGGCCCACAGAGCAGCTAGTCCCAGGCAGAGATGGCTGCCGGACCGGAGCAGTTGCAAGATTCTCGGCGGGCTGGTCCCAGCGAGGCGGGCTGGTGTGAGCAGGGGGTGGGTAGAAGGGACATGCTCAGACACATTGTATGGAATAGAATTGGATATGTATTACTTAGAGGAGAGAAAAAGAAAGAGAAGAAGAGGAGATAGACAGAGAAGGGCCCGAGAGAGAGACATGCGCACGCGCCAAGAGGGGACAGACAGACTCTAAGATGGCAGGAGGAGGGCAGGAGTCACCAGGAGTGGGTGTAGCTTGTCTATTAAAGAGATGAAAACCATAACATAGTGACACAGTGGATTCCTAGTGGCAAACTGTTGAAGGTTACTGCACACACCCAAGTTCTAGTCATTCTCTACTGCTTGGCCTTCTAGGACGTAAATATCCATTGCCCAATGCCTGAACTAAGGATCTACCCTGCCTTCTCATCAAACCAGGGACCCCTCTGAAACCATGATGTCTGAAACTTTTCTGCATTAAGTTGTTTCTGTAAGACACAACTAGCATTAAAATATGTTGGTTTTATTTTTCATTTTATTATCAAATAGTTGATGGATAAAATCAAAGAAACGGACTTTAACATATTAATATGGTACTTCTTGTACTTCTTTCTCATGTCTTTTTTAGTGTTGGTGGGTATTTTGCCTGAGTGTGTGTGTGTGTACCCCATGTGTGCCTGGTGCTTGAGGAGGTCAGATCCTTGCGATTGGAGTTACAGACTTCAATTGAGAGCCACCATACAGGAGCTAGAAACTGAGCTCCAGTATTATGGAAGATCAGCAAGTGCTCTTTTCCTCCACCTCTCTCTCTCTCTCTCTCTCTCTCTCTCTCTCTCTCTCTCTCTCTCTCTCTCACACACACACACACACACACACACTGTAATTTTTGTAATGACAGGGCTCTCTATGTAACTCTGGCTGACCTGGAACTTGCTATGTAGATCAGGCTGGGATTACAGATTGTGCTACCACACCCTACTTTCTGATTGAATTATATATTTATATCTTCTAAATGCTTTGACAAATAATAATGATATACCATTATCTTTATTAATAATATTACTTCATTTAATAGAAATAAGTAGATAAAGGCTGGAGAGATGGCTTAGCCATTAAAAGCTAGGTTCACAACCAAAATATAAATAGACAACTCTATTTTTCTAAATTTTAATGAGAATTGTTCTCGCGTTTCCTCATAAAATATGCTAATGTTTTCCTAAACTTATTTTTTAATAAAAAAAGAAACTATATAGGGTCAGATTAGGTGTTGGTAGAAATTATCTTTATTATTCTGCTTAAAAGGTGTCTTATAGTGGCATCTGTTGAATGTTCCCCCTTAAAAAATGTACAGAAGTAAACTGTCATTACAATGCAGACAAGGCCAAGAAAGATACCACACATAGGCACAAAAATAGCATGGACATGCCGTTAAAAAAACTCAGGTCACAAAGGTACAAATCTCTTAAGTGTTTCAACTCCAGGTTCTTGAGGAGCATGAGTTTTGCCAAGAACAACATCAAGAAGGGCCTAAAGAAGATGAGAGAAAACAATGTAAAAGCAATAAATTTACGTTTAGAGGCCATCCAGGAGGTCACTCATTCTGCCAATCAAAGGGTAAAGCTCAAACTGAGACTGATGGTGACAGCTCAGCCTCAGGCTTCAGCTCTTGTTCCAGCTCCAACTGCAGCTTGGCACCCAAAGGTCCCAAGACCTTTGTGAAGGCCAAATAGTAAAGACCTCTCTGCTAATATGAAGACAGATGGACTGGTGTGACCTCCCTCCACCCCTAAAACTGTATGCAGATGGTTGGTGTCCTGTGCTGTTTCTACAAATAAACTTGAAGCAGAACCCATTCAAAGAAAATACTAAAACGTCTAGGAAAGCATATCTTTCCCTTACCTGTTATTAAGAATTTCTATGCTAACTTTTTCATGAATTTACAGCATGAAATTTTTAAAATGTTACTGAATTCAATTTTGGGTTTTAAGATTTAAAAGAATTCAACATAATATTTTACAATTAGTATTAGATAAATATTCTACAATAAATACTCTTTAAACTAATATGTTTTCTTTGAGTGCAGTTCAGGTTCCATAATTTTCAAAAAGCTATTTTGAGAAAGGCCCTGGCTAACCTGGAAGATGTTATATAGAACCAGGCTGGCCTTGAATACGTGAAGATCACCCACCTGCTTCTCCCTCAGTGGGGCTCGGATTACCGGTGTACACCACCATATCTGGTGGGCCCCATTCTTTTAATAATACCTTTTGTTCTTCCATTTTTTAATAAATACTGATTTAAGCTATGCTTTATTTTCTCTTAAATCACACAGTTATTTCAGGACTGTCTTAGATACTTAATGGTTTGCTTTCCTAGTACTGCCTTTTGATAATGGATGATGTTATACATTCTTGCTAAAAAACAAGGTTGATGTGATTTGATAAATGCAGTAAGACCTTTTTGCAAATTAAAATATTTTTTAACTTTTGTTAATTATCCACAAATATTTGAAAAGACAAAACTTTTTGCTGTGGTATTAATGAATGTGTCAAACTGATAACACTAATAATAGATTAGTCTCTTTCCTTGTTCTCTTCCCTTATTTATCTACAATTAAGAGATCTGTATAAATAGCTCCCCAAATGGTAATAATTTTTTCAACTTTCCCTTATATTCCAACAACTTTTGTGTTGTCTAACTCCTAGACGTGGCTTTATCAATAAAAGACATATTTCTCAATGTACTTGCATGCTCTCTAAATTTAATTCTACTTTTCCTGATGTTGAAATGGTGACCTTTTCTTTCTTCCCATTTGCATTTGCCTGGGATAGCTTTGTTCTTTACTTTAGTTTTAACCTTTCTTTAACCTAGTCTTAGAATATTAGTCTTGTGTCTTGAGAATTTAATCCATTCACATTTATAATAATGAGTAATATATTTGGCCTTAACTTTGGCATGCCATTTGGTGTACTTAAATATTCCAAAGCTTACTATGTCACTGCCTTTGAAATTTACTTTCCCAATACTCTAGTTTTTCTTGGGCTCACTGTCTTTCTCATTCTAGTATATTGATATGAACCTTGCATATGATAGATTTAATGTGTGATATTCTAGTTTCTCAAAGGAGCTCTAATTTGTAGTGTGTACCCATTGCTGATGCACATAGTGAAAAGTCTTATTAATGATAACTTGGAGAGATAGGAAGAGATTTGCAAGGTAACAATCAAAAGCTGGCTCTAAAACACTGGATTTATTTTACTAGCATTTGCACTTAAACTTTTGATCTTTGGCACAGCAAGGTAGCTCAACAGGTAAAGGTGTTTGCCACACAACTTGGCATCCTAAGTTTGGTCTCTGGTACCTACTGAAAGTTAGAAGGAGAGAACTGACTCCACTGAGTTGTTTTCTGACATTTACCTACATGCCTACACATGCACATCATGTCCTACTGACTACAAATAAATTGGATCTCTACATATACACAAAGAAATAATCTTTTCATTATATAATTAATCCTTTAGTAATTATTTTGGAATTGCTCTTATATATTTCAGAAACAACTCAATAATGATTATCCATTAGTTAATTTGTGGTTTTTCTGATCAAAACACTCAGAAACATATTTTATGATGATATTAGTAAATTATTCAAATGGCATTCAAGTCTACAACTTTTCTTCACATTGCAAGTTTTATTCTTAGATTAAATTTTAGTAGTGAGATGGTATCTTCATAGCTACTTTGAAACTCCAGAAATGGTCTTCACCCATTTAAATATGATTTAATAACAAGATAATTTGCAAATTAAAGCACAAGAAACAATGATACTTTTCTACAGATCATGCTGTAAATAGAAGTGACTGTGCACTCTATATAAGAATTTCTACCTGTGGAACCTCTTCTGGAGCCTAACAGAAACTTAGAGAATTTTCTATTTTATACCTTTAAATCCTAATTTCATCTTATGTGTATACTCATGCATATTCAGGCAATGCATGCACCATTTTCACGAGGTGCCCAAAGAAGCTAAAAGAGGATGTCAGATTCCCTGGAACTGCAGTTAGGGATGATTGTGGACTGCTCTGTGAATGCTAGGAATTGAACCCAAGTTTACCAGAATAGCACTAAGTGCTTTTAACCACTGAGCCATCATTTCCACAGAGTTCCTTATCGCATTTCATTTGGTTATTGGAAACTGACACCATAGTCTACAGAGGGCTACTGCAGAGGAGGCGGTTCCAACATTGACAACATTTGTCTTCCTCAAAACAAAGATAGGGAGTCAAAAGGGCTGTGTACAATACAGGATGAAGTTTGATTTTGTTATTTTAAAATATTTTTGAAAAGTTCTTAACCATTCTTCTTCCCCTGCCCCATCTAGTAAGTAATTTTGTCTTCTAACAATGCTGAAAAGAAAGAGAAGATGACTAGAGCATAAAACCTAGGTCCTAGATCTAGGCTGGGTTACATATTCCTTTGCATGGAAATTGGATGTTTCCTTGGGGTCTTTATGTCTTTGCCTTGTCATTTGATCTTAAAGTAAATGATGCATACCTTCTTTTAAACTGAGTAATTATTTATTAATCCATTTCAGGGAATACCCTACTCCTTACCAATATACTATGCAAAAGAAATGAGAACATATGGAGTTCTTATTTTAGAGAGAGAGAATTCAAGATGGAAACTGAATTTCCTGATTGTCACCTCATAGGTCAATCACCCAACTTCAGGTTTGTTGGTATATTATGTCCAAAATTAAAAATTTTATAAAACAGATTTGTGTCCTTTTCTTCCAAATGAAGAGGGTGGATAGGAGTTTCTCAGAAACTCCTTGTGATCCAAAGGTTTGTATGTTTAATTTGCTCATATCTATATGTACATAGCTAATGAGAACCAGGGGATTTTCTTTCTACTATAAATGTATTCTTGCAACTTCAATAATTAATACATTAAAACAGGTTTGTGCTTCTGCTATAGTGTTTAGCTTCATAAATGCCCCCACATTTAATAATAATAATAAGTTTATTTATGATACTGAAATTGTCCTATTGCAATTGTTTGAAGGTGGTGAAGTGTAGTGAAAAGAGTGTAGAATAACAGTTAAGAGTTTGACTCCATTTATAGTTAGAGGACTTCAACTACTTGCCTTTTGATTTAGCCTTAAAATGAATGAATAAGATTATATACATCTTCAAGGTTTATCTACTTATAATAACTTATTTCTTGAATTACTTAAAAATAGCTTATTATTGCTTACAGATGAAATATGTTTATGATTCCTTTATCTTATCTACAATATTTCACTTTCGGCCATGCCTTAAAGTTCTGTAACTGTGCATGTTAATAGAGTTAAAATAAGAAGCAATACAGTAATAAACACTTCATTCATGCATGCATAATTCTTGTTCTGATAACATTTTTGAAATCCATGGTATTACTACAAGTATTCCTTTTTTTGTTTCCACAATGACAAAATAATATTAATAATACATGCCTAGAATATTAACTATGTTGGGCTAATGAGAAGCTTAATCGCCTAAAAATCCATTGGAAATAATTCATGATTGTGTTTTCTGAGGAGATCATTCACTTTTGTTACTAAGCTCATCCGCGAAATGTCATGGGACCTTAGTGATGTGACTTCTGTGTCTGAGATTGTCATGCCTGGGACCTCCACATGCAAGAATGGAGTTTTAGAGGTGAAAGACTAAAAGTTAATTATTTTCTATATTGAACACAGACACTTCCATTTAGTGGGTATGGTTTAGAAATAATTATGTACATAGTGAAAGATAATTAGTATGTAGTAGTCTACCTAAATAGTAAATAAATAATTCTTCAAAATATCTTTTAGCATGTCATTGGCAATGTCTTTCACAATGTATCAACACATGGTGAATGGTATTAAGCCTCTTCTAAAAACATATAATTATTTTTAATTTTACAAATAAAATGATTATGACCTACAACTGATCCAGATTATTCAACAAATAAATGGCATCAAAGATTAAAAAAAGAGTAAAGGAAAATTATTATTATGGAAAACCCCAAACATGACAGTTTTAGTATATAACCTCAACTGCATTCTGATTACAAACTAACATTAAAAAGTTTGACTTTATGGTCTGGAAAGATTGTTCCATGGTTAAGAGTCCTTTCTACTTTCCAAGAAGACTAGGGTTTGAGTTCCAGCACCCACATGCAGCTCACAACCATCTGTAACTCCAGTTCCAGAATGGTGTTCTTTGGCATCAGGTACACATATGGTAAGCAGACATACATGCAGGCAAAACCTCAGTACATATCAATAAAAATTAAAACATACTTTAGATAGTTGGGGAAAATCAAACAGGAACATTAATGAATTGTTACTTTTGTCAGGTTCATAATATTGTGGTAACTTTAAAGTGTTTTTAAGGATAAGATTAGCTAATAACACATACTTTTGGAGTGATACTATTATTGGGATTTGTTTCAACATGTTCAAACACAGAATGAAATGATGGAGACGAATTAATGGACCAAGCATGGTAGGAAGATGATAGTAGTTGAAGCTCGGTGATGAATATATGACGATTCAGCATACACATAGGTCTAATCCCTGGCCATCTGAAAAGTCCATATTGAAGTCATAAAACATTGAGTAAGATCAAAATAATTACAGAATACAGAGTTTAATGTTTACTCTTGGAACCATGACAATGACATGTAGCAACATCTCCAAGCCAGATGAGAGAACAAAATTCAGGAAAGGAAAAACAAGTCTACAGGGAAAATAAATCCCTAGCAAGCATAAAATGCAAACCAAAGCATTAACAATAAATACTGATTCACATGAAACCACAGAATTTTCATTGAACCTGAACTGCCAAATATAAAATATGTGAGGGACAGGAACAAATTCAACAAAATGCTGTTTCTGAGTGACACTAAATCTGGGAAGTAGGTTGAAAGTAAAAGGATCCAAAAAAAAAAATGCTCTCATTTGAGAGACTGCTAACAAAAAACAAACAAAAGGTCAGACTTGCCCAGAGGAGCACACCTAAGACACTCTAACAGACGTATGGAATCACTGAATGAGAAAACTTTTAATTAACCACTCTACACTTGCATGAACTAGAAGGTGACAGGGTTTAAAAGAGAGATAGAACCTTTTCACAATGGGAAGTTTTTTTAACAAGTTTCCTGGTGACTGATGCTTTGACTAAACAGAGAATTAATAAGGGAATATATGATTTGAATGGTTGTTTGAGCTAACGGATGCATGTAAAACTCTAGATTTAATATCCCAAATAACACATTTGCTAAGAAAACAGAAAAGTGTATACATAGTATCATTTAGCCAACCAGAATCCCTCATAGAAACAGTATAAAAACGAGCATAGTAGCATTAAACCTAAAAATCACCAAGGATAGCTTTAGAAAAAGTTATGATGAGCTTAGTGAATATGGTACATTAAAGTCTGTTAATATTATTTTATTGTTAAAATTATCTGTATTTTCCTAATTGTCATCAATGAATGGAAGCAAATGCAGAGATCCACAGCTGAGCACTAGGCTGAGCTCCCAGAGTCCAATCAGAGAGAGGGAGGAGTGATAATATAAGCAAAGGGGTCAAGACCAAGATGGGGCTAGTGGGAGCTCACTGCCTCTGGACTGACAGCAGGGGAACCTACTTAGGACCAAAGTAGGCCCTCTGAATATGGGTGACAATTCTTTGGCTTGGGCAGTCTGTGGCGCAGCTGGCAGTGGGACCTGGGCATGAACTGGCTTTTTGGAGCCCATTCCCTATGGAGGGATACCTTGTTCAGCACTGATACAGGGGGGGAGGGACTAGGTCCTTCCTCAACTTGATATGCCAGAATTTTTTAACTCCCAAGGTCCTCATGCTCTCTGAGAAGTGGATGGGGGTTGGGGGAAAGGTGGGGAGGTAGGAAGATGGGAGGGAGGAGGAACTGTGGTTGCTATGTAAAATGAAAAAAAAATACTTTTAAATAAAAAATTTAAAAAAGTATGTGCTAATGTTCACAACAAACAAACAAAAAAAAAACTCTACCTCTCATCTTAAAGGGAATAAGAGATAGTTTATTATGGGGCCATTTTGAGTGACCCTGGCCCAGGAACACAGAATTAGATTACCCCAAATTCTCCATTCCAACCTGAAAACAGTTTCATGAACTTGTATAATTTTATGGAACAAAGATAGTTGTAAGGCAAGTTGAAAATACATATGGAGGGCACATCAGAGAGACAGGTATGGCGAGACAGGGGGAGCTTTGGCCTCAGATACTATCTGTAACATTCTTAGCTTCCTGTTGGTGGATGTTAGAGGATCTACTAAGTTAATATATTTAAAAGCTTCTTATCTGTTAGTTGCAGGCCATTCGTTCCCACACAGAGGTAGGCAAGGTAGCAGGCTAAAGCTAGC
This sequence comes from Microtus ochrogaster, assembly GCF_000317375.1. Taxonomy (NCBI): domain Eukaryota; kingdom Metazoa; phylum Chordata; class Mammalia; order Rodentia; family Cricetidae; genus Microtus; species Microtus ochrogaster. Next base: position 33,178,007 of record NC_022026.1, read on the forward strand.
TCAAGACAAGGTATTTAGACTTTGGACTTGCAACATTCCAACCTCTCCAAATCTCTGCAGTTCTAATCAGTCTCTGTAGACACACTTTCCGGTAATTCTGTTGACACAGGCGAAATGGCTAAGCTGGCAAAGGGACTTTACGCACTAAGCCTAGTGACCTGAGTTCTGTCCACTGAACACACGTGAAGGTGGAAGGAGAGAACTAACTCCACAGAGCTATCCTTTGATCTCCATATATACATGGAGGCACATATGGACCCCCTCCCCTCCACACACACTTCACACACATACAATAATAATAATATTTATATTTACAAACCTATTTGATGAGTTTCTAGCCCTGCTTGACAATGCCATAACAAAACTTCATTTCATACAATGAAGAAAAACAAACTAACAAAGAGTTTACTTCCCTTTTCCACTTCCACATTACCAGCCTGCCTTTTACGATCCCTTTGGATACAAAGCCTCTAAAACAATATGGTAACCTGCTATCATTTGTTCTAGCTGTGTAAATAGTAAGCAAATATTTGTTATAGTTTTCATTCAACTAGTTGGTAATTTTGAAAGAGTAAAGGAAATGAAGTCAGAAGCCAGTGATAATTGATAAAGGTATCTTGAAAAAAAAACTGCCAAAGATTTAATGTCCTATAAATTGTTGAGAAACATTACCAATAAGTGGGAATACTATTCATTCCAATATTAGTCATAACAGAATAGAATGTAAGGATATAAAGAATAAAATGAATTTTAGTGAATTGGAACATACACAAGCTAGGGCACCCAGTCCAATGTCTGCAGGCTGGGCCAATGGGCTAGAAATCAGAAGAGTTGACATCACTGTGGGCCCTTAAACCAGAAGTTTGCAGTGAATGATGATGAAGGGTAAAGCAGCATCAGAAATGGAGGAAGCCAGTGTGAGTGAAGTCCTAAGTGAGTGATCATTGTTGACATGAGCTATAAGGATCTAACTATGTGGCCTAAGCTATTCTTGAACTTGGGTTCCTCTTGCCTTCTGAGTGCTGCCATGCAGGTACACTATCATGCCTGGTTTGCAAGTTTGCATATGCTTGCTGTGCCTATTCTGTCCATCCAGGAGTACAATCACTGCCTTCTGATGTTCTCATTCTGGGTCATTATCCTATTTGGCAGGATGCAGCTTCAAACACAGCAAACTGATCCTCCACAGCTGTATCCAGTTCACTAGGTACCGAGTTTAGGTGGGTTACATGCAGACTGGTGTACATGCCTGAGGAGTAGGTGAGGTAGGCCTCCCTACCTAACATAGATTTGCTTGCTTGCTTTTAAAGACAAAGTGTTGTGTATTTTGGCTGGCACAAACACGCTGTTGTAGCTGAGAATGGACATCCTCAGGCTTCTGATCTTCTTACTTCCACCTCCCGCATTCTGGGATTACAGATACACTCCACCAGGCGTTGCTAGGTAGGGATCATTCCCAAGGTGTTGAGCATACAAGGCTAGCACTCTACCAACTGAGCAGCATCTCTAACACTATGGGCTCAAGAGATAGCACCGCAGGTATATGGCAGCTGCAGGGAAGCCCCCTGGGCTAAGTTCCTGAGTTCCCTGGAGTGGCTTTATTACTTGTGCTTAATTTATTATGTCATTTTTAAAATTCAGATACAATCTTGTCCTATTGTTCTATCTAGATAGGAGAATGACCTACAGAAGTCATATTTTTGGTTTGGAATGAGTTTAGTATCAATGAACCAAAGTAAAAGAAGAGATAGCAAGGTGCTAGCCACCAACCGAGCTCCACGTAGGATGAACCTTGAAAATATGAACACTAAAAGAAGCTAGATGTAAGTGCCACATTTTATCATTCTATTTCTATGAAATGTCCAGAATATGCAACAGAAAATATATTGATGCTTATGTGGAGCTAGATGGAAATAGAGAGAATGGGTTGGATTTCTACCTGAGGTTATTAAAATATTTTAGAATTGATTGTGGAAATGGTGGCAGAACTCTATAAATATACCATATAAATATGCTATAAGCCGGTAAAGTTGTTTACTTCAAATACACGACTCATAAATTTGTGTTACCTTACAATAAATTAGTTAGCAAAAATGTGTAAAGGTGGGAAAATATTTGTTTCTTTCTATATTTTTCAGCTTCGAATTATGATAAAGGTATGGAAATTCCTGTTACTTAAAATAACAAAAAATAAAAACAAAGAGAAGGAGGAAAAGAAAGGAGGGAGAATAAGGGAGAAGAGTAGAGGAGGCTAGAAAAGGAGAGGAGAGGCAGAAGGAAAGAAAGGTGAGGAGAAGAGAGAGGGGGAAGGGAGGGGAGGGGTGAGGAGAAGAAAGGAAAAGAGGAGAGGAGGGGAGGGGAGAAGAAGTGTAGAAAGTGAATGAGGGAAAAGGAGAGGGAAAGGTTAAACCCTTCTGTCACACCTATATGAGCCTGTATGTGAGCAGAAATATAAATTGGGCTTTGTCCAGCTTTCTGTAGTACTGAATAACCTGGCCATATGATATATCAGATTAGAATGTCATATATTGTTTTCCATTTACTGCTTATCTGTAACTGCAAAAACACTTGGCACCCCTGCCAATATGCTTGGCATGTTGCTCTTCTTTAAGATAGAGAAAAATTCTCTTCATTAAAAAAAAATCATCAGCAGGCCAAAGGAAAGACAGTCACCTGGCTTTGTCTTTCTTTTTGGCAAACATATATTAACCAGATGAGATTCCTTTAATCCTAGCACAGTTTTCAATAATAGCTAACTTTGATTTGCAGCACAATAACACTGTAGTGTTAATACACAAAATGAAAAGAAAGAAAACTAGCATACCTAGGATTTCCCCCTCCCCACTCCCTAACAAACAGTTTAACTGTGTATATTGATCAGAGAAACCTCAGGGCCCATTAGAAGAAGAAAAGAATGCATAGAGCGAGAATCAAACACAGCTGAGTATCTATGAAAAGGCCACAAGGAACCCTGCTGCTTTGTATGCTAATTAAAAGATAAGATAAGGGTCAGCAAGGTGGTTGAGGGAGTAAAAGTACTGGCTTCCAAGCCTCATGGCCTAAGCTTGATTCCCAGAACCCATATAGTAAAAAGGTCAAGTTACTCCCTCAAATTGTCTTCTGATCCATACACATGTGTGTTTGCATGCAGGTGCACACGCACACACAGAGAGCATATAAATAAATAAATAAACATAATAAGATTTTAATTAAATTAGCAAAAAGAAAACAGTTAAAAACTGACGCAGAGAAATTAAGAGCACACTGTTAATGATAGCTTATACATCCTTTGATAGACATCTGCCTTAGCATAGCCTTCTCATTTGTTGATGGTAAATTCAATTTTTCCCTTTTTTTTAAAAAAGCATTTGTTTATCTTTATTTTATGGGCATGAGTGTTTTGCCTGCATGTACATATGTAGAAGTCCATGTACATAGGCATACAGCCGGCAGAGGTTAGAGAATGGGTGGTATCTCCTGCAGTTACAAAAGATTGGGGGTGGACCTGTGGGTGCTGGTCCACTGCTAGCACAAGTGCTCTTAAATGCTGAACTACCCCCCCCCACCCTAAATTTACCCTGCTTTGAAATTTCACCTTCCCAACACAATAGAGAAGAGGTCAGTATGTAATCCGTTGCAAAGTCAGTTGCTGATAAATGAATAGCTGATAAATTGTTGCCGGGATAAATATAAAATCAACTGTGTTTGAAAGACTAGCAGAGACTAAGAATTCGATGGCAGTTTAAAACACTCCCTTTCGTTAAAAAGAAAAGATTCACTGTCAAGATTAAACAAAAGTGCACAGTTAATGGTGGAATTTCAATCAGGACAAATGACTTAGAGAAGATGGAAATTCAGGTGAGGTTGAAGGGTGCCTGGTATGGCTGGGGCTCCTCAGCAACCTGGCCCCTCTCACATTTGCAGCCCTAGCGCTGAGCGGACAGTTGCCAGGCCAATCTTCTTGGGCTATCAATTATACTTGAAGATTTGGGGGGAAATATGAGTTTTATGCAAATGCACCTGTACTTGGAGCACAATGCATATGTTTGTTCATATGGAAGTTCAACTATAAAACAATAGGCCTCTGAAACATTCTGAGCGAGGCACTTTTGAACTTTGCTTGAGAGTCGTTAAAACCATACACCTGTGATCAGGGCACTTGGAAAGCTGAAGCAACAGAATTATAATAAGATTGAGGCCTGCTTTGGCTAAATAGTGTGACCTTGTCTCAAAAGAAATACAAAAAATGATGGGTAAGCCAAATCACGAGTGACCCAGATATTTTCTACTTCTTAGTGTATAAATCCAAATGTCAATCCCTTCCCTTGAGGGTGGGCTGGACTTACTGTCTAACAAGCAAACTAAGCAGGAAGTGATGGGGTGTTACTTCTGTGATCAGGTTACAAATCAACATGACTTCCACCTGCAGCAGCCTTTTGGGCCTTTCAAACTTCCAGGTTGTGAGCTGCTCCTAGCTGAGCCTTGAAATGATGGCTGCTCGATAGACTCTTCGACTCTGGATTTGTGGGAAAATCTAGGCCAGCAACACTGTAGGAATAAATTGGGCTGTTACAAGCTTACAAAGATTTTGGTAATTTGTTAAGCAGCAGTGGATAACTGACATAGCATGAAAGCAATAGTACTGCCTGGTTATGTGCAGAACAAAATTTTAAATCCATCGGTCTTTAAGAGGGGTCAATGCAAAGGAAGAAAGGAAGTGGAAAAGGAGGGAGAGGAAAGACATAGGGAGAGAAGGGGGAGAGGAGGTGAAAGAGAGAGAGGAAAAGGGGAGGAGGGGGAGAGGAAGGGATGCATTACTGCCTTCTGAACAGCTGCAATTCCTCAGAAATAGAAAAGGAGAGAGGAGTTTGGCTCAGTTCCTAATTCCTCCCTTCTCATTTTGAGGGTAATTAGCAGTTAATCATGAACTTGCATTTGCTAGTTGTCTGAAGATTGAAATATCCAGTACTATCCTTACTCAATAATAAACTTCACATCTCCCACTTATCAGGCATAACCCATCTTAAACACCTCATGATATATAAAACCATTTACATGATATCACGTAATGTCCTTTGAATTTGGCACTTTTAACCAGCCTCTTTCTATATCCCACCCTTCTATAAAAGAACTGGTAAGTACAAGAGATGGGAAACTTTCACCACTCTGTAATGATCAAGGAGAAAAGTCAACCTGGCATGTTTAAAAAAGACCAGATTTTAAAGTAATTTTCAAAATTTACTTTTTCAAATATCAGGCACTTCATTAAGAAATTAAGGCAAAAGTAATATCATAACGTTACATATAGTATTAATAAATTATTAATTATTTATATAAACAATTCTTTTAATCATTTATATAATTATAAAACAATTCTTTTTAATGTTGGCATTCAGATTTTGAAAAGAAATACGATGATTTCTTCCATGTGTTTTGATACCATGGTTGATTAAATATCCGAATCTTAATTCCTCTTAATCTACTTATTGTTAGACCTTAAGGTTGTAAATGGGAATTTTTTTTTTTTACTTTTTCCTTGATAAGAATTATGAATAGACAAGGACTACATGTGGTATATATTAAAAAGTAAGGAAACTCTTGTTTGCTGAAGTATGAATTTAGAGGATATTATGTGAAGTGAAATAAGCTAAGCAGAGAAATTTTAACTTCAAGTAGTTAAATTATAGGAATAGAGAGTAGAACACAGATTACTAGGTCTTGAGCCCTGGCAATAGGTTGTTGTGAGAGACAGAACGGTCAAAGGAAACAAAAGCTTCAACTAGATAGGATGAATAGAGTTAGTATGGTGAATTACATGTTGTTACCACAAAATAAGTATTTTGAGGAGGCAGAGGTGTGATTTAGCTTAATTTAATTGTTCTGCAATATATAAAAAATCAAAACCTATTCTATTCCCTAAAAAGATATTCAATTTAAAAGGCTTTTTGTTTTAGACAAGGTCTTACTATGCTGCCCTGGACGACCTTGAAGTCATAGAGATATCCCTGCTATCACCTCCTGTGTACTGGGCTTAAAGGCCTGTGGCACCGTAGTCTTAAAAACACTATCTTTTAAAATAAGTGTTGGAGCCACAAATTATCGCAAGTTCTGAGTTGCAATTGACACTACATTAACAAACATGTTCCAAACAAAACACAGACTATTTCATCCTTCCTAATAACATAAAAATGAGGAATAAAAGCAGAGATTAGAATGCAGAGATTACCCAATGGTTAAGAGCCCTTGCTGTTCTTCTGGAGGACTATTCCCAGTACCCACATCAGGCGGCTCACAGCTACGTGTAGCTGTAACTCCAGAGGATTGGACACATCTGTCCTCTGTGGGCACCTGCACTCACGTACACATACCCACATGCAGACACACACAGCTACACATAATTAAAATAATAAAAACATAAAGCTTAAAAAGTGAGAAAAATGAGCAATAGCACAAAATTTCATACAATCAGCTTGGATACAAGTGGCAGCATGTAAGTAGACAGAGAATGCTGTACAGGCTTGGTGAGCCTGGAGTAGTCCACTCAGATCAGGAGGAATGAGTATATATGCCCTTCCAGCTCTTCCACTATAACTGGAATACAGGGTAGAGCATTATAAGTCACTGACTGTTCCAACACAATGCTGTGTACTTCTGTGCCTCTATAGGAACCTTTACAAATGCATACCCGTGGGAGCTGAATGGTGACCTATCTTCCCATTTTACTCAAGATCAGTGCTCTTAATCAGCATTGCTGTTTCAGCCACTCCATCAATTTGATGGACATTCAACTTGAGGGAGTGAATTTTCCATTACTAAGAATTATATGTAAGCTTTTTTTTTGTAGTGGAGACACTTTTAGAAAATTATGCATAGGTCTGCCAAGGACATTGTAATTCTGTCATTCTGAATGCATTGTACAACCAGGAGACCTAGACTGATGCTGTGATTGTAAACCACTTTGGGATCCTTTGGGATGAAGCATAGTGCCTAGACCATTATATCATATAAGAACAGGAAGGAACAAGAATGGCAGAACTTATGAGGCATTAATCACTGAATATTATTTCTGAATTATTCAAAGTGATTCCCAGGACAAATGTTATCTCCATTTTGACACCAAATCCATGTAGACTTGACAGGTAAGAAGCTTATTGTTGCTTTATATTTTCCATGTCTCTTTTCTTTAGATTCATAAGTCAATAGTACGTTGGCTTGCTTCCTTACAAAAGACACAGCTACGTCAATAGATATCATCCATCAAATACCACCTAGATTGTACCTCAGGGAAACTGATTGCCCACAGATTCCCTTCAACATCCCCACAGTGGTTAGCACACAGTTCTTCCCTCCCCATCTTTTCTGTGCATGGAAATTGCTTTCTTTCTTGAATTCAACAGAGATTTGGCTTTTTCTAAGGCAGCCCTCAGAGACATTTTGAAAGCTTTCTCAAGATTGTATCATTTATTTGTCTGCTACAAAGCAATGCCGGCCAAAAAATAAAAAAAGGCTCTAAGTAACAGCTCAACATTACACAGCAAATCCTCTGTGCCCATGTTGAGGTCAAGGCCTGGCTGTTTGCTTCTTGACCATGGAATAAATCACTCTTCCCCTTTGGTAGAGCAAAGTGAACTGAGGAGAAGCAAAACTGGCCTTTTAGGAGAGAGGAAAGGAAGAGGGGTAGAATTCCACAGCCTGCCTCACCCAGTTGGAAATCAGGCTGCATCTGCTCTTTCAAGATGACATAAGGAAACGCTCATTTTACCCTATGTACATTCTATGAAAAACAACCTTCTCATGTTGCTAGTGAGAATTTAAAGAACACTTCCAAATGAAAGTTGACAACTTTATGATTAAAGGAATTATGTATAAAGGAATGTTAGGGAGGTTGCGGCCAAAATATCATCAAAATAAAATTTAGCATTTCAGCTTAGGCGACATCTCATATTAAAGATAGATTAAAGTGTGGATTTCATAGTCCTGTCTAGTATAAAACCTAACAATCAACCTCCGATGATAATGTTATCTTGAAGACTTGGGGGAGCAAACTTGTAAAATGCCAGGCATGGCAGAGAATGCCTGCAAGACGTGAGTTGGGGAGGTGGGGAAGAGGAGGCTCTCTAGGGATTGCTGCCTAGGGAATCTTGCTGAATTGGTGAGCTCGAGGCTCAATGAGAAATCCTGCCTCGGAAAATATAGTGGAGTCTTTTCAGAAATCACCTAATCTTGACAAGCAAACACAGGGCCATGTACTCTTGCACACAATTGTGCACACACACATGAACACATACATCAACCATATAAACACACACATACAAAGAATTTACTACATACTATGCCACAAACAAGTATAAACACGTATCTCTGAAAACCACTATATATTGGTGGCATGTCTATATAACTGAGTTATACATGGGGCATATATAATTCTACCTTGTTTTTCTAAACTGCTATTTTTCCAAGAAAGATCCATTTCCTTCCCCGTTTATTTTCTTTCCCAAAAAAAGCACTCTCAGTCTTCTCTTCCTTTAGGCTTTACATGCTGTATAAATTGATCTCTCTATTACAGGAAGGAAATTTTTGATTTCCTGTCTGTTCTTATCATATCTGCTCTAGTATAGTAACACCTATCTGGCCCCATAATTTTATATTTTAATTGTCTTTGTCTCACAAAGGGCAGTACTCTTATGAGAAGATTTGAAAACTTTGGTTCAACCATTTCAGTGCATCAGTAGATGTAATAGCTGTAAACTTTGAATTGGTTTTCTGTTCCCTGTCATGTAAAGTATGTCCATAAAATTAATCATGGCATCCAGAAAAGTGTTATTGGGGATTAACATAGTTCAGAAGAAGAACTGGTTGATTAGGATTGGAATGTGGGGTTCTAAATATTCTAAAGATTCTCTTGGCTTCAGCTGAGTGATTGTCAAGCTGTACTGTTCAGTAGAGCATTAAATTGTCTCTTAATCATAAGACTTAACCTTGAGTCCACCAAAGTTTAGGGAGATAAAGTAAATACTTGAAGGTATCGGGTGTTTTTGACCTTGAATGTGAGTATTGCTTTTGACATTAAATAAATAACCCTAACTAAATGGAGTGCCTGAATGCAGCAAGGAAGAAATTAGAGATACTTTCCACTAATGGACAACAATAGAAAATGACTGATAATCATGACTCTTCCCAGGTTAGAAGTGCTGTACTCTGCTCTTCAATGTAAACTCTTCAATGTAAACTTAAGTGTGAGCAAATTTTAGAAAATAAAACATGTGACAGAAGGCAAGACTGATGCTTTTCCCCCACTGTAAACCCTAAGAGACCTATGTGAGAAATGGCAAAAGCAGATCCCTTGAAAATCTACACTGGCCATGGAACAGAGTAATCATGCCACCTCTATAACTTACTATTAATTACTTGTTCTGTCCCAACATAAAGAAAGACAGATAGCACTGGAGTAAGGTAAAAAGTAAGCCCCCAACACTTTAGTCCCAGGGCTTAAAAATAAAACCCTGAAACACAGATTCAGGGACCAGGTATCAAAGAGATATGTGTCTTGGATTACCAGCCCATGAAGTCATTTAAGGTTTTACAAGGATTGGCATGCTAGTCTGCCTTGGAAAGAGCAAGCAGGGAAACTTAAGTAAGCCTACTAGCATTGATGAAAGTCCTTGAGTCTACTACTGAAAGATTCAACATATTTGTATTACAATCTCTTTGATGGGGATTTCTAGCACATATAAATACGAATCCTAACAGAGACTGAAGAAAATGGGAAGAAAATTTTTCCCTAATGGAAATTGGCATGTAGAAAGGTAAGTATACAGCAAGTGCCCATGGTCTTCTGGTTAGTAAGGATGGATTCCAGATTCAACCCAAGTCTGTTTGATGTTCAAACCCAGAGTATTTCATGCATACTAAAGGCATCAATAAAATGAAAATGATAATAGTGCTTGACACATAGAATTTTTATAAATGATCAGACTATCATCTGTCACATGATTTTGGATAAATCCCTAAACAACATGCAGAAAGTGAAAATAAATAAATCAACCATAGTGGATGGAAAGGGGTTCATCTTGATAAGAAAATTCCATATAAGCTGTAAATGACATGCTGTTTGATCCTAGCAAATCCTGTACCTAATGCTCTCTGTTACATAAAATGTATAATTAGATGATCGTTGCTATCACTTAGTAGCTTAGAGGAGATTAATTGTGATTGCTGTACACTATTAAAGTATAAAGCTACCCATAGCCTAAGTAGATTTCATTCCACTGTTTTCATAAAAACTAAAAAACTACAATGTGTGTTTAGAAAAGCATTATTTGAGCATTATTCTGAGGTTCTAAACTAAGGATTTTCAGCATGCGCATTATAAGTTATGAATGATTAATGTACAACATGTGTAAGGCAATTTCTTGCTTAATATATAGAACTATGCGCAGGAATTCAGTTTCCTCAAATCACAAGAATCTGTTTGGAAACAACATCAACTTGGCTTTATACAGTTCCAATTGGTTAATTATCATATCAATGTATCATGATTTCTACTTTTAAAATAATATTCAGATGACTAAATACCCAGAAATTTAATAACTTTCATATACTAGTTTTGAAAATAACTATCAGGCTTTGATTAATGAAAATTCACAAAGTCTTCCAGACGAATGGTAACCGTAACACTGGACTATGGATCATCTTTCAGTAAAAATTCTAATGATCAACATCAATTGTTTGAGTGTTTTTTAGCATTGATCTCAATGAATTTCTTCTCCCTAAGCTTTGCTAAAAGGAGGGGGGGGGGATACATCTGTATCATGAGTGGGTCTTTGATTTTCAGCATATGCAATTGGTTGGATTCATGCCTCAGTTTGTTCTTTCCCCTGAATACAGGTACTCAATTATCACTGGATCTCTGAGGCAGACAAAGGTGTTTGATTTGTAGTATTTCCTTCAAAGCATTAATACGTACATAGAGCAGAAGTACCAGGTCATTGTAGCAATTGTTATTTTTTCCAAAGCCACTGTGTAACAATGACTGAACAGCATAAACTCAAGCATCTCTGCATCTTCCCACCGCCCCGCCCAGCAAGTCTTCATAACAACCAATCCTCTTAAGAAAAGGAGTGGATACTAATTATTAGTGGGTAAGGAATATAACATCCTTTCTACTTTGAAAACAAAAACACATAGAAGTGTAACGATGGTTTATTTATTTATTTATTGAAGATTTCTGCCTCCTCCCCGCCACCGCCTCCCATTTCCCTCCCCCTCCCCCGATCAAGTCCCCCTCCCTCATTAGCCCAAAGACCAATCAGGGTTCCCTGCCCTGTGGGAAGTCCAAGGACCACTCACCTCCATCCAGGTCTAGTAAGGTGAGCACCCAAACTGCCTAGGCTCCCACAAAGCCAGTACGTGTAGTAGGATCAAAAACCCATTGACATTGTTCTTGAGTTCTCAGTAGTCCTCATTGTCCACTATGTTCAGCGAGTCCAGTTTTATCCCATGCTTTTTCAGACTCAGGCCAGCTGGCCTTGGTGAGTTCCCAATAGAACATCCCCATTGTCTCAGTGTGTGGGTGCACCCCTCGCGGTCCTGAGTTCCTTGCTCATGTCTCTCCATCTGCTCCTGATTTGGACCTTGAGATTTCAATCTGGTGCTCCAATGTGGGTCTCTGTCTCTGTCTCCTTTCATCGCCTGTAATGATGTTTTGACTAATAAATAAATAAATATAATTTGTTCTAGTACATCAACAGAAAAATAATGAAAATTTATCTATGAAGTTTACAGATTTTTTTCTTTCTTCCATAGTGAGGATTGAAGCCAGGGCCATGCCCATACTAAGTACATGCTCTACCACTAAGCTACATCCTCAAGCCCAATAAATAACCAAATCATTTAATTTACAAGCTAATTTTATCTCCTCATTGATCATGACACCTATAAGTTAAACTTTTCTTGTAATTTATCACTTAACCCAAGAAACATGTTTAATTAAGACTTATTACATGATGGAGGAAGGTCATTGGTTAATTAAATAAAGAAGCTGCTTGCTCTGATAGGTTAAGACATAGGTGGGAGGAGTAAACAGAACAGAATGCTGGGCAGAAGAGGAAGTGAGGTCAGACTCGACAGCTCTACTCTCAGGAGCAGACGCCTCAGAGAGACACGATGCTTCACTGTTGCAGGCAGAGGCAAGAGCTCTGCTTTCTGAGGCACATGCGATGAAGCTCCAACCCAGGATGGACGTAGGCTAGAATCTCCCTGGTAAGCCACCTTGTGGGCTACAGCAGATTATTAGAGATGGGCTAGTCCAGGTGCGAGAGTTAGCCCAGAAGAGGCTAGATAGAAATGGCCAAGCAGTGATTAAAAGAATACAGTGTCCGTGTAATTATTTCGGGGCATTAGCTAGACAGGCAGCCGGGGTGCTGGGGACACAGCCCCACCGTTCCTATTTCAACAACTACAAATTCAAATTATTAGTGTCTGAAGACAATTAGCATTTCCACATCAACATTGTATACTTTTTTACAGTGTTAACATTTCCTACCACTTTTTCAAAAACAAAACATGTGTGTTATGATTCTAACCAAATAATGTCTAGACATCAAACAAAAAGGTTTTTCTAATCTTTCCATCTATTTTTTTAGTACTAAGAGAATTTACCGAGGAAAAAAATGAAAACTAGATCAAAGTTTGAGCATTTTTAAAGACAACATGTTCCCACTTTTGACAGATAAAGAGATAATACAAAAAAAAAGTTCTGCATGCTGTGATCAATAGAAATGAAGACAGTTGGGGTTTACTCTTTTTTGCCTTTAAAAACAAAACAGGGTTCACCAATGACTTCATTTAACTTGGCACTTCAAGGCAAGCAAAATAGCATTCTACATTCCTGGTACAAGGTTATAGTAAGTAAAAGATGACATTGAATTAAAGAATGTATTCCTTTATAGGAATTCAAGTACAGTGTGCCCTGCTATTTTCCAGAATCAAATGCAATGATACATCTTGAATTAAATTATCACAAATCCCTTATTCCCCTCATAAAGAGGTAAAGGAGGTTTTCTCTGCCCTCCTCTTCAACTAAGTTAAAACCTAGATCAGAATTTTTAGTTGAGAACTCTAAATGAAGACAGTTTGCTGCAATGTTGTCACTTTCCTCAGTCTATAGGCAACTCTAAGTTAAAGTAAATCCCCATTACTCATATGAAAAGTTCCACACTTTCCCTAAAGCTCTCAGGATTCCTTGAGTTAGGAGAAGTTGAAAAGGGGGGAGCTCGTCTCCCTAGTATGTGACTCCCTGATTTTCAATATTCTTATCCACCCTTTATGTAAAGCCATGACTTTTCATCTTACCACTTTGAAGTCTTCTGTCTTGTCACTCCCATATACCAATCCTTACTGATGACTCCAGAGTACTGCTAGGATCCTGCAGTATGGAGAGAGATCAAGGAGAGAATGTTGAACCAGATTGAGTCAGAACTAAATGTGACATTTCAGATATCAGAAAAGAAAAATGTGAAACAAAAAGCACAAAAATGGCAACGAAGATGGAAATGCATTCAAAAATATGAGATGACACATGGTTCCTGTCTTCATGTAGAAGGCACATAGTCTATTGAGGCATATTGAAATATACTTGGACAGAGGTAAAGTTCAAGTGTGAATCTTTGTTCTACTTGGTTCTTTTTTCTTCAAATAAGTCCTATGATTGGCTAGATGTCAAAGTAAATTGGAAGCTAGAGAGTTACTAGGTGTCTAGTGCTGAATTTTACAACTGGCCAAGTGAAAATCTGGAAAGATTATGGTCAGACTGAGGGTTGAGATACAGGTGTTTCTACTGTCTGTCAGGATGTTCCCTATCTGTCCATCTTTGTACACAAATTGGTAAAAAGGGAATTTGGTCTACTCACTGTATTGGATATTATTTCCAAATAAAATCTTAACTCTTTCATCTTCCTGATTTTATTCCTTGTACATCAGAATCCAATAAGTTCTTGCTAAGAGGGAAAAATGGTTTTGGAAATATCTTATGATGATGTTCAAATACCAAATGCCAAATCTTCACTGCATACAGAAAAAGTTATAGAGGGGGGAATCTTATCATTACACGGTAGAAATAGGTAATCATAGTTGAGAATACAGATATGGAAGTAGGCAAAATGTTTAAAAAAGAATCTTTCAGACACCCCTGTAATCAACTTTGACATGTCAGTGTTTGACCTTGAAGCAACTTCTGGCAAGTTGGATGGCATAATTTCCTAGAATATCAAACTGGATAGATCCATTAGCCTGGTGACCCTCACTTGGCATTTTCAGAGAAATTTATGACTGGTAGTGATAAGGTGGTGAACACTAAAAGCTGCCTGGCTGATGAAAATCCTGTCTGGAAAAAAATGTGGACAGATTTCCCCAAATATATTCACACATTCACCCTCCTTTAAAAGACATGTTAAAGTCCAACAATGCCAGGAACATTGTGGACTCCATTTCTTCTTTGAAATTATCTCTTCTAATGCAAATGTTTTGAATCTCACTATGTATGTAGAGTTTTGCTAGGTATGTGGGGAAACACACACACACCCATACAAATGAGATGACCTTTTTCTTTCTTGTAATTGAAAGATTATTCGGCAAATAAGTAAATCAGAGTATGTTCATGCCACGTGGAGGTAAAGACACCCTACTGGGAGAGTTAAAGGGAAGAAGTGATTGATTCTGATCAATGAGTGTTAACTGAGGAGATGATTGACTCAAGGTAACTAAATTAAGTTGGACCCTTTGTGAAACTGAAGAGGAATCTACATTCTTTCACTGGTTTAAATCCACAATGGGAAATCTGCCCAGAGATTATCCATCCTACAATGGAAGAAATGTTATGAATGAGACAAAAGAGCTTTCATCCATGTCACCATGAATCATATAACCTAAACGCTATCAGCAAATAATATCTGATCTCACAGGAATTTCTCTGTGTTACAAATGTCTAAAATATTTAATTCGAGAAAAGCAATGTCAGGACTCTTAGTGGTAGAAAAAAATAACATCTTGAACACTGCCTAAAGGAACAGAAATACATAAATATTCTATCATTGGAAAGGTGTACTGGAGAGTGAAATAAGAGTCATTTGCTGGGCTCAATATAACTGAGATTCACATTTTTCCCACAACTACCAACTATTCCATAATTACATAGTAACCTTTTTATTTCTAATCTTATCATGCATCTTAACCTCAGAATGAAAAATATTTTAAGAATAGCACCTATATATAATGAATTCCTTGAGGAAAGAACCTAAATGATAGTGTACATCAAGACACCTATCTCTTTGATAATGTGAAGAAAAAAGGCAAACTCATAAAGATATCATGCCCTAAGTACTAGAAAAGTAGAATTCACTCTTAACTTTTATCTCATTCTTATACATTATATTAGACTTGTACATTTCTGTACTCCATCCTTATCACTATAAATAAGAGAAAACTAGTAAAGAGTATGGAAGAAGATACATAAAATAGTCTGATATCAGCCCATGTTGTTACTTTGACAAGCATTTGACATTTGATGTTATAATGAAATAGAGGGTGCTCAAGATGGACAAGAGCTCGCTTCATACAGTAATGAAATTACATAAGTAATACTTAAACAATTAATGTGTTTCTGGTCATAATGGCTCATCCCTGCAATCTTAGCACTTGAGAAGCTGAGGCAGGAGAATCAACATGGGTTTGAAATTAGCCTTGCCTACAGAGTGAGTTCTAGGATACCCTGACCTACAGATTAGGGCTTTGTCTCAAAAAATAGTAATAATTAATATATTGGGCAAATGGAGAATATGTTTATTTTTCTGATTTTGTTAGTATACAAAATAATTTTTATATTTCATATGTATCATTATAGCTTACTTATATTTTCACATACACAGCATTGCCCTCCCTTGCTCATCCTCCCCCTCCTTCCTAATGGTCTTCTATCCCCTACATAGATGCCTTTCTGCTTTCATGTCAAATACACACACATACACACATACACACACACACACACACACACACACACACACACACACACATATATATATATATACTTGGACATATATATGTGAGAGAGAGAGAGAGCAATATTTGATCCCCCCATTACTCTATTCTTGTGCTATATCCATCTTCTTTAGGACTATTCTCCTTCATTGTCATCCTTCAATTTCCATATTAGTTAAACCTTTAACTCCACATATGAGAGAAAACATGTAATATTTATCTCCGAATCTGGCTTATTTCACTGTGATCTCCTGTTCTATCCATTTATCTACAAATGAAGTAATATCATTCTTCTTTATATATTAACAAATCCTCGTGTGTGTGTGTGTGTGTGTGTGTGTGTGTGTGTGTGTGTGTACCACATTTTCCTTATCAATTCATCTATTGATGGAAATCTAGACTGGTTCTCCCTTTTAGCAGGAGAGCAAGGGAGGGCAATGGTGTGAATGATGCTGTGATAAATTATTGATGCTCTGGTTTCTCTATGGTATGCTGACCTATAGTTCTTTGTGTAAATACCCAGGAGTGGTAGAATCGGTCATACAACAGATCTGGATCATGTGTACTTTTAGCTTTTGAAGGTTGTACTAGGCCATTGCTTGTGACTGCAATTACTTGGTTCTCTGGGAAATTTCTACGTGTGAATAAAATAAGAGGCATGTACAAAACATTAGAGAACTTGAAATATTTTTAAAAATTTTATATCCAGAGCTTTGTTCTTATGGATCAACCAAATACATGCAATGTCCATGGAGTCCAGAAGAGGGCTTTGAATCCCCTGGAACTAGACTTTCAGACATTTGTGAGTTGCAGTGTGTATGCTGAGAATCAAACTCTGGTCCTCTCGCCAAGCAGTCATGTTAACTGCTGAGCCATTTCTTCAGTCCAACTTGCAATATTTTATGGAACAACAACAAAAAACTATGTTGAAGTCTTTGTGTAGACCTAATATTTAGAAACACGTATTTTTAAATTCTTTTTAGAGAACTTATTTTTTAACTACCTATTTGACAACTGGAATTGAGTATTTTATTTGCAAAAAAAAAGTGTGATTTATCCTTAAGTTATAGTAACTCCAGAGCCTAACCATAGTGAGATTTTTAGGGTCCATAACATTTAATATTTTAATTCATTTTAAATTATAAAAAGCACATATTATCCAAACTCAATTGTATTATTTATATCAACATAGTCATAATATAAATTATATAAGAATATTATTAATATTCTTTAGTCAAGAAAGGGCCCATGAAGACAAAAGTGGCTAGTGCTCATTAAAGACATATTGTAGTTACCATGTGCTTACTTACATTCTATGAGAAAGAGACTGCCTGCTGTAGTCTAAACATATCCTCAAAAACCCATAGTTTAAAACTTAATCATGAATAAGAAAACAATAAGAAGTGTATGCTTAGAAAAAGTGAGTTCATTAGGCAAAGAGCCAATTGTAAAAGAAGAGATCATATGAATGGAATTAATAGTTTTATAAAATGGCTGAACTGAACAGTGCCCTGCAAACACAGCTTAATAAACTCAAGATGAAAGATAAAATAGTCCTCAAATTAAATGGGCAGAAGGAACAGAACTGATTACTGTTTACTATCCTATATAAGGTAAGTGCCTAGAAAAGTATCTGGGACGTATTAAGTTCCCAATAAATATTCATAAAATATTGAATGAACAAATAAGTCATGTTTAGTTGGTCATATAATTGCATCTTACATAATAACAAAATAATTACACTACATGTAACACTCCTTCAAAACTAGAGCTTACAGGCCCAAAAATTGTTTTAGGAATATAGATCAGAGTTAGGCTTGTACACATGATCTTGGAGACATGAACGCATCTCTAGATGCTCTCTCTGGTCAACCTAAGTTAAATTTCACTTAAATTTACACTAATTTAAATTTAATAAACTATTAAAAGGAAATAGTTATTCCCTCAGCCATCTCGCACATTTCAAGTAAATAGTGAAAGTGTTTTGGCCTCCATGCTACTTCCCAGAAGTTTAATATATTAGTCCATATTTTAAGTGTATTTCTTATACTTTAAATGAATTGGTTCTAGTTTGGCTGGATGAATACATTTTCCCCTTTTTAATTTACAAATCACACCGGTCTTCATTTGGAACCCTCTTAATTTCTACCTGGTAGGGCATTCACTATTGGCTATTACTATAGCTTTCTTACCAAACAAAGGAATTGCTGAGTTTACTGAGTCACAGGAAAAAAGGAGAGAAGAGCCTGAACCTTGGGATCTGATAGCTACTCTCATCAGTGGTGTGCTGGCTACTGAGTGATGCTGGTGAATTCTGCCTCTCTTTAAAGCACTACTACAGTCAGTAGCATGTATGGCAGGAAGTGGGTGACAGACTTGCCTTCCAGTGATGTTTTCTCTAATACCTCTAGGATTTGCCTTAGGGAATGCTAATGATGAGTCTCCAGCATATACTCTCTATGAAACAGTAGAACCACAACTTTCCCGCTCATGATCCCAACTAACTCTTCCTCTCTGGAAACAATCATGTACCAGTTTAACAGCTGATGGGGAGTGAAATCTCAAAAAATAGCCTCTTACCCTTTAGTCCAATACAAATTTCCCCAATAAAGACCTGGGAAGCTGTGTTTAAAAATGGTTTTGGAGTCTGGGCCTGGTGCCTCACTCCTAGATTCCAGTACTAGGGAGGTTTAGGCAGGAGGGTCATGAATTTGAGAACAGACAACGCTGTATAATATAAGATTACTCCTCAAAAAGAAAGAAAGACTGTGTGTGGTTTATCCCTTTTTTTTCTTCTAAATAAAAAAGGCAAATAAAGGTGGGGGGAATGATGAAAACAGGAAAGGACAGAAAAAAGAAGGAAAAAGATAACTTTACCTGTATTCATTATTAGGGCCCAGAAGATAGTTCTCTGGTGGAAAATTAGTATTTTCTATACCAGGTACTGAACAGAGAACCATGGGAAGGCTGAGTAATTACTCTACGACTGAACTACAGCCTGAGACCAAAGCTGACTGATTTTGAGGAGACATCATACCAATTTCTTTTTTCTCACTCATGTTGGCAATGACCCAAAAGCACTTTGATTACTGTAAAACATAAAACACTGTGACCTGCTAAGAGATTTTTCAATCAATGAAAAGGGAGCAGAAGTACCAACGTTTGGGGTCTATCAAACACAGGAGCACCTACTTAAGATTTGGTTAGAGAGGGTTTCCACTTAGGATGACAACATCAAACTCCTGTATTATCGGAAAACAATTACAAGGGCACATGGAGCAAAGCCTGGACTACTTCAGGAAGAGTATACTTTACAGTCCTTCAACAATAAATGGAAAAGTTATTTTCTGATAACTTCACAAACTTAGCTTTTCTGAAACTGCTCAGAGTTCCACTCAGCTCTATCGTGAACTCGGGCATCTTTCCCAAGAATATTCTGACATTAATTTGTCAGCAACTCCGGTTGCAATAGGTTTTTAGCTCCAGAATATTCATGTTAGGCTCACCCTGCTGTTTGAACTTGTTTGGGAAATTATAAGAAATATTCTTCCACCTTCAAGTGAAAAAATATCATGGTTTCAGGTTATTCAATCAAGTATTGAATTGTGTCTTTGTCATTTGGTCCATCACAAAGATTTGTAATAGAAGTAAAAAAGCATCAGGTGCTTTATAAATAATATGTGAATAAGCCACCCTTAGGTCTATAAAGTAATAAAAAGAATGTTGCCACACACACAAATACACACACTCCACTCAAATATCCAGTAGGAAAGCACAATTAACTACAATTATATTTTATGTTCTGCTAAAAGTGAAACTACAGATGAGAAATGAGTTAACTCTCAAAGCAGCAACCTTCTCAGGCTCTTTCTTTGGAGTCCAGGCTGGTCCCAAATCCCTGAATGCAAGAATCACAGGTTTGGGCAGGACCACGACACTCAGCTCTCAAGGTCTGTTCTCAAGCATGTGCACGTAGTGATAGGTGAGCGGCCCTGCCTGATCTGTATGTCAACAGGTCGATGCTTTAATAAGTAAATTTAATTTTAGTAAATTAATCACCCTAAAACTTTTTCTAAAAAGTGAATACATTGATTTATTTATTTTACATCCCTGCCCACAGTTTCTCCTCTAAGTCCCTCTTTCCACCCCCCTTTGGCCCCATTCGCCCCAATCCACTCCTCTGTTTCTGTTTAAGAAAGAACAGGAATATCAACAAAAGTTGGCATATCAAGTTGCAGTTTAAGAAAGGGCAGGAGTATCAACAAAAGATGGCATATCCAGTTGCAGTAAGACTAAGCACCTCCCCAGTAAAAGTCTGAGAAAGACTCTGCCCCCACTGTTACAAGTCCAATAAGAGGACCAAGCCAAACAAATGTAATATATATGCAAAGGGCCTAGATCAGTCCTATGCATGTTCCCTAAATGTTGGTTCAGTCTCTGAGGCCATATGAGCTCAGGTTAGTTGTCCCTGTGAGTTTTCCTGTGGTGTTCTTTACCTCTCTGGCTGCTACAAACTTTTCTCACCCTCTTGTGTAGGATTCCCCAAACTCTGCATAATGTTGGACTGTGGGTCTGCACCTGTTTCCATCACTTGCTAGATGAAGTCTCTCTGATGACAACTGAGGTAGGCGCCAATCTGGTCAAAGGAGATGGCCAGTTCAGCCTACATATTTGTTATTGCTAGGAGTTTTAGCTGGGGTCATCCTTGTAGATTCCTGGGAGATTTCCTTGTACCTGATCTCAAAGTCCCCCCCCACACCTTTCCAGTAGTTTCTTTCAATACCCTGCCACATACAATCTGACTGCTCATGTTCCCATCCCTAACTGCCCTTACTCCACTCAAGAAATATCTTCTATTTCTCCTTCCCAAGGAGATCTGAGCATCTCCTCATGAACCCTCCTCTGTGTCTGTGGATTGTAGCATAGTTATCCTTTATTTCATAGCTAGTATCCACTTATGAGTGAGTGCATACCATGTTTGTCTTTCTTGGTCTGGGTTATCTCACTCAGCATGATTTTTTTCTAGTTCCAACCATATGTAAATTCCTGGTGTCCTTTTTTTAACAGCCAAGAAATACTCCATTGTGTAAATTTCATTCTCATCATCTATGCATCAGTTGAGGGACATCTAGGTTGTTTCCGGGTTCTGGCTACTACAAAGAAAGCTGCTATGAACATAGTTGAGTAAGAGTCCTTGTGTTAGGATGGAGAGTATTTTGGGTGCATGCCCAAGAGTGGTATAGCTAGGTGTTGTAGTAAGCTGATACTCAGTTTTGTGAGGGACCACTGCACTGACTTCCAAAGTAGCTGTACGACTTTACACTCCCACCAATAATGGAGAAGTGATCCCCTCTTTCTACATCCTCTTTAAAATATAACCTCCGAGTTGTTTTGGTTTGCATTTCCCTGATAGCTAATGATGTTGACCATCTCCTTAAGTGTTTCTCAGCCATTTGAGATTCTTCTGCTGAGAACTCTCTCTTTAGATCTGTACCCCATTTTTAATTGGATTATTTGGTTTGTTGATATCTAGTTTCTTCAGTTCTTTATATATTTTGGAAATCAGCCCTCTGTCAGATATGGAATTTTTGAAGGCCTTTTCCCACTCTGTAGGCTGCCATTTTGTCCTATTAATGGTGACTTCTGTCTTACAGAAACTTTTCAATTTCATGAATTCCCATTTATTAATTGTTAACTTTAGTGCCTGTGCTGCTGGAATCACCCTGAATCTTTGTCTCTTCATCTGTAGCATAAGATGATAATGAATTCCTCTATGCACTATTTCTCAAAACCTTCTTATGGAAAGCTAAAATGAGATAACTACTATTCACAAGATGCAAAACTATTCATTCATATATACCATTTTCATTTAGCTCAGAATTAGAAGAGCTATTCAAATTATAAAAATAAATTCAACAAAGTTGTTGATGTTGAGTATTATGGAATCATTAACAATTTATAGACCTTCATTCAGTGTCTCAAATAAGCAATTCTGAAGGCTAAAGCTTTAAAAGGTATCTTATGTGGGAAGGTGATAAAATGAGAAACAGGTCCTTACCCTCAGGAAGCACAGTGTGAGTGAAGAAGAGGCATGCCTGTTGAGCTAGCTAGCTCTATGTCAATATGACACAACATAAAGTGATTGACAAGAAAGTGCCCAGACCATTGTGAATGGTGCCATCCCTGGGATGTTGGACTTGGTTTCAATAAGAAAGCAGGCTGAGATAACCAGGTAGGGACTGTGTACACCTTTAATCCCAGCACTGGAGAGGCAGACACAGGCAGATCTTATTGAGTTCTAACCTAGGCTAGTCTACAGTGAGTTTTCCAGGACAGCCAGAGCTACGCAGAGAAGCTCTGCGTAGAAAAAAATAAAAAACAAAGTGGGGGGGAGAAGGAAATAAAGTAAGGAAGGAAGAAAGAAAATGAAAGAAGGAAGAAATGGAATAAAGCAAACAAGCAAGCAAGCATGCATGCATGCATGCAGGCTAAGCAAGCCATGACATGCAAGCTAAAGCAATACCCCTCCATAATCTCTGCATCAGCTCCTGTCTCCAGGTTCCTGCTTATTTGAGTTCCTGTCCTGACTTTCTTTGATGATGTGGAAATGTAAGCCAAATAAATCCTTTACTCCCCAAGTTGCTTTGGTTATGATGTTTCATTGTAGCAATAGAAACCCAAAGAAACCTGGAAACCCCAAACTACAAAGTAGTTCATTCAATGCCACAATAGGGAAGAGTAAAAATGCATGCCTGGTCATTTTTAATGTCCTCTGTCTACAAGGGACACTGTTACTGTGACACCAAATGCTGATGTGAAAATAAGAATTTTAAAAAAGATTTTTTGAGTCAAGGTCTCTCTCTATAGCCCTGCTTGCTCTGGTACTCACCATGTATTTCAGGTTTGTCTCTAACTCACAGAGATCCACCTGCCTCTGCCTCAAAGACATGTGCCTCTGGACCCAGCAGATACATGCTTTTGATTTAGTCAGACATGCTCTCCATACATGTTATTAGTTGGAAAATAGCATATTTTACATGCAGTTGTCCATTTCATATTTTAAAACAAAAGCTTCATTAAAATAGACTCTGTGGGTCTCTGTCTCTGTCTCCTTTCATCGCCTGATGAAGGTTAATATTCAGGAGGATGCCTATACGTTTTTCTTTGGGTTCTCCTTATTTAGCTTCTCTAGGATCACTAACTATAGGCTCAATGTCCTTTGTTTATGGCTAGAAACCAAATATAAGTGAATACATCCCATGCTCCTCTTTTTGGGTCTGGCTTACCTCACTCAGGATAGTGTTTTCTAGTTCCATACATTTGCATGCAAAATTCAAGAAGCCCTTGTTTTTTACTGCTGAGTTGTACTCTAACATGTATATATTCCAGACTTTCTTCATCCATTCTTCCATTGAAGGGCATCTAGGTTGTTTCCAGGTTCTGGCTATTACAAACAATGCTGCACTGGACAGAAATCTCAAGGTCCAAATCAGGAGCAGAAGGAGGGAGAGCACGAGCAAGGAATTCAGGACCGCAAGGGATGCACCCACACACGGAGACAATGGGGATGTTCTATTGGGAACTCACCAAGGCCAGCTGGCCTGGGTCTGAAAAACCCTGGGATAAAACCGGACTCGCTGAACATAGCGGACAATGAGGACTACTGAGAACTCAAGAACAATGGCAATGGGTCTCTGATCCTACTGCACGTACTGGCTTTGTAGGAGCCTAGGTAGTTTGGATGCTCACCTTACTAGAAATGGATGGAGGTGGGGGTTCCTTGGACTTCCCACAGGGCAGGGAACCCTGATTGCTCTTCGGGCTGAGAAGGGAGGGGGACTTGATTGGGGGAGGGGGGGAATGGGAGGCGGTGGCAGGGAAGAGACAGAAATCTTTAATAAATAAATAAATTAAAAAAAGGATAGATGATTAGCAAAAAAAATAACATAAAATAGACTCTGTGTATAGTCAGTCTTTCATTAAAGAGTGAAAGAGATAATCATTTGTGGCATTGTTATTTAGTAGTATAGTTCTCTAATTTATAATCTTTTTGTATGTGTGTATGCTGGGGTGTGTGGCAGTGCATGTATGAAGGTCAGAGGCCAGCTTTCATGAGTTGATTCTCTTTTTAATCTATCCTTTATTTGTCCACCTTTATTTGGGTTCTAGGTATCAAATTTAGGTCATCATCCTTAGCCCTCTGAGTCATCCCTGAAAGCTGTAGTTCCAAGTTTCTAAAAAAGTCAATGGTTTTAGCTCTTAAGTATAATTTATTTTTCTCACTAATAATTAACAGGCAGTACGTGAAGCAAATAAATATTTTTTTTACATTTAGAATTGAGTATGAGATATTTTTATTGCTGGACAAATATGCCAGAGTACAATTACTCATATTATTTAGCCAGGAATGATGGTGTTTGCCTGTAAAGACAGCAGTTGGGAGGTTGAGTTGAAGGATTATGAAGTCAAGGTCAGGTAACATAATGATATCCTGTCTCAAACAAAAAAAAATGTGTTTCTTATTTTCATTTAGTCTCACTTGGAATATTTGAGGAAAGTAAATGTAGAATTTTAACAAAATCACAGAATGGCCTAAGGAAATTCTTTCCTACTCTAAACATTTAACTGATATGAACTATTGCTGAGCCTGAGTTCTTTCTGTTTTGTTTTTAATAAAGTACCAGGTTTTCCCAGGACAATATCCCACAGGAGGGGAGGATTTATTTCTAAAGGATATGATTTTTTTAAATATGCTGCTGTAATTCTAGGACAGCTGTCTCTTTGAAAAAAAAAAAGGCAAGCAAGTGGATGCCATCTGTATAGGCCTATTCCAAACGATAGGAACAAGTTGGATCTGAGGCTGAATGACAAATATTATGCATTTTGAACAAATCTAAACCTGTCATTCTTTTCAGCTCTGATGCTCAAGAAATCATTGAAAACATTTGATAACCATGTCATTGTGCACCTTGAGAGGTGGTTTGATTTCAGGGATTACAATTACCTGGGAAACACAGAGCCATTTGCCTTGCAGAAGCTATTTAAATTCTGAGACCTCTTCATCACTGCCCTGAAGCTTCAACTTACATCATCTCCTAACATGAGCTGGCTGTATTAGGCTTGAAGCTGTGCTGAAAGCCACAGCACTACCAACACTGCAGGATGATTTTACTGACAAGTCATGCAGACAGCATAAGTCTGATGGACTATGGCATATACATGAACTTTGGAGAAAAGAGGTTAAATCGTAGGAGGAATAAGGTTTGGGGAAGAAATGATTTAGCAACAGGAAAGAATCAGTTAGGCAGCCAAGCTGAAGGTCCGAACAGGTATTTAGTTCTTTAGGGACACAGTCAGCTATGTATCAAGGTCAAGGAAATGCATGAGATCAATTAGAGTAGGTATTTACAGGCACTTAATATTTGATGATGCTGATATTTAAAGAGAAAGGACAAAGAATTCATCTTCCTGTGTGCTATTAATTTATAAATATTCTGCATTTTAAAATAAAGCTTTCCACTGAAATGATGTCCTTTTATCATCTTTCATTTTTGAAATGTATTTCTTGTTGGATTTGTTTTCAATAATTGAACTATATTAAAGCATATCATTTAAAATGCTTATTCATTTAACCCCAAAGTGATTAAATCAGCAATAGGCATGCATTATGAATAACTTTATCAATCAATGTCAGATTTCAAATGTTTGAAATTGTGCAGTAATATCCGCGATAATGATTTTAGAAATAAAGAGAAGGCATCATGATTCTTAATGTGTATTATGACATTTATAAAATGCTAAGGAGAAAAAATATGAAAAAAGAAAAGGAAAATGATCTATTAAAGGCATGCTTGTCAATTTTATAGAGTGGTTTAAGATTAGAGCTTTACTCAGAATGAGCTAATTTTATGATTATTTTATAATCCCCAGACCAATAGAAAAGGCTCCACTTCAAAAATGTCCAGGTGACATTTTCTAATTTAACATGTCTCTTTATGTAATGTTTACCTAACTGGAAAATAATATTTGTAATAATTGTGTTTTATCTCTTCTTTGTTTCACTTGCTGGTAATGCCCTCAAAAGATTTCTTGCCTTCAATAGCTTGCTTGGTTCTTCCAAGCTTTTTGTTATCAAGATTTTAAATTGTTCCCTGGGATATGTAGGGATAATTATACCAGTACCCTCAATATCTGCATTCAATGGCAGTAATTTCATTTCCTGCTTTGAAAGAAGCAAAACAGCAGTTAACTTATTAAAAGTTCACTGGTTATGACTCTATGAGAAAAGAACTTTCTTCTGGGGTCATTTTCTTTTTTAATAGGAGTCTAGTGGGGCTGTTCTAAATTTTAAAATGCATGAGTTACTTTCTAATTTTTCAAATATGCCTGCAACATATTTGTATTTGTTTCATCTTTCAATGCTCATTCTATAAAGTTCTCTAACTTGTCTTATATATACAGCTACATGCTATAATAATGCTATCCTCAATTATTTATTGTCTTGTCATGAATTTAGGATGTATAAGACATATTCAGTATCTGAGTTCCTTTATTGATCTCTTTCCTATTACACTGAGACTGTGGCTGTTATTATCATCATCATCATCATTATCATTTCATCAAGGTGTATTTTCTTCTATTTCTGTACTCAACTCAAATCATGTATCCAAAAACAATTTTTGTTAAGCAGTATGGAAGAAATAAAAGAAGTATAATTCATAGTCTCTGCATTAAGAAAGGAGAAAAAGCCACACAGTGATGGTACATGCCTTTAATCCCAGCACTACAGAGGCAGGGGAGGCCAGCCTGGTCTACAGAGTGAGTGAGTCAGTTCTAGGACATCAAGAGTCATGAAGAAAAACCCTGTCTCATAAAAAAGAAAAGAAAAGAAAAGATAAGGAATGAAGAAAGGAAGGAGGTAAGGAAGGAGGGGGAGAGGAAGGGAGGCAAGGAAGGAGGGAGGGGAATGATCAAGTATAAACATGTATGACATAGTAGGAGTTATAAGAGAAATTTTCAAGGTTTCTTTATTTTTGACACGTATACAATGAAAAATAATCTTACCTACGCCCCCATTCACCACTTCAAATCTCCCTATGACTCTCTAACACATCTCCAAATTCTATGTCCTTTTTGGTTGTTTTTGATGTTCTACTAAGTCCAACTAGAGTTGTCCATATGTGCAGTCACTGAGACATAGAAAATCTCTTCACATACTCAGAATGATTCTCCCTCTCCCAGCAACTATCCACTGCTGTTAGAGACTCAAGTTATAAGTGGGGTCTAGGGAGGACCTCCCCAACAATGCCAGCATTTTGGCAGGACAGAACTTGGGCAAGACTTGTCATGTTTTACAGAAGGCAGTACTGTTCCACATCCCTCTGCTCTTACAGTCTTTCTTCTTTTTCCACAGTGTCCCCTGAGCTTGTGTGTTAGTGGTGTTAATATAGGGCTGAGTACTCAGTCTCTTAACTCTCAGCACTTTGACTAAATATGCATCTCTTCATTGATGCTACCCACTGCAAAGAGAAGCTTCCCTGATTAAAGTTGAGAACAGCCCCGGCATATGAGTATAAAGCATAAATATTTAGAAGGTAATATGAAAGCATGACTATTTAGCAAACCAACAACAGCAGTTTCTACCCTAGGGCTTATCACCTTCTGTCCTGGTTAGACTTCTGTGAATTTGACATAGGCTAGAGCTATCTAAGAAAAGGAAAAAGAACCACACTGAGAAAATGCTTCCATCAGATCAACCTGGAGGCAATCGTGTGGAGCATTATCTTGATTAATGATTGGTGTGGAGGTCCCAGCTTACTGTAAGTATTGCTACCTCTGGGCAAGTGGTCTTGAGTTGTAAAAGAAAACAAGCTGAGCAAGCTATAGGGAGCAAGCCAGTAAGCAGCAATCCTCCATGGTCTATGGTTCAGTTCCTGACTCCAGGTCCAGCAGTAGCTTCCCTTCAGGACAGACTGTAACAAGTAAGCCAAATAAACCTTTTCCTTCTCAAGGTGCTTTTAGATAGTGTTTTGTCACACCAATATAAAAACAACTAAGAAACCTCCATATTCCTTCACCTCCTTATTTCTCCCATACTCCAAGGCTCCTCACTGTTTAAGTGTTTCCATTTCTGGTTTTCTATTTCACTACTTTCATTTTACCTAAATTCTACTATGCCCCATCTCTTAACATTAGCCTCCCAATGGTCCCTTTCTAGTCCCCTGGTTTTTACTTTATTCCAGATTAAACACACCAAACAATATTTGAAGCTAGGATGGACATAACACAGAGAATATACAGAATTTTTTTTTCTGGACTTGAGTTTCCTCATTCAGTACAATTTTTTCCAGTTCTATGCATTTAGCTGTAAATTTCATGGTTTCAGTTTTTGTTGAGTATTCAACATTTTTCAATATTTCAGTTTTTGTACAGTATTCCATTCTGTATATATACTACATATTTCTTAGCCATTCGTCTGATGATAGACATCTAGGTTGATTTCCCTTCCTAAGACTTTTTGGCAGCACAGGAAGACCAACAATCAGCAAGTAGAGTCTAATGTACAGCAAAGGAAACTGTAAAGCAAATTAGTATATAGCCCAAAGAATGAGAGAAAATATTCCTAAACCAATATAATTTATAATTATATCCTAAACACTTATCTTTATAGATAAGTGAAGCACTTACTCTTAATCAAAGAATATTCTTTTTCCCTGCAAATGGAGACTATTATAGAGATCCAGAGACTCATGTAGTTCTGTCCCATAGGTGAGTCTACAATGCAGCCTCTCTACCTAAGGCTCAAGAAACATCACAGAAGAGAAAGCAGAAAGACTAAGAGCTAGGAAGCAAGGACACTTGCTGAGAGATAGTGTCTTCTAGATATGACAAGGATGCTGAAACCAAGAGACAACATGGAGATTGGTTTGGGTAAGTAGGACGACTCTGATAAGAAGTAGGAAGTATAAAGTTGGAAATAAACTGGGGTCTTGTTTTTCTGTATCACAAATCTTACAGTGGAAATTAGAATATGATATTTCTTGGCTTGTGCTAGACTGACATTGACAATGGAGTAGAAAAATTGAGTATAAGAGATCTAGGGAAGACATCATCAATAGGGCTTTTATCTATCCAAAGCAGAATGTGTTTTTATGTACTGTATAATTGGAAAAATATTATGAGTGGAAATTATAATAATGGCTCCCACATTTTCATATTTCAAAGAATAAAAAATGCTTAAGTGAGAAATTTTATTACACATTCTATTCCTATCCAAAACTTAGATATTACCTGCTGATGCAACAGTGGCACAACCTTCAGGGTAACCAACTCCTTTCTTATTAGATGTGAGGCCTGGTCCACAACAGGTAATTAATCTCTTATACTGTAAAAAGAATCAAAAGCCCATAGCTCTGAGGGACATGGTCCTTAGGAAGGAACCTACTACTGTTATTTTGATAAACAAACCTGGCATTTAACTACCTTTTAAATATTTATGTTAATATCAGTCCATTAATGTTTAAATCAATAGACTGAGCCCATTGGCTTTGTGCCATGGATAGAAAAGGCACTCATAAGGCTCCACCCTCCCCTGAGGACCTATATGCAGGTACAACCTCCCTTTTAACCTGAGATGCTATCTGTACTTGATATTAAAGTGTGTTTCTTGGGTATAGAAGAATCCCGTCTTCTAATCCAGTCTCTTAGTTTGTGTCATTTTATTGGGGAATTGAGACCGCTGTTATTGAGAGTTATCAACGAGAAATGTTTATTGATTCCTGTAATTTTGGGGTGTGTGTGTGTGTGTGTGTGTGTGTGTGTGTGTGTGTGTGTGTGTTTTCTCCTCTGTCTTGATTTACTGGTCTGAAATATGTTTTATTGTGAAGTGTCTTTTGCTCTCCATCTTAGGTGACTGAAAGTTTTGCTGGATAGAGTATTCTGGGCTGGCCTCTGTGGTCTCTTATAGCTTGTAGAATATCTTCTCAGGCCCTTCTGGATTTTAGAGTCTCCATTGAAAACTGAGGTATAATTCTAATAGGTCTGTGTTTATATATTATTTGGTCTTTTTCCCTTGCCACTTTTAATATTCTTTCTTTTTCTGTACGTTTAGTGCTTTGGTTATTATGTTTCATGAGAAATTTCTTTTTTGTTCCGGCCTATTTGGTACTTTATATGCTACTTGTACCTTGATAGGCAGCTCTTACTTTAGGTTAGGGAAATTTTCTTTTATTAATTTTTTATTATTTAACTAAAAAAAACAACCCAAATTCCCATTCCCTTTCCTCCTCCCATTCCTTTCATACACCCTCCCACTCTACCCCCTTTAATCCTAAGAGAGGGTAAGGCATTTTGCTTTGTGGAAATTTCCAAGGCCATCCCTACTACATCTAGGCTAAACAAGGTATACATTCAAAGAGAATAGGATCCCAAAAAGCCAGTACATGTAGTAGAGGTAAATCCCAGTGCCACTGCCAGTGGCCTTACTGCCAGTGTGCCCCAGCCATACAACTGTCAACCACATTCATATGGATTAGTTTGGTCTTATGCTTGTTCCTTTACAGTCCAGCTGGAGTTAGTGAGCTCCCATTAGCTCAGGTAGACCATTTCAATGGATGAACCCTTCATGATCTTGACCTCTTTGCTCATATTCTCATTCCTTCTACTCTTCAACTGGACCTTGGGAGTTCAGTCAGTGCTCTGATGTGGGTCTCTGACTCTGTTTCTATCTGTAGTTGGATAAAGGTTCTATGGTGATGTTTAAGAAAATCATCAGTCTAACTATAGGGCAAGACCAGTTCAGGCACCCTCTCCTCTATTGTTTAGGGTCTTAGCTGGGGTCATCCTTGTAGATTCCTGGGAATTTTTCTAGAGCCAGGTTTCTTGTTAACCTCATAATGGCTCCCTCAATCAAGATATCTCTTTCCTTGCTCTCATCTCTGTCCTTCCTCCATCTCTACTATCCCATTCCCTCAAGTTCTCCTCAACCCTTCCCTTCTCCCCTCCTCTTCCCCTGTCTATGGACATTTCACCCTGAAAGTCCCTATCTTGTCTGATCTCAAAGCTAAGCAGGATTGAGCCTGGTTAATACTTGGAGGGGAAATTTTCTTCTATGATTTTGTTGAAAGTACTTTCTGTGCCTTTGATCTGGGCTTCTTCTCCTTCCTTTATTCCTATTATTCTTATATTTGGTCTTTTCATAGTGTCCAATATTTATTTCCTGGGTGTTTCATGCATGGATTTTCTTTATTTGAATTTTCTTTGATGGAGGTATCTATTTCTTCTAGCTTGACTTTAATTTCTGAGATTCTCTCTTCTGTCTCCTGTATTCATTTGGGGAGGTTTGCCTCTGAGGTTGCTGTTTGAGTTCCCAAATTTTTCACTTCCAGTTTTACTATAGTTTGGGTGTTCCTTAGTGATTATATTTCTACTTTCATGTCTTGAACTATTTCCTTCATTTAATTTTACTGTTTGTTTACATTTTCTTTAATGGATTTATTCATATCCCTGAGTATATACATAACAGTTATTTTGAAGACATTGCCTTGTACTTCAACAATATCACATTTCTCAGGGCCTATCATGGGAGGTATTCTGGGCTCTAGTGAAGACATTGTCTTGACTGTTATTGACTGTGTTTCTATGCAGGCATCTGGGTTTAGGATGACAATTATTCTACATGCTGATATCTGCACTTGTCTTTATTGGGTAGGTGCTTCATTTCTTGGTTTTTGTTATCCTCTTGTTCTTAGGAACATATGGTGGCCATGAGTTGACTGGCAGGGAATGTTTCTGAGCCCCAGCCAGATTGTCCACTGTGGGTCCTGGGTAGAATGTGTTTCTAAGAATTGGGAGCTGACATTAAGGAATGGATTGGACTTAGGGAGGTGGAGGTTAAGAGGGTTCCACAGGAGGGAGGAAAGCTGGGTGTGGTACCAGGATCTGCATAGACCTCTGGAAATGTGGGCAAAGAGGAAAGACATTGCAGATGATCTATTACCAAGCTAGGGATAAAATTAGGGGATTGGATTTAGAGTACAGGAGGGAGGGTGAAGATCAACACCTGATTCCCTGGCCAGTGATATTGCAGGCAGGTTCCAGGTAGTACCTGCAGGAACAAATATCCAAGGCTCACTATGTGATTCTTGACAGAAAATCATAAATGGCAGATAGAAAGTTAAAGGAGGAAATAAAGTCAGAAGGAGGATAAAAGTAATTTAAAGTCTCCCAAAGATATCGAGGAGTGTCTTTTGTCCTTACTCTAGTGGTAATGAAGATGTATGAGACATAATATATAAAATGTATATATATACATAGATATATGTATGTATATATATATGTGTGTGTGTGTGTGTGTGTGTGTTAAATTCTACCCTGCTAAATCCTTGAGTCAATGTTATGAAGAAAAACTTAGTATCTTATTGTTTTCTTGATTTGATAAAGAATACCACTCACTTGGGGTTCACCCTCTTATTTGGCTTCTCTAGGGTCACGAATTATAGACTCAATGTCCTTTATTAATGGCTAGGAGCCAATTATGAGTGAGTACATACCATGTTCCTCTTTCTGGGTCTGGCTTACCTCACTCAGGATAGTGTTTTCTATTTCCGTCCATTTGCATGCAAAATTCAAGAAGTCATTGTTTTTTACTGCTGAGTAGTAGTCTAATATGTATATATTCCATACTTTCTTCATCCATTCTTCCATTGAAGGGCATCTAGGTTGTTTCCAGATTCTG
>NC_022026.1:33212007-33213344 GCF_000317375.1 Microtus ochrogaster
CAGACATTTTCATGAAGCAGGAAATTCCAAAGACAGTTCAGTTACTTTCTGCTGTGTCCTGCATAATGTCTCGCAGACTCTTTCATGAATCAGGAACCCCGAAAGATCATCTCACCTTTAGGCAAGTCCAGCAGTCCTCTCTCTGTGGGTTCTTTGTGTCCAGTTTATGCATCAGTCCTCTTCGATGCCCATCTTCCTCTTGAAGTAGATTGGTACTGCCAGGAGCAGATGTGTCTCATTGTCATGAAAAGTCCTAATTTATTAAAACATTTACATGCCATATTCTGCAGTCTTTGAAAGATATGAAGAATGCCTATCTGAAATATATCTATGCACATCTAGAAATATAACTAACATGACTACAAGCTTGACCATTATTGATGATTATCCATTAACAACCTATATATTTTACATTTCTAAATGGACTGCACAATCACAATACCTTAATCAAGATCAGAAATACATATACATGTAATAAAATTGACCTTAAAATCCATACCAATGCAAATATTCATACCTATATCATTTCCCCCTTTAAATGTAAAAGAACGTTTATAAACCATATTTGGGAACATGGGCACAGTTTTTTCTCTCTAAACTGCTTCATGCTGAATGGGGGCGCTGTTAATCAGATTGTTTAGGGTGTAACCTGTGTGCCAGGTTCATCTCAGTCAGCAGTTGAGTGAAGTAATTTTTTGAGTGTGTTCACAGCAACCTTTCAGGAGGGCGTGGTCTATCATACCATATTGGGATAGATGTAATCCACAGGGTCTCATCCTCTGTGAAAACAAAAGAAGACTCTCTCCAAAGCATCATATCCTTAGACCCAAATTCTGAAGTCATAATACCCTCATGAAATCCATTTTGATTTAGCTTGGCAGCCCATGTAATGAAATGTCTGTCTGAAGTTAGCTCCTTCACAGTCAAAAATTTTAAAGAAAACACAATAATACAAAGAATCCAGACTCTTTGTGAATTTTCCATTTTTACATGGATTATTTTCCTTTATTTCTTTTAATCTATAACTATCTGTACTCTGTCTCTTTAAAGACTTTACCCTTTTTTTAAGACATTAAATTATTCTTTATATTATTTTTCTTCTCTCTCCCAAGCACATTTATCCAACACTGTGACTAATTTAGTGGTCTGAATATGTCCTATTGTGAATCTGCAATTTTTTACTATTCAGGAGCACTTTTGGTTGCACCTTTAAATCACTAAGCACTTAAGAATCTAAGCTGTGACATTCCTAGGTCAAAAACAGGTACTGCCTGCTTGCCCTGCCCAGTCCAACATGGCGGAGCTACTTGTGCCACTGAGCCGCAGCACGCAATGAC
>NC_022026.1:33222959-33234406 GCF_000317375.1 Microtus ochrogaster
ATGGGAGAATCATGGCGACTGCCTGACTCAGCTTCTTTCTCCTAGCATTCTGTTCTGTTTACTCTGCCTATCTAAATTCTACCCTATCAGAGGGCCAAGCAGTTTCTTTATTAATTAACCAATGAAAGCAACAGATCTACCTAATTTTCTGTCCTATCAGGGCCAAGCAGTTTCTTTATTAATTAACCAATGAAAGCAACAGATAAGATACAAGTCCCACCTCCATCACCACAGATGAGGGCAAAACACTCCATTGGGGCATGGGTAGAAAAGGAGAAACATGCTGAGTACTACTATTCACCCTTTTGGATCATGGGATCATAGAATTGAAAAAGTATTGAGCAGGGAGACTTTATTTAGGTCCTGGTATTTTAAAGAAGAAACAGAATCTTAGAGTGTCAAAACTTTAAGGTTATATAGCTAATAAATGATGACATTGCGCTGATTAGTTTTTTTGTCAAATTGACATAAGCTAGGGACATTTGATAAAATGTCTCCATAAGACTGGTCTGTGGGAAAGTTTAGGGGGCAATTTCTTGATTAATAATTGATGTGGGAGGGCCAAGTCCAGTGCCTGTCCTGGCCAGGTAGTCTTGGATTGTTTAAACAGGCCAAGCAAGCCATATACGATGCATTCTTCCGTGGTGTGTGGTTCAGCTCTTGAGCCTACAACCCTCCTTGAGTTCCTGCCCTGACTTCTCTTCATGATAGACTGTAACCTGGCATACTGACTGGTTTTGTGTGTCAATGACACAAGCTAGAGTCATCAGAGAGGAAGAAGCCTCAGTTGAGGAAATGCCTCCATGATACTCAGCTGTAAAGCATTTTCTCAACTACTGATCAATGTGGGAGGTTCAGCCCACGGTGGGTGTTGCCATCCCTGGGCTGATCATCCTGGGTTCTATAAGAAAGCAGGCTGAGCAAGCCAGGGAAAACAAACCAGTAAGCAGCACCTTTCCATGGCCTCTGCTTCAGATCCTGCCTCCATTCCCAGTTCCTACCCTGTTTCAGTTCCTGCCCTGACAGCAATGTAGAAGTGTAATCCAAATAAACCTTTTGCTCTTCAGCTTACTTTTTGGTCTTGGTGCTTCATCACAGCGATAATAACCCTAACTAAGACATCTGGAAATCAAATAAACCCTATTCTCACGTTGCTTTTAGTCATTGTGTTTATCAGAGCAGTAGAAAGCAAACTAAGACAAAGCTCAGCTTTGATGTTCTCCTGACTTTTATTTCAATGCACCATACTACTTATGCATATCAGTTCATCTCAATAAACAGTTACTACAAAATATGGGGTTCCGTCTATATACTCACAAAGGCAATCTGTCTTGGAGAGGAAAATAAAGCTTCCAAAAGAGTTTTTCAGTGTTAAGACACTGACTATTCACTAAGACACTGTGAGACTTCAAAGGTCAACATAGAGGAAAAAGAGGCTGTTATCAGAAATAACCTGCAATCAAGTGTCTGATGGTAGCACAATGTTGACTAATGCAAGAGTAGGGCACATGAACTAAATAAGACAGGAGTAGAGAAGAATTCTCTGTTCTCAAAAGATACTAGATACAGCTCTAAAGAGACATTCTTTGAAAGCTTTGTGTTACCATTAATAAACCAGGAACAAAAATATTCTATATTCACTTTCCTTGAAGTATGTATCTAGAAAGGTTGACAGGAGTTAAAGACTGTTAAAGAATTGTAAATATCCCTTCCAAAATCCCCCAAATCTTAGTTATATTAGTTACGCGTTAGCCAAGCTATGTGAGAAAATAGCTCACAGAAACAAGTGGCAAAATATTGGTTTTGTTCATGTTTACCAACGGTGCAGCCTATGGTTCTATAATTTCACATGCTTGGGAGAACATTATGGCAGTAGAGATATATTGCAGAATGGGTTCCTTTGCATTAAAATATTTACATTCTTTTTAAATAACATAATATTTATATTGCTTTTTGAAAATTGCATAGAAAGTATTTTAGTCATATTTACTACCATTCCTTGCCATAAGTCCTTCTAGATCCACGAAACACCCTGAGCCCCAAACAGTTTCTTCATCTATAGTCTCAACAAAGCAGAGGAAAGGAAGAAATTAAAGGTTAGGTGTAACATTCAGAGGGATGGGCCAATGGCCTACTTCTTCTAATTATGCCCATGTTCTAAATCTTCTACCATCTTCAAAAATAGTACCACCAGCTCAAGACTGATTGTTCAATACAGGAAGTGGTTGCGCATATTGCATATTCAAACAATGCCACATTAATTATGAATAATTATTCAGAACTACTGCTAAGGAATCATGAGTTGATTAATCAGAAAAAGGCACCAAATTTAATAACCTGGGTATGATTCCCTGGGACACACATGGGAAAAAGAAAAGTGACTCTCACAAGCTGTCATTTAACCTCTATAGTTGTCCCTTGGTGCACGCATGTGCAAATGCATGCACACACACACATACACACACACACGTGTGAACAATTAAAGCAATAGAATGTGATTTAGAACCTATAAAGTGCCACTAAAATACTAAAATGTGCTTTCTTCAGCTCTACGCTACTAGATATCACTAACACATGGCTAATATTGGAGTCTTCATTTTATTTCAGAGTATATAACTCCAAGAAAAAATATAAAACTTTGAGTAGAAGTCTTTATCCAGAGAGAAGCACTTGGGGCTCCAATAATTTCAAATTAATAGTTAACCTCAGAGCATGTGTACCTAGTAAGTGATTTGAAGCAACTGAAAATAAAAAAGTATAACAGTTTGCATTTACTCTTCTAAAACAAAATTAAATGTT
This sequence comes from Microtus ochrogaster, assembly GCF_000317375.1. NCBI lineage: Eukaryota > Metazoa > Chordata > Mammalia > Rodentia > Cricetidae > Microtus > Microtus ochrogaster. Next base: position 33,225,759 of record NC_022026.1, read on the forward strand.
AGGGCTGAGGTTCCAAAACAGTATTTGCCTAACCCCTGAATTTAGTCCTAAATACTGCAGAAGAATTCTTTTAGTAAAGTAGAATGAAATCTTCACACTGTAAAATGTAAGCCCAGAATTGTAGGCAATCTGTTTCCAAAAGAAATTATATCATATACTGAGAAATTTTCAAGCATGTTTTTCATTACCATTAACTCCTCTTTTAGTTTATATTCATTTTCTCTTTACTTTTTATCTGCATGTTTTACCGTTGCTCTGTCAACAAAAGGTCTGTTACTATGTTGACACGTAAGTAGAGGTTCTTTCAATATTTGCTTAATTTTGCTATATCGGGGCCATTTCCCTTTATACATGTTTAAACATTTGATTGTTGCTTAGACCAAAAGAACAACATAAGGAGAATAACAGCAATGTGAAAACATACTTTCAAAGTCATTGCATAAACAATGCTAAAATTAGATATAGCACTGTGGAAAAATGCCATTTCTCTTTCTCCTGTGGAAAAATCAGAGCTCTGAACTTGTAAGATTTTGACAGGCTCAACATGGATCAGAATAATTAGGAGAGGGGGAGAGGATGGGTGAGGAGAATAAAGAGAACAGGGGAAAGAAAGTGGAGGGAAGAAAAGAGAGCGAGGAGAAAGAGGAATAAACACCAAGACAACATGACATAGAATAAGAGAATCAAATTTCACTCTATCATTAATTCCCAAGACAATAGTGAATAAGCACAGCAAAATATTTTAAAAATTGTTCCAAACAATAGAAGACTAAATTTATGTGAGTTTGTTACCAACAAATACTGTTTAAATACTTGGCTTGAAATACAGAGGCAGTGGAACTTGGTTTTGAGTCGTAGCTTTGGAATCTGAAATTCTAGTGAATATTCTAGTCTGTATCTTAGTAAATGTAAAACTTGCAGGTTTGGTATGTCATTAAAGGCAATATCAATAAATAGCAGCCTTTTCTGTTGTTAAATTTATGATACTTATGATCAACTTAGCCCTTAAAAGCAATTTTAAGCCTAAAATTAATATTCACACCATAGACTCTGTGAACCTACCAATAAAACCCTATTAGCATATTTTAAAACTAAATGTAATTCTTATGAAATTCCATCTGGTGATACAGCATATCTTTCCATTTATGTAGTTTGTCTTCTCTATTTAAAAACTACTAGGGTCACTGTTATGCCTCGGAGAACACAATTTGTCCTATATCTACCACAGTAAAAATGGTTTAACTTCTTTTCACTCCTGAAAAAAAAATCTACTAAAATATAATAACCTACAGTATTCTCTACAGTAACCCAAAAGAAATAACTTAAATAACCATCAATAAAGAAATAGACAAAAAGCCAGCTTGCCATTCATACTTCTGAATATATAAAATAATTCAATATAATGGGGGCATATATATCTGTATGTTTTGACATGAAACAAGAACAAGCATCATGAAAGACATATCATAAGCAAACAAATCACATGATTGAATATACATGATTATGTTAAATATACAAAACAACAGCACATAGTTTCATAATTGCATGTGTATACAAATGCAGCAAAAATATGTGCAAAGAAAGATGCTAATTAGTCCACTTTTCATCTCTTTAATGAAATACTTGAGACTGGATACTTTACAAAGACATTTAACTACCTTATAATTTGGCAGTGCTGCAACAACCATATAAAGAAGTGAGAAGTAGCAACAGGAAATGATAGTTGAATTCCAGAATAAAACCATAATTAAATAGTTTTGTTGTAAAGAGGCAGTTTTAATAAAAGACAAAACATTTCTTTCACATATAGCACAGTAATTATTTATGGAGTTAAGAGTTTCTATATTGCCTATGTCACTCTCCAACTTTATAACTTTGAATATTAGAGATAGAGAGATTGATGTAGGTGGGTCTTTTTTGGTTTTGCTTTCATTGGTTAATTAATAAAGAAACTGCTTGGCCTGATAGGTCAGAACATAGGTGTGTGGAGTAGATAGAACAGAATGCTGGGAAAAAGGGAAGTGAGTCAGACACCACAGCTCTCCTCTCCGAGATGGACGCAGATTAGACTCTTCCCGGTAAGCCACCACCTCGTGGTGATACACACATTAATATAAATGGGTTAATCAAGATGTGAGAGTTAGCCAGTAAGAGGCTAGAGCTAGTGGGCCAAGCAGTGTTTAAAAGAATACAATTTGTGTGTTGTTATTTCAGGTGTAAAGCTAACCATGCGGGAGCCGGGTGGAACAAAAAGCAGACCTGCTCACCTCATCACTACAAGAGATGGCTCAGTAGTTAAACACACTTGATGCTCTTGTAGAGAATCTGAATTCAGTTCCCAGGTCCCACATGGTAGTTTACAATTGCCTGTAATTCCAGTTCCAGGAAACGTACAGATAATTTAAAAATAAAAATAAAAGACTTTTGATTCTCTAAATACCTGATACTTTCCTGTTTTTTGCTTCCTGATATGTATACTGTGAATACCTCATAGAATTTTAAAGAATTAAAAGAATTGATAGTTATTGAAAGTTCAAAGCTGTACATGGTAGAAAGTAATTGTACTTGAGATTTATTATTATCAATATTATTTTGTGTGTTCAATTAAACAAATATTGATTAACTAGTCACATTTTTTTCAGATATTTCAGGTGCCATTAGTAACATGGAAGTGATTATGAGTCAGCCCCTGCCATTGATTAAGTCCATTCAATGTGTTAAGAATAGGCACATGTGTCCATGAGGTAAGCACAGTGGGATAAGCACTGAAAAAAATCAACAAATTTTATGAGCCCTCAGAGGAGGAAAACTCAACCCAGCTTTAGGGAGGGAAGTAAGGATGCAGAATGAACATATTTGTTATGGAAATTTCTAGCAACTTGGGTTCCATTCCCTTTTCTCCAAAAGGGAAAGTCTTTACTCTTTGCCAAAACTAAAAGTGACACATCTAAGTTGATGTTTCCTCCACTCATTCTGATTACAATGCACACTTGGCAACCAAGAGTTACCATTATAAGACATGACAAAGTTGTTCCATAAGAAAAGTTGGGAAACAACTACAAATTTCAAAGTGAGTTGAGTTTAGTACACAGAGTGCCAATCTTTCCTAACATAGTTTCCACATCCAGTGAATATTTTATGGTAAGCTTCCAACAATTTCACAACAAATATCTAAACCCCAGGCCAAGTACTTCAGAGAGTCAAGATAAACATAAGTTAGCACTGCATCTCTGTTTTTTAAATAAGGATGTGATAATAGCTTGTCTAAGTGAGAGCATGTTAAAGAACTAGAACAGAACACTCCAAACATGGGTCAACATCTTGTAAGATTCAAATGAATAGTTATGTAGGTAACTAGCATGTAAAACTGAAATAGGTTAAAAGAATGAGGGATATTATATTGCTGGTTTTAGGTCACTTTAACACAAGCTAGAGTCTTTTGTTCATGAATCATAGAGTCAATGATCCATAAAGTCATATGGAAGAGGGAACCTGGGTTGAGAAAATTTTCCCAACAGATTGGCCTGCAGGTAAGCATGTGGTGCAGTTTTTGGTTGATGACTGATGTAAGAGGACATATATCACTGGGGATGGTGCCACACCTGGAAAGGTGGTCCTGGATGGTATAAAACATCAAGCCGGGCAAGCTATGAAAAGCAAGCCAGTAAGTAGCCCTTTTCTATGGCCTCTGCATCAGTTCCTGCCTCTAGTTTCTTGCCTTGAGTTCCTGCCATGACTTTCCTAAACGATGGACTTCAAGCTGTAGTTTGAAAATAACCCCCTTTGCTCTCATTTGCTTTTGGTCATGGTGTATTCCAAGATATTTAGTCACACTGTGTGAAGATGTCTCTGTTTGACCTCACCTGCCTAAGATACCTTCTGACTGGTTTAATAAAGAGTTGAATGACCAATTTCTAGGCAGATTAGGACAGGTGGGACTTCCAGGCAGAGACAGACCTCTGGGAAGAATCAGGGAGGTGGGTATTCACCAGACAGATGTGGAGGAAGTCAGATGTAAGATACTGAGGAGAGGTAGCAAGCCATGTGGCAAAACATAGATTAAAATAAACAGGTTAATTTAAGTTTTAAGAGCTAGTTGGGAGCAATCCTAAGCTAAAGCCAGGTTTTCATAATTACTAAGAGGTCTCTGTGTCATTATTTGGGAGCTACTGGTATAAAGAAAGCCCAACTACAATGGTGTTTTATCACAACAATAGAAACCCTAAGACAGACACTTTCCAAATAAATTCAGTTAGTACAACAAACCCCAAGACAAGCAAAAATGAAAATTTTCCTGTTAATAAGACCTCATGGCATACAGAAAAACCAAAATCCACACAAAGAAAATGGAATGTTTTCAACTCTTTGCTTACATAAAATGAATTTAAAATATAAACCTAAACAAGTGATAATTTAGATTCTTAACAAGTATTACATATCCTTTATGGAACAACTTGGAATAGATTTTTATTGCCTACAAGATAAATTTGTTTTCTTTACTATTCCAATGGAAACCATGTGGTCCAGCTGGAATGATTTAAATAATATGCCTTCAGTTTCCCATTTTTGATATTTTTCAAGAGAAATTCTAACCACAAGTAGCCTCATTAATCACATCTCTATCATGAAAACCTGTAGCTATAGGCAGCCAACGCCTTCTCCCTCTGCAAAATACTCTCAACTCTTACCAAGGGCAGTTTGGATGCTCACCTTACTAAACCTGGACGGAGGTGGGGGTTCCTTGGACTTCCCACAGGGCAGGGAACCCTGATTGCTCTTTGGACTGAGGAGGGAGGGAGACTTAATTGGGAGAGGGGGAGGGAAATGGGAGGCGGTGGCGGGGAAGAGACAAAAATCTTTAATAAATAAATAAATTAAAAAATAAAAAAAATAAAAAAAAAAGTTTATAGCCTGAACCTTTGGCAATCTCTACATCCACCGCAAGAAACTTGTCATAAGTGAAGAACATTACAAACAAATAGCAGGACAGAAGTACACAATCGCCTTGGATATTGAGGCTAACTTTCAAACTCCAGGACTTGACTATATCTTAAACTATATCTTGAACTATATCTTGACTATATCTTGAACTAGTGTGCATTATCTAAAAGAAGCAAGTGTTAACCATAAAATGGGATAACACATTTCAAAAACTAGAGTTGGCTTAATCCAGATAGCCCTGCCTGGAGAGAGGAAAGCTTGTGCTCTAACTAGTTGTATTCCTTAAGGAAAAGCATCCTTTACATGAAAAGCAAGCAGGAGCTGATAGCCAGTAGAATTTGCATACTTGTGATCCCACTGAATAAGACACTCTAGAGAAAGAAGCCCTACAACGTATATTTTAATTCAGTTGTATGGCAGCATTATTTGATACTATAAAAATCATTTGTTTCAGAAGATAGTTTCATGAGTTTTAATAAGCATAACTGGATTTATATCCACAATTGTAATTAATATATGGAATAGATATGACTAAACTTCTTATACACATTTGTCAACCAAGAAAACATGAAGACATAGTGGTAATAATTATTTTTATGAAAAATATCATGTTAGCTTAGAGAGAATTTGTTGACAGTTCCTAAATAAACTCCTGAAAAGAGCAGAGCTTATTCTCTTGGGTATATATCATATCTAGACAATACATATGATCAAATTTATTAAAAAGTTATCTGTAGACCTGGCTAGCTCAGTCAGTAGAACACAAGACTCTTAATCTCAGGGTTGTGGGTTCAAGCACCATGTTGGACACCAATCTGTTCTAGGAGGCTACTTGTTTGTTCACAGCTGCTCAGTCCCAAAATAATCACACAGAATATATATTATTTAAATCGCTTCTTGGCCTATTAGCTCTAGCTCCTTATTGGCTGGCTCTTACATCTTAATTTTACCCATTTCTATTAATCTCTGTATTGCCATGCGGCTGTGGCCTACTGGCAAGGTTCCATCCAGCATCTGCTCTGGCAGGGCTACATGGCTTCTCATTGACTCTGCCTTTTTTTGCCCAGGATTCAGTTCAGTTTTCCAGCCTAACTCTATTCTTCTCAGCCACTGGCCAAAAGAGATTTTTTTTATTCATTAATCAATAAAAGCAACACATATACAGAGGGACTTCCCATACCACTTATCAAAATAACTGAAGGTAGATATGATTGAGATAGAATGCTTGAAACATAGTCTCCTTGACTATAATTTGACTTCAAATGCCATATGAACATAGAGCCTCCAGCAGAAGAGAAGTTGGATTGGTTAGTCGTTTTTGAGAAAAATGTTACTCAAAAGCATGATTCATGGACTGATGCCCATATGATGACTGTTTGATATGGGACTCTAATGGAAACAAGTACTGAGAGTAAACAATTAGAATGTTTATTATTATTTTCTTTCAATTAAAAACTTATACTAGAAATTGGAGATTTTTGTTTTGTATATCTTTATTTTATTTCTCTAGCAATTTGTTTTTATTGTATTTAGGATGAATTTTCCTGTCTGACAGACTGGGTCAGATAAAACTTGTTCTTTCACACAGATTAAGAAACACTGTTCCAATGTATTCCTATACCACATATTGCTTATAATTACTAATATTGGCCACTCAGTGATCTCTTAATTACTTACATCATTAAATCAAGGGCCTGTGAGCTTTTTCTGTAAAACATCATATACTGAGTATTTTAGGATCTATAGGTCTGTTACACTACCATACTCTGTCATTGTAAGGCAAATTTTGCTTTAGACAATATACAAATGAATGAACTTGTTTGTATTTCAATAAAATTTTGTCATCCCTAGAGGCAGGTTGGATTTGCTTCATGGTTCATAGTTCACTCTGACCTATATTATTATTTGGTTTTGTCAATTACGTTGGAGACTCTTCAAGAACAGACCAGAGGGCTTATCTTTTGTTATTGTTATTGTTCATTCTATAAAGAAATGAAAAAAAGTATAACCATTAAACTAAAACAATAGATGAATATTGGTGTAGGAGGTCCTTCTGTTTATGTATTGCTTTCATTGGTTAATCAATAAAGAAACTGCTTGGGCTGATAGAGCAGGACTTAGGTAGGCGGAGAAGACAGAACTGAATTCTGAGAGGAAGAAAGCAGAGACAGAGAGCTGCCATGAAGACGCCAGGTCGGACATGTTAAATCTTTCCTGGAAAGCCACCATGACCTCGTGTTGAACACAGATTAATAGAAATGGGTTAAATCAAGATGTGAGAGTTAGCCAATAGGAGGCTAGAGCTAATGGCCAAGCAGTGTTTTTTTGTTTTTTGTTTTTTTTTTTTTTGGTTTTTTCGAGACAGGGTTTCTCTGTGGCTTTGGAGCCTGTCCTGGAACTAACTCTGTAGACCAGGCTGGTCTCGAACTCACAGAGATCCGCCTGCCTCTGCCTCCCGAGTGCTGGGATTAAAGGCGTGCGCCACCACACCCGGCCAAGCAGTGTTTTAATTAATATAGTTTCTGTGTGATTATTTTGCATGTAAGCTAGCCAGGAGGCCAAAACAAAGGGATCTGCTCCCTTTAACAGAATATTTCAGATAAAAATAGAGAAAATGAAGCAAAGATATAGAAACATAAATATGAGTATCTTCATCCATTTGTGTTACTATAACAATATATCATAACCTAAATAACTTATTTATTATTTTTTTCATCCTAAACACAGTTTCCCCTTCTTCCTCTTTTTCAAGTCCCTCATCTCCCATCCATCCCCTCATCCATTCCTCTTCCATTTCTCTTCATAAAAGGGCAGACCTTCCAGAAATATTAACAAAGCATAGCATAGTAAGCTGTAGTAAGAGTAGGTACCTCCTCTCCTATTAAGACTGGACAGGGAAACCCAGCATGAGGAAAAGGGTCCCAAAAACAGATAACAGAATCAAACATAGTCCCTGCTTCCACTGTTAAGAGTCCCACAAGAAGACCAAGCTACATAACTATCACATACATGCAGAGGGCCTAGGTCAGTCCCATGCAGTTTCCCTGGTTGTTGGTTCAGTCTCTGAGCCCCTATGAGCCCTGGTTGGTTGATTTTGATTCTGTGGGTTTTCTTGTGGTATTCTTGACCCCTCTGTCTCATACAATCCTTCCTGCTTCTCTTCAACATGTATCCCTGAGGTTCCTTAATACTTGGCTGTGGGTCTTTGCATCCATTCCCATTAGTTGCTGGATGACTCCTCTCTGATGAGAGTTGGGTTAAAGTACCAATCTATAAGTATGGCAGAGCATCATTAGGAATGCTTTCCTTGACTTTTTTCCAGTCATGTTTAGTTTTATCCTAGGTTTCTAGACTATCCAGAAGATGGTCAGCTCAGACTTCATATCCCTTATTGCAAGGAGTCAGTTATGGACACCCTTGTAGATTGCTGGGAGTTTTCATTGCACTAGGTTTCTAGCTTGTCCCCACTGCCAGTTCAATCTGTATCTTCCAGTACTCGTTCCCTCCTCCATCCTCTCCAAACCTTATCTCTCCTATTCCATACCCTCCAAACCCCCTCCACCCATTATATCTATTCTATTTCCCTTTCCTCAGTACCCCCTTACCTGAATGACTTACATACAGTAGAAGTTTATTTCTCATGGTTATGAGTACTACAAAGTATAAGATAAAGATGTGTGTGTATATATATATATATGTGTGTGTGT
>NC_022026.1:33234506-33242013 GCF_000317375.1 Microtus ochrogaster
TGTGTATATACATATACATATACATATACATATACATATACATATATATATATATATATATGAGAAAGTCACAAAATTAAAAAGGAGATCATGAAGGAGAGGACTTAAGAGAGGTAGAACATAGGATAAAGATTTTCTATCCCAGTCCTTCCCTGTGCAGCTCAGGGAAACCCACTAGGGTGATATTTTGTTTGTGCTATAACAAATAAAGCATTCCTGAAGATCAGAATGTGGAGCTAGTCACTACTTAGCCATAGAGAGCAGGCAGTGGTAGCACACACCTTTAATCCCAACACTTGGGAGACAAGGGCAGATGGATCTCTGTGAGTTCAAGGCTACCCTGAGCTACACAAAACTGATCCAGTCTAAAAGAAAAATAAAGCCAGGTGGTGATCGCTCACATGTTTAATCCCAGTACTAGAGAGTTATACACCTTAAATACAAACACTAGAGATGTGGAGACCAGAAGAGATAGGGCTGGGCAGAGAGAGGAATATAAGGCAGGAAGAGAACAGAATTCAGCCCATTCATTCTTAGGATTGGTGGAGACAGAATCTACCCCCCGCCAGTCTAAGGATTCTGTAATGGTAAACAGTCTCTCTCTCTCTCTCTCTCTCTCTCTCTCTCTCTCTCTCTCTCTCTCTCTCTGCTGGCTCCTTTACTTCTCTGATCTTTCAGTATTTACCCCAGTATCTGACTTTGGGTTTTTATTATTAAGACCAATTAGAGTTCTCACTACACCCCACAGAAGATGGGGAGGAAGAATTGTAGGAGTCAGAGGAATGGAAGACAGCAGGAGAACAGAGTCCACACAATCAATTAAGCAAGGCTCATGGGAGCTCACAGAGACTGGAGCAGCCATCATGGAGCCTGCATAGGTCTGTGTTAGCTCTGCATATATGTTACGGCTGTTAGCTTGGTATTTCTGTAGGACTCCTAATAGAGGGAGTAGGAGTGTCATTGGCTCTTTTGCCTGCTCTTGGGACTCTTTTTCTTCTGTTGGGGTGCCTCATTTAGGTTTGATGTGAAGGTTTGTACTTAATCTTATTGTATCTTATTATGCTATGTTCTATTGATTTCCGTGGAAGCCCTGTTGTTTTCTGAAGAGAAATAGATGAGCAGTAAATCTGGAGAAGGGAAGTGGGTGGGGGCTAGAAGGGGAAGAGGAAAAGGAAACCAGGTGGTGATTCAGGTCAGGATGTATTATCTGAGAGAAAAGAATTAAAAGTAATAATTAAAAGATTAAAAAATAAAGTGAAACAGTTAATAAAAGGGAGTACTTGGGGCTGGGTGTTGGTGGCACATGCCTTTAATCCCAGCACTCGGGAGGCAGAGGCAGGCAGATCTCTGTGAGTTCAAGGCCAGCTTGGTCTACAAGAACTAGTTCCAGGACAGCTATGGCTCTTTCACAGAGAAACCCTGTCTCAAAAAACTAAAAGGGGGGGGGGTAAGGGAAATAAAATTATCTGGTAGGAATGAATGAGAACAAATGGTAATGACAAATATGTATGAACATGTCATGATGAAACTCATTACTTTATATCCTAACTTTTAGAAATTGTTAAAAAGAAAATGACAAAAAAAAAAAACTTATACAGATTTGATTAGCATCTAATAATGGTCTACCTTTAGGTTCATAGGTTGAGCCTTCTTATTATATTTTACATGGTACAAGGGGGAACACTTCTGTCTCTCTTTAGACTATTTTCACTTGTTTACAAGATAGGGTGTTTTATACCCCAAACCAAGCTTGAGATTAATGTGTAGCCTAAGATAACCTTGAATTTATGATCCCAGTTTATATAATGTTGAGGACTGCACCCAGATCTTTACACACACTAGGCCCTCTGTTGCCTCTTGTATGAGTACACTAATCCTATTCTGAAGAGTTCTCTTTTTATGATCAACTCATCTCCCCCAAGCTCAATACTGTCCCACTGGTGATTCTGTTTCCATATATGAGGTTGTTGGTGGGAGGAAGGACAAGTGAAGATAAATTAACCAAAGCTAAGAAGACTGAGGATAATTTTCAAAATAACCACTAATTAGATATCTTTCTGTCATTATGAATATACTGCTGATCAATTATTTTTCTACCTTCACCAAATATTGAAAAGTGGAAATACTTTTTCTACCTTCACTAAATATTGAAAAGTGGAAATATGTTGATATTTTCCAAAAAAAGAAGTTAGATACCACATAAAGACAAACTTCTGGTTTAGACTGGATCACCAAAGGATTTCATTCAACACAGGTTATCCCAAAATAATGTCAATACATAATCAGTTTTCACTCTTTAACTACAGTTTTTTTTTAATTTTTATTTATATGTATATGCATAAATATACACATGTGCATGTAGGTGTACTCAGAGGCCATAAAAGTGTGCCAGGTCTCCTGGAACTGAAATTACAGGCAGTGTAAGTTACTCAACATGGGGGTTGGATTATACCTGGGTCTTCTGCAAGAGCAATAGCATACTGTTTAACCACTGAGTTATTTCCCTAGCCATCTCCTGAACTCTTAGAAGAAAGAAATTGAGGCAGCTGTCCAAGAAATGTCTTAGAGAATTTTCAAGGTTGTTTTTACTTTTAAGCCTAAGAATTCACCAAGTAGATTTTTTTTTCACTCAGATATAGGCTTCATTGCTCTATTAAAAAATCTTTTAAAATAAACATAGTAATTTGTTTAAAATAATTGATGCTTTATATTTTATGATCAGGAAAAAAATCACATTGTCTAAAATAAAGATTTTAAGTAAAGTGCTCAACTGTAATAGGTGACTAAAATGTAATCCAAATTTGATGATTTTAGCCTTAGGTCATATACATATCCATTAATACTTAAACAGAGGAAGGAGAATAGGTTATAAATATTGTAGAAGTGGCATGTGAAGAATTTTAAATAAGTGAATTGCCAGTCTTCATTACAGCAACAAAATTATTATGTAAAGCCACATTCATATATTCATTTAGTCAAGAGTACCAACTATATGCCAAGAATTGTCAGTGATATGATGAAACAAATAGAACTTCTGCCTTCCAACTGCTTATATGCTAAAGTGCAAGATGCAGTAAATGAAATAGCACAACAGATTAGCCAACAGGCTACATTCATAGTTCATGAAACTTATCAAATGTACCTTGCTAATGCTAATTAAATGACAGTATTTACACATTTTTATTGGTGCTATACTTTTCCAGAGATGAAGAATTGTTGCCTTTGCCAAAGAGGAAAATAATAATTTCTTTAGGATAATGAAAAGTTAATTAAGTTAATATGATAGTCTTAAAATTGTGTAACATAAAATAAAACAGATCCTGGAAAGATGGTTCAGCAGTTATGAGCATGGGCTCTTCCAAAAGACAAAGGTTCACTTCTCAGCACCCACATGGTGACTCACAATCACCTATAACTCCAGTTCCAGGGGATCCAATGCCCTGTACAGTCCTTCTGGGGCAACAGGCACTCACATGGATACATAATATAAATCCAGACAAAATATACATACACATTAAATAATGCAAAATGTTTTTGGAAAAATGAAAGTTTCAGGCCTAAGAAATTCATTCCAACTTATAATGATATATACTCAATGTAGAATCAGTACTCAAGCATTTAAAAATCCATTTTAGATTCATGAAAGTCACACAAGTCATAGATAGCAAAATCATTGGCAGCTGAATATTTACAGATATTAAGTGAGCCATATTGTAAAAGAACTCTCCTCAGCTTCCTTAATTAAATCAATTAATATTGATTCATACATTGAAGCGAAAATGTTAAGTTTGTGATAAGGTCATCCTTTCTGATGCCATAAAAATCTCCATTATGCAGAACCTTCGAAAGGCCAACTTAATATGACAATTTGAATGTTTTTGAAACCACATGTTGCATTGTTCTCAGCTTACATGGGTAGTATTTCGTTCTGCTGCAAATAACATAGTGAATCGAGAACAGCACACATTTGCACAGATGAGTCTCTATGTCTACATGTCAATGAAGGCTTTCTGTCTAACCTAGTGCCTATGTACATGAGGCAGATTCAATAATGCATCTTAAGGTTGTTCTCACAAAAGGCCTGACCTACTCAAGGTTTCTCACCAAAATACCAAAATGCCTAGAATGGTTCAACAACAGATTCCCTACATTATCTGTATTTTAGTACTCACCATGCTCCTCTTACAAAGACAAACACTTCCACCCAGGTTTTATAATTTTTCTCTTCATTTCTATGTCTCTGGTTTATTACCTTATTTCCTGGGCTATAATCACAATTGGGTTGAACAGATATTCGAAGTAGAAGTACCATGTGTAAACAAGTCCTGCCATGGTAGGTTAGAGGATTCACTAGTGTGTCAGAAGACAGAAACATATTTGCACCACAATAGTAAAACGTAAAGCTGATTAGAGCCATGTTGTAATAGGAGTGGCGGGCTGCGTCCCCGGCACCCGGCCACCCGCATGGCTAGCTTTACCCGAAATAATTACACGGAAACTGTATTCTTTTAAACACTGCCTGACCCATTAGTTTCAGTTTCTTATTGGCTAGCTCTTACATATTGATCTAACCCATTTCTATTAATCTGTGTAGCCCACAAGCTGGCTTACCAGGAATGATCTTAACCTGCGTCTGCCTGGAGTGGGAGAATCATGGCGACACCTGATTCGGCTTCTTTCTCCCAGCATTCTGTTCTGTTTCCTCCGCCTACCTAAGGGTTGGACTATCAAATGGGTCTAGGCAGTTTCTTTATTAATAAGAAATCACTCCCACATCAGAGCCACCTGATGAAAGCCTCCTAGCACCCACTGACATAGACTAACCAGAGGGGTGCTATAACTAAACATGGTTTGGTTACTCCCCAGGATTGGAAAAGACCAATTAGAAACAGGGAAAAAAAGCATGAGCAGAGAGGAGACATACATATTATAAACCACACAACAGACTGGCTTTCTTTATTTACCCCATCCCATCTTGCCTCCAAGCACTCCTTTCCATCTGTGGGGACTTTGGATCCCCCAACTCAGCCTGCTTCGGGGCTGAGGGTATGGGGAGCCAGTGGTGAGTGGTTCTGCCACTGGGGCCTCTTTGTACCACACTACCCTGCCCCCCACAAGCCTGCCCTTTTGTCTGCAAGGTCCTTGGATCCCAGCAAGAGGCCCTGCTCCTGTACTGGAGGAGATCCATCCAGAATGGGTCCTTAGATCCACCAGCAAAGACTTCTTTGGGGCAGAGGGGATCTGAGAGCCAGCTCCAGTGCTGAGGGGCCTAAGAGAAGGCAGACCAAGAAAAACTGCCAACTATGCAGTCAGCCACAGCAAAGATTGGACCAAGACGCTAAGACTCTCCTGGCCTCATTTGAAGGAAGAGGTGGGCAGGCAGCAAAGCAAAAATTCCTCGAACATCCTGAAAAGCAACATGATAACACCAGAATTTAAAAAAAAAAAACAACAACAGGAAGATTTGAACACCCTATCCCAGAAGAAGAAGACAAAATCGACTTTAAACGTGACCTTATAAAAATAATGAAGACCTGTAAACAGGAAGTAAAAATCTCCCTTAAAAATGGAAGAGAAGACAAACAAAAAGTTAGAAGAAATTAATAAATCCCTCAAGATATCCAAGAAAAAGCAATCAAACAGGTAAAGGAAACAATTCAAGATTTGAAGACCGAAATGGAGGTAATAAAGAAAACACAATCTGAGGAATGTCTGGATATGGAAAGTCTGGGTAAAAGAAGAAGAACTACAGAGACAAATATAACCAACAGAATACAAGAGATAGAAGAAAGAATCTTGAGCACTGAAGATTCTCAAGGAGAAATGGATGCATTAATCAAAGAAAACAGCAAATACAACAAATTCTTTACACAAAACATTTAGGAACTCTGAGATACCATGAAAAGACCAAACCTAAGAATAATAGGGATAAAAGAAGGAGAATTCCAGATCAAAGGCCCAGAAAATATATTCAACAAAATTATAGAAGAAAACTTTCCCAACCTAAAGAAGGATATTCCTATAAAGGTACAAGAAGCTTATAGAACACCAAATAGACTGGATCAAGAAAAACATCTCTTCACCATATACCAATCAAAACACAAAACATAAAGAATAAAGAAAGAATATTAAGAGCTGAAAAGGAAAAAGGTCAAGTAGCATATAAAGGTAAATTTATCAGAATTACACCTGACTTATCTATGGAAACCATAAAAGCCAGAAGGTCTTGGGTAGATGTGCTACAGACACTAAGAGACCATGGATGCAAGTTCAGACTACTATACCCAGCAAAGCTTTCTTTTACCATTGATGGAGAAAACAAGATATTCCATGACAAAAAGAGATATAAAAAATATGTAGTCACAAACCTATCCTTACAGAAAGTAATAGAAGAAAAACCATGACCCATAAAAGCCAACAACACCCACAACAGCACAGACATCTGACAACTCTCCACCAGCATAACTCAAAGAAGGGAAACACATAAACACTACTACCAAAAAATTAACCGAAGTTAACAACCACTGGTCATTAATATCACTTAATATCAATGGACTCAATTCACATATAAAATGTCACAGGTTAGGAGAATGGATGCGAAAATAGGATCAAACATTCTGCTGTTTACAAGAAACACACCACAACCTCAAAGAAAGACACTACCACAGAGTAAAGGGTCGGGAAAATGTTTTCCAATCAAACAGAACTAAGAAAAAAGCAGGTGTGGCTATACTAATATCTTAAAAAATGGATTTCAAACTAAAATCAATCAGAAGAGATGAGAAGGACAGTTTATACACATAACAGGAAGAATGCATCAAGATGAAGTCTCAATCCTGAATATCTATGCCCCTAATAAAAAAGCACCCACATATGTAAAAGAACATTACTAGAACTCAATCACGTATCAAACCCCACACACTAATAGTCAGAGATATCAACACTCCTCGCTCATCAATGGAAAGGTCAACCAGACAGAAACTTAACAGAGAAATAAGAGAACTAGCCCATGGACACCTGGGATGCCCTCTAGAGCCAAGTCTCTTGCCAACCCTGAAATGGCTCCCTTAATGTAGATATCTTCTTCCCTGCTCCTATATCTACCCTTCGTCCATATCCACCCTCACACTCCCCCAAGCTCTCCCTAGTCTTTCCTTTCTTTCTTTTCTCTCCTCCTCTCCCATTTGCCCACCCCCACCCCTAACCCCATCCCTATGTTCCCAACTTTTTCCTGGCAATCTTGTTTGCTTCCAATTTCCAGGAAAATCTATATATGTTTTCCTTTGGGTTCACGTTGTTATTTGGCCTCTCTGGGCTTGCAAACGATAGGCTTAATGTCCTTTCTTTACGTCTACTGAACCACCCCTGGGTCAAGGCAGAAATAAAGAAATTAAAGTCTTCATTGAATTCAATGAAAATAAAGACACAACATACCCAAATTATGGGACACTATGAAAGCAATGCTAAGAAGAAAGTTCAAGGTACTAAGTGCCCACATAAAAAAAAA
>NC_022026.1:33248213-33267318 GCF_000317375.1 Microtus ochrogaster
TTTAATAAATATATAAATAAATAAATACCTCCCAACTAAAAAAAATAAGCCCTAGACAATATGGTTTTAATGCAGAATTCTACCTGAACTTCCAAGAAGAGCTAATACCTATACTCCTTAATGTGTTTACATTATAGAAGCAGAAGAGTCATTACAAACTCTTTTTATGAAGCTACAGTAACCCTGATACCAAAACCACACAAACACTCAACCAAGAAAAAGTAATACAGACCAATCTCACTCATGAACATTGATGCAAAAATTCTCAATAAAATACTGGCAAATCGAATCCAAGAACACATCAAAAATTATCCATTATGATCAAGTAGGCTTCATTCTTGAGATGCAGGGCTGGTTCAACATATGAAAATCTATCAATATAATCCATTATATAAATAAACTGAAAGAAAAAAAGTATGATCATTTCATTAGATTCTGAAAATGCATTTGATAAAAATCAACACCCCTTTATGGTAAAGGTCTTGGAGAGATTAGGGATACAAGGATCATATGTAAATATGATTAAAGCAATATACAGCAAGCTGACAGCTAACCTCAAATTAAATGGAGAGAAACTTAAAGCCATTGCACTAAAATTAGGAACAAGACAAGGCTGTCCACTCTCTCCATATATCTTCAATATAGGGCTTGAAGTCCCATGACTAGCAATAAGATAACATAAGGAGATCCAAGAGTATTCAAATTGGAAAGAAAAAAGTCAAACTTTTGTTATTTGCAGATGGTATGATAGTGTACATAAGTGACTCCAAAAAGTCTACCAAAGAAGTCCTACAGCTGATGAATACCTTCTGTGTTGTGACAGGGTACAAGATCAACTCAAAAAATTCAGTAGCCCTCCTACAAACAATGAATAAAGAAGCAGAGAGGGAAATCAGAAAAAAACATCACCTTTCACAATAGCCACAAATAGCATAAAGCATCTTGGGGAAACACTAACCAATGAAGTAGAAGATCTATTTGACAAGAACTTTAAAGCAGTGAAGAAAGAAATTGAAGAGGATACCAGAAAATGGAAGAATCTCACATGCTCTTGGATTGGGAGGATCAACATAGTAAAAATGGCAATTCTACCAAAGGCAATTTATAGATTCAATGCAATCCCCATCAAAATTCTCCAAAAAATTTTACAGACCTTGAGAGAACAATAATCAACTTCATATGGAAAAACAAAAAACCCAGGATAGCCAAAACAATCCTATACAATAAAGGAACTTCCAGAGGCATTACCATCCCTGACTTCAAACTCTTATTACAGAGCTACAGTAATGAAAGTTTGGTATTGGCATAAAAATGGACGTTGACCAATGGAATCAAATCGAAGACCCAAAAATCCACAAACCTTTGAACACCTGATTTTTGACAAAGGAGCTAAAATTATATAATGGAAGAAATAAAGCATCTTTAACAAATGGTCTTGGCATAACTGGATGTCAACCTGTAGAAGAATGAATATAGATACATATCTATCACCATACACAAAACGCAAGTCCAAATGGATTAAAGACCTCAATATCAATCTGACCACACTGAACCTGATAGAAGAGAAGGTGGGAAGTAGCCTGCACTACATGGTCACAGGAGACCACTTCATACATATAACCCCAGTAACACTGACAATAAGAGCAATAATTAATAAATGGGACCTCCTGAAACTGAGAACCTTCTGTAAAGCAAAGGACACTGTCATTAAGACAAAAAGACAACCTACAGAATGGGAGAAGATCTTCACCAACCCTACATCAGATAAAGGTCTAATCTCCAAAATATATAAAGAACTCAAAAAACTAGACATTAAAATTCTAAATAACCCAATTAAAAAAATGGGGTACTGACCTGAACAGAGAATTCTCAACAGAAGAAGTTCAAGTGGCCAAAAGATACTTAAGGACATGTTCAACTTACTTAGTGATCAGGGAAATGCAAATCAAAACATCTTACACCTGTCAGAATGGCTAAAATCAAAATCATAATGATAACCTATGCTGGAGAGGATGTGGAGTAAGGGGAACACTCATCCATTGTTGGTGGGAATGCAAACTTGTACAACCACTTTGGAAATCAGTGTGGCAATTTCTCAGAAAATTGGGAGTCAACCTACCTCAGGATCCAGCAATACCACTCTTGGGAATATACCCAAGAGATGCCCAATCATACTAAAAAAGCATTTGTTCAACTATGTTCATAGCAGCATTATTTGTAATAGCCAGAACCTGGAAACCACCTAGATGCCCCTCAATGGAAGAATGGATAAAGAAAGTGTGGCACATCTACACATTAGAGTACTACTCAGCAGTTAAAAAAAAAAGACATCTTGAATTTTGCATGTAAATGTATGAAAATAAAAAACACTATCCTGAGTGAGGTAACCCAAAAAGATGAACATGGGATGTACTCACTCATAATTGGTTTTTAGCCATAAATATAGGAAATTGAGCCTATAATTCACAATCCTAGAGAAGCTAAATAATAAGGTGAACCCAAAGAAAAATATATATAAATCCTCCTGGAAATTGGAAGCAGACAAGATCGCCAGGCAAAAGTTGGGAGCATGTGGATTGGGGTGGGGTGGGGGGAAGGGAAGAGGGGAAGAGAGAAGAGAGAAGGGGAGGATTGGGGAGAGCTTGGGGAAGTGGGATGGTTGAGATGGAAGAAGTGTGGATAAGGGAGTAGGGAAGAATATCTCTTAATTAAGAGAGCCATTTTCGGGTTGGCAAGAGGTTTGGCTCTAGAGGGGTTCCCAGGTGTCCACAAGGATGTCCCCGGCTAGGTTCTTGGGCAGTAGAGGATAGGGTGCCTGAACTGACCTTGTCCCATGGTCAGACTGATGACTATCTTCAATATCACCATAGAACCTTTGTCTGGAGACAGATGGAGACAGAGACCCACATCAGAGCACTGGACTGTGCTCCCATGGTCCAGTTGAAGAGCAGAAAGAGGGTAAATATGAGCAAGGAAGTCAGGACCATGAGTGGTTGGTCAACCCACTGAGACAGTGTGCCTGTTCTAATGTGAGCTCACCAAAGCCAGGTGGATTGGGACTGAACAAACATTAGATCAAAATAGACTCTCTGAATGTGCCTGACAATTGGAGCCAACTGAGAAGTCAATGATAATGGCACTGGGATTTGTCTCTACCACATGTACTGGCTTTTTGGGATCCTAGTCTATTTGGATACACACCTTCCTAAGGATGGATGGAGGGGAAAGTGCCTTGGACTTCTCACAGTCCAGGGTACTCCGCCCTCTCTTAGGACTGGAGGGGGAGGGAGGAGGGTGAGTGTGGGAGCAGGAGGGAAATGGGAGGTGGGGAGGAAGTGGAAATTTTGAATGGTATTATTTATAAATCAATATAAAACATAAAAAAACACACAACATGTAATGATCAACTAAAGTACAATGATAGCTATGGGAATGGAAGTAAAAGAGTAGGAGATATTGATTATTCAATCATATAGAACCAGACATGTAAGTGGGCACAAGACAAAAAAAAATTAAAGGAAGCAAACAAGAAAGAAGGAGAAGTAAGGATGAAAGAAAGGAAAGGAAGGGGAGGGACTGAAATCAAAGAGAGAAGATAAATAAACAAAAAGAAAAGAATAGAAAAGGGGAAACATGAAAGAACATGTAAACTACCTGTAGTTTTACATATTTGAGATACTTAAAGAAGCAATTGTTTGTCATTTAGAGCTTGATGCTAGTGATGACTTCGTCAATGATGCTGAGTGTACTGTTGGAGAGATACGAGCAGTCACCTGGGGATGGCATTCTGCATCTCAAGATAAAAGTTATGGTCAGGATAGATTTGAGGGTTATCTGCATAGAAGTAATAGCTTTAAGGAATGAGTAAAGAAACTAAAAACCTGAACACGTTTTCAAAGAAAATTGAAATTCCAGATAAGGATAGAGTTTCTAGAGGTTTTAGCACTTTTGACACATGTTATAATGTCAAGAGGAAAGTCACTACTTTAGACCTTCCTTTGTAAAAAGGTTTCAATTAATTATTTTCAGAGAATATTCTCTTACCCAGGTTCATATGATCCTTCTGACATGTACTATATAAGTTCAATAGGTCAAACAATGTCTCCATTATAATAAATCCCTGGTATTCCTATCACCTGGGTCATGTAGTCAGATGCTGGATTCCAGCCAAATGTAAAGACTGCCCTACTCTAACTCATGCCCCAACATGACATATATTTTCAAGGTATATTTGCCAGGGCACTAATTGTTCAAGGGTTTGCCAGAGGCCATATTGCCAACTAGAAGAGGAAAACTGTTAGCGATTTAGGATTGCTGACTCCATATCTTTGTACAATATTTTATTATGAACTTTCCAGGATTCCACTTATTTTGCAAAGCAAAACAAAGGATGCTTGCAATATTGTATTTCAATATACAAATTTAGTTATGTGTTTTCTGAAATATATTATTCATAACTATATGACAAAAGGAGTGGTTTTAAACTTCTTATAACTAATTTCCACTTCTTATCACAATATCTTAGTCTAAACTTAAAATCAGCTTCCATATGAGGGCCTCTGTTTTTTCTCTCTTACACAAATAAAAAATGCTCATTAGAAAATATGGCAAAGCTTCAAGCATTAAAGCCTCCAATTTTCTATGAAAGTGACATAGTATATTTTAAAATAGCCTCACTGTTTTCATGAGTACACAGAAGGGAAACAAACTACAAAAGATATAATATATTCCTGAAAATAAGTGGTAAGATTTTTCATCCTGTAGAAGACAGACTTATAAGAATTCAAGTGTAAAATCAAGTTTTATTGGGCAAGGTCATGGCCAGTGAAGTCCCATTAAAGAAACAGAATGGCTCTCAGGCAAGAATGAAAGTAATAGTTTATATTAGCACATCACACAATGAATTAAGACCTTGGGAGAGTGGGCTTAATTAGGAAGGAATGTTTAGAAAAAGGGAGAATGGCAAAGGTTTCAGTGAGACACCCTAGCACTGTCCAGGGGAGTATCAATATTAATACCACTGGGAGTGTTATTCTCTTCAAAAGTAAACAGAATGAAGTATCACTGTGTCCAGTAACAGACACATTGATATTTCAGCGCCAGTAGTCATTACCCATTAATTTCATCCCATTGACACACTGCTTACTCCTTGAGTCTTCTTTCCATTTTGGAGGGTTCCCAATGAAGAGGGAGCACAATGCTTTGATCATATCCACATGTACCTTCTATCCATGATAAGATTTGTAATTTTAATTGTAAATCAAAAAAGTTTGAAATCGTTTTTACAGGGTGACTCTCCATATGTGCACAGATCATATTTCTAAGTCAAACATGTTAAATACCCAGTACCAACCTTGGAAAATACCGTTTATTTATAAATGAAGAAGAAATATGCATAAACAATGTGTAATTGATATATATTATACACAAAAATCTTGAGTAATTGTTACCACAGTGTGTTTCATTACTTAAAAGATAAAGGTCTGAGCCGGGCGGTGGTGGCGCACGCCTTTAATCCCAGCACTCGGGAGGCAGAGGCAGGCGGATCTCTGTGAGTTCGAGACCAGCCTGGTCTACAAGAGCTAGTTCCAGAACAGGCTCCAAAACCACAGAGAAACCCTGTCTCGAAAAACCAAAAAAAAAAAAAAGATAAAGGTCTGTTATACAAGGATTAATATAGTCAGTAATAACCTATACCTAGAAAAACTAACGCCACATATTCTTTCTTATTTGTAGATCCTGGTTTCAAATCTTCTGATTTGCTTGCATAGACACCTATTTTAGTTAGGGTTTTATTGTTGTGAAGAGACATCATGAAAATTCAACACCCATTTCTGATAAAGGTCTATGTGCTCCTCAGTAGAAGAATGGATAAAAAAGGTGTGGCACATATATACTTTAGAATTCTACTCAGCGGTAAAAAACAGTGACATCTTGGATTTCGCATGCAAATGGATGAAAATAGAAAACACTTTACTAAGTGAGATAACCCAGACCCTAAAACATGAATATAGTATGTACTCACTCATTAGTGGATTCTAGCCATAAACAAAGGACATTGAGCCTATAGTTCGTGATCCTAGAGAAGCTAAATAAAAAGGTGAACCCAAAGAAAACCATATATTTATCCTCCTGGATATTGGAAGTAGAAAAGATTGCTGGGCAAAAGTTGGGAGCAGGGGTGTGGGTATGGGTTGGGGGAAAGGGAGATGGGGAGAGAGAAAGGAGAAGGGGAGAATTGGGGAGAGCTTGGGGTAATGGGATGGTTGAGATGGAGGAAGGGTGGATATGAGAGCAGGGAAGAAGATATCTTAACTAAGGGTTAACTTAGGATAGGCAAGAAACTTGGCTCTAGAGGGGTTCCCAGGTATCCAAGGGGATTTCCCCAGCTAGGTCCTTGGTCAGCAGAGGAGAGAGCACCTGAACTGGCCTTGTCCCATAGTCACACTGATGAATATCTCGCATATCACCATAGAACCTTCATCTGGCGATGGATGGAGATAGAGACAGAGACCCACACTGGAGCACTGGACTGAACTCCCAAGGCCCAAATGAAGAGCAGAAGGAGGAAGAACATGAGCAACGAAGTCAGGACCGCGAGGGGTGCGTCCATCCATGGAGATCGTGGGGCTGATCTAATGGGAGCTCACCAAGGCCAGCTGGACTGGGACTGAACAAGCATGTGATCAAACCGGAGTCTCTGAACATGGCTGACAATGAGGGCAGACTGAGAAGCCCATGATAATAACACTGGGTTTTGATTCTACTGCATGTACTGGCTTTTTGGGAGCCTAGTCTTTTTGGATGTTCACCTTACTAGACCTGGATGGAGGGGGGAGGGCCTTGGACTTTCCACAGGGCAGGTCACCCTGACTTCTCTTAGGACTGGATAGAAAAGGGGAGGGGGGAAGGGAAATGGGAGGATGGGAGGAGGTAGAAATTATTAATAAATAAATAAATAAAATAAAATAAATAAAAAAAGAGAGACATCATGACCACAGTAACACTTATAAAGAAAAACTCTTCACTGGGTCTGGATTATAGTTTCAGAGGTTTAGCCCACTATCATCATGGCAGGAAGCATGGCATTGTGCAGGCCCCCATGACTCTGGAGTAGGAGCTGAGAGTTCTACATGCTCATTGAAAGGCAGCAGACAATAAACTGAAACACACTTCTTCCAACAGTGCCATAACCTATTCCAATAAGACAATGCCTTTTAAAAGTGCTACTCACTATGAACCTATGGGGCCTATTATATTTAAACTACCACCATGCCATAAATGTAGAAAGGGAACGTGGGGAGGGGATAGAAGGTACTCTAGGGAAAGTAGGAACAGCTATTTGGGAGGAAAAAAGGAGAACCATGGGATATAGACTTAAACTTAAGAGGAAGAAGGGAGAGTAATACAATTAAAGATGGAGAAAGGATTGATAAAAAAATCCACTAAGAATGCTTGAAAAGTCATAAGGAAATCTATCACTTCGTAAAGTACATAATTTTAGTGATATTATTTCACATGAGATGACAATGCCAATCCTAAGAATCATAGCCGACCTAATTGTAAAAAAATTTTTTTTCCAATTGTTGGTCAAGAGCAATGGTTCTCAACCTGTAAACTATGGGTCAATGACACATTCACTGGGGTTACCTAAGGTGATCAAAACTACAGATATTTACATTACAATTCATAACAGTAGTAAAATTAGTTATGAAGTAGCAATAAAATAATTTTATGGTTGGGGGCCACCACAACATTAGGAACTGTGTTAAAGGGTCACAGGACTAGGGAGGTTGAAAACCACTAGTCAGGATGATCGAACTTCCAAAACAGTATAGGCTATTGCAATTGCTTTTGATTGCCTTCCAAAATTAGAAAGTAAGACCCTATTGCTGAAGACACTATACATTTCATACACGTGTCTTAAAATAATCGAGCTACAGCTGCCCTGGAAGCCTCATCTTTGAACCAAAGCTTTCATTGGATCAGATGTTTTGCAAGCTATTAGTCCTACCTAGCTGTAAAGTCTATGAAACACAACCATGATCAGCCCATCAAGATATCCCAAGGGCAATAGTGGCATTTTTATCTTGGGGGGTAACTAACAACTGTAGAATTGTATTTAAATAGGAATAAATTAATGTCTGTTACTATAAAACTAGCCAACTGCCCATGACTTAAGGGGTCATAGACACTAGGGAAAAACATTTTATCGTAGCTCTCGTCTCTTATAAAAGAAGCTTTTGTTCTTGGTAGCAGACAGGTCTACTAAAAAGATGCACACTGATAAAAAGGAAGAGAATAACTGACTATGGAGTATACATTGTTTTGATTTATTGCTGTGATAAAATATTCTGACCAAAACAACTTGGGGGAGGAAAGGTTTTATTTCTATTTTTGGTTCATGGTCTATCATTGGAGGAAGTCAGGGCAGGAACTCCAGAAGAACACTGCTTAGTGGTTTGCTCTCCTTGGCTTGCCCAGCTACCTTTCTTACACAATCCAGGCCCATCTACTTAGGGCCTACATAAATTAGGAATCAAAATGAAATCTCCCAGGTGTATCAAGTTGGCAACTCAAAGTAGCTATCAAGGGTACAAAGCCTTATCTAATACACCTACAATGTAATTACAAGTAAGGTTTGGAAAACATTGCAGAAAAGAGGGCAGAAAGAATTTAAGAGCCAGAGGACCAGAATACCTGGCATGAGATGGTGATATATGTGTATGTATGTACATATGTATGTAGTACTGTCTAAAACATGCAAGGATATATGTGTTATCCTTTGGCCTTTCTCTTTCAAAAAGATTAGCAGAGCAAACAGGTTTTAGATATGAGTTTGAAGCAGAATCCCATTACTCCACAGTTTCTTTTATTCTCTGTGTCAGTTTCTGTTGTGGGAGCTAGGGGCTGCATTCCTGCCACCCAGCTCCTGGCCACCTGGCTAGCTTATGCCCTGAAATAACAACACAAAAACTGTATTCATTTAAACACTGCCTGGCCCATTTCTATTAATGTGTGTAGCACCGAGGTGTGCTTACCGGGAAGATTCTAGCCTACGTCCATCCTGGGTCGGAGCTTCATCACGTCTGCCCGGGAGAGGGGAGCATGGCATCTGAGCTCACTTCCTCTTCCTCCCAGCATTCTGTTCTGTTTACTCCACCCACCTATGTTCTAACCTATCAGGGCCAAGCAGTTTCTTTATTAATTAACCAATGACCTTCCTCCATCAAGTTTCTTGATTTCTGAAATGGAAATAATAAATATCTTAGAGAGCTATTATGAAACTTACATAACACATGTAGAAGTACTCAAATATTAATTTCTTCCTTGTTCCTGACCTAGCTTAGCTGTCTCTGCTTTAGAACACACAATAGACATATACATATAGAGATAGACACACATATATACACACATCTATACACATTTACATATACAATTAAAAACATTCACACAAGCACATAGACACACACACATACACACACACAAAGACAAACATAAAGATACAAATGGAAAAGCACATAGTTATACCCTCATGGATGCATACAAAAACATTCATACAGAGAAATATACAGCATGCAGCACAGACATACAGACATGCACACTTTATTCCACACAACTGTAAACTCCAGGAAAGTATATACCATAATTTTTGTTTACTACTCAATTTCTAATGCATGGCTTTTAGAAAACCCATATATATTGAACTATAAAATCAACTTAATTTAAAAATTAAATTTCTGTTTAATTGAATTTTCCAGTCACTTTGGAGATTTCAGATAATAAAAAAAACCCATCACATATAGTAAAGACCTTCAAATATATTAAAGAGTTTAATCAGGTATTACCTCTATGTATCTTATTATATGACTTTTGATTGATCATTATGAAATAATGTCTTAAAATATTACTTTATCTAAATCATCAACTAGGCAATTTGTTATTAGTTCTTCAAGGATGTAAAAGAATTACACAATCAGAATGATTTATATAACAGTTTGGTGATGGAGAGATGGTTCAGCCATTAAGAGCACTAGCTGCTCTTCCAGCAGACCTGAGCTAAGTTCCCAGTACCCATATGGTGTCTCACAATATTCTGTAACTCCAATTTCAGGATCTCTGACATCACTTTCTGGCTTCCAAGGGCACTGCATGCGCACACTGCACATATATACATACAGGTAAAAAATACTCATACATATAAAATAAAAATAAACTAATTTTTAAAAATATCCAGAAGCTTAATGTTTCAGAAGTCTATAAGCCAAAAACTCAAAACCAATACGTCAGTGGGGTAGATTTCTCCTGAGAGTTGTGTGGGCAAAATGTCTGTTGAAACCTTTTCTTCTTGTCTTATGACTGTCATCTCCTCTCTCTCTCTCTCTCTCTCTCTCTCTCTCTCTCTCTCTCTCTCTTCCTATTCTTTCCTCTGTATATGTATGTCTCTGTCTAAATGCTCACTTCCATGTTTTATAAGTCCACCAGTAATACTGCATTGGGGTCCATTTCAATGATTTCATCTTAACAAATTCCAGCTTCAGTGACCTTATTTCCAAATAAGGTGACATTCTGAGGTGCTTTAACTCTCAATGCAAGAATTATTGGGGGCATAACTCAATCCACAACATGTGTGTAATTATCTTTCAGGTCTCTAGGCATAGTCCATCCCCTTGATTATTGCCTCATGGTTGCAAACACAGAAAAATATTTGACATTTACTAAATTAACATTATTTTGGCTATCTTAAAATAGTCTTAATATTCAGCCCTGTAATAAGGCAGAGTGGGTGAGTCACTTAATTTACCAGAGTGTTCAGCTGTCTAAAAAGTACCTGCATCTTAACAAAGTTCTCTGACTTTGTTTTGTGCATTTGAACAACTTTTGTGTGTTGAGAAGATGGCATGAAGGATAACCATCAATCTAGTATAAGATTTTAGTGGATTTACAAATAGCAGTATTGGAAGATACGAAAATGAAACGTTTCCATTCTAATAAATGGAAATTTGATTCCCAGGATATATAGGAAGATCCTTTTTTTAAAGTATGAAAACAAGTATTACATTTGGGAGATACACACATTTCAGGGGAATATCAATGGCTCCTAGACTTGAGATGAGATTAAGATCTTAGTGGTGAATCTGTATGTTCAAAAAAAATGTGTCATAGTGTGGATTTTCCAATCATTTCAAGCTTCTTTACAATGGATTTCAATAGAGATGAATTGATTCAAATATTGATCTTCAAAATGGTAGAAGTAATTGAATTTGTACAGCTGTCAAAGAATTTCATTGACTGGAATTGAAATAGTTTCATTTAATGTATATTCTGTTTCCCATGAGGTCATCTGAACCAATATAAGTTGACTTTGTTTGGTATGGGGAAATAAAGGAAAATTGACCCAATGACTTTACGGAGGATTGATTTTTTGATAACCATGTTTTATCAATATTATGAACATATTCATCCTTATTCTTACTTTGATGTATACATATCTTGATTGTTTTGTAAAGTCACATCTTTGTGTGAAACATAAAGTTAGTATGTTACTGAAAAATGGATTTTGGACCAGGAACGAGAAAATGTCCACCCCAATTCCAGCTCTGACTTGTATCCTTGGGAGCTCTGGCTCTATCTCAGCAAACTAAGATTTAGCATGGTGTGGGGAGTCCTTTTGTATATGTGTTGCTTTCATTGGTTAA
Source organism: Microtus ochrogaster (assembly GCF_000317375.1). Classification (NCBI taxonomy): domain Eukaryota; kingdom Metazoa; phylum Chordata; class Mammalia; order Rodentia; family Cricetidae; genus Microtus; species Microtus ochrogaster. Next base: position 33,259,913 of record NC_022026.1, read on the forward strand.
TGAATAAAGAAGCTTCTTGGGCCTATAGCAGGGCAGAATAGATCAAGGCAGGAATTCCAAGCAATGATAGAGGAGAAAAGAAGGCAGAGTCAGAGAGATGCCATGTAGCTGTCCAAGGTGGCTACCCGAGGAATTTACCGGTAAACCACAGCCTCATGGTGAAACACAGATTAATAGAAATGGGTTAATTTAAGATGTAAGAGATAGTTAGAAATATGTCTGAATCATTGGCCAAGCAGTGTTGTAATTAATATAGATTCTGTTTGATTTTTCAAGTCAGTGCGGCTGAGAATGAACAAGCAGTCTGTATCCACATTAGCATAGAAATTGTATTCAAGTTCCCATCCAATTAGGAGACTATAATTCTCATACATGCAATAATTATATCTTCCTCACAATATTTTCACTCACCTGGGAACTATAATAATATACAAGAAAATCTGTACTGGATGTGGGAATAGGGGCTGCTAATCTAAAGGATCACTCATAATCCACTTTTCAGCCTGATTAGTGACACCCATATAAGATGTTATGTGTTTTTAAATATTTTTGTCCTTAATTCCAAAATACTAAAGTCTCTGTGTTATATGAACATTATCACAGCACCACTAAAACTATGCAATTTTATTTTACATAAATCTTGGCAGAACTACTTTGATACTTTTTCCTTGGCTAAGTACCAGGTTCATTTGTACTGGCTATATACCAACTGCTCTTTGTATTTTAAAACTTTACATGGATCTTATATAATTTATTTTCCTACCTATGTAATTACCCTTGATGATATTATAATTCTTTTAAATAATTAAATGGGCTATGACTAATTTTAATACTGGTAACAAAATTTTAACTTGATCCTGCTATTTTAATATTGCCAATGTCGCACTTGGAATGTAAATGAATTTAGTTCATATTCTAAGTGTTTCATTTTTTGACATTTATATTGAATAATAAACTGTTCAATACTATGAAATATTTATAAATATAGTCCTTTAATGAAGATGAGTCATATATATCTTTACGGACAGAGTTTAATTTTTGAGATACAATATTTAAAAGTAGAGATTAGATTTCTATTCCTTAACTCATGAAGAAATCTATTACACTATATCTCACTTTATCTTAATCTTACAACACAAATTAAATGCTTTCATTCTGTTTTATTTGTTAATACTGTGATAACTGATGATCTAAAAACAGAATTTTACTTTTATTTATAATGGGTTTATTCCTTCTATTGGCCCTCAGATTTGTTTGCCATGTTTAAAAATAATTCTTTAGTTGGGTGGGTTAGTTTTAATAAATATCTCCTGTTGACAGAGGTCTCTGTTCCGCCATGTGGCTTGGTACCTTTTACCAGCGAGGCATTCTCATCTTGCTTCCTCTGTGTCTGGGTGATGATTGCAGACCGTACTTTTCCTCTTCCCAAAATTCTTGTGTTCTTGTTGCTCCACCAATACTTCCTGCCTGGCTACTGGCCAATCAGCTTTTTCAGAGTAAAACAACTGACAAATTTTTACAGGGTACAAGACCACTGTCCCAAAGTAATCTCCCAATTCAAATTAGAAGCTACATGAATCCAACCTCCTTTTTTTTTCATTTCTTGGGACAAGAATGTAATTCTGACTAGTCTGAAACTCACTTGGTAAACCAGACTGGCCTCCTGCATCTACTTCTCAAATGTGTCACTTTTAATACATTCTTTGTTATAATGCTTTAAACAAAATGGAATTTACTCAACTTGCCTTATCAGATGTAATACAAGCAAAAAAGTTAAAATAAAGCAATTACTTCCTGTGTTTTGTCTTAAGTTCCTTGTGTGCCTCCACCCCCTTTAGAGATCATTGACATCATGGGTGTAGCTGGGTTCCTTTAGAGGGGAGTTACCACTGGAGAATTGCCTCTCCTACTTCTTATGTCTCAGTCTCAGGACCTAATAGGATAAATCCAAAGATTAAGCTGCTTTGTCAAATTTGATAAATTAAAAGTCATGTTATTATCTGTTTTTCTCATAAGTAAAATGATAAAAAGTATCACCTTGCCAATAGTTTATTTTATGAGCAAAATAAGAGCTTTGAAAATATATGGCATTATATACAAATATATAAATGATAATTTTCATTGTTATTATTTATATTTGGGTATTCAGGTATCTGATAGGAGAAGTGAGAATGCTTTTACTAGAAAATAATTTAACCTTAGTTTTTTCTTAGTGTCACACTAAAATGTTTCAGTATTTAATAATATATATTGACTATGGACTCCTGGTGTAATATAATACTAGCTTTGAGTTTTAGAGCATATGGTGAGTTGAAAGAGGAAAATATTATATGACCAAGCTTATAAGAGAATCAAGTTAGGTCTTCAGCATGTGGATCTCATAAAAATAGAGTAACTGGTTCAAGATAGAATGGAAATAGAGGCCAGCTATAAGGTTATTGCCCTAAGAAATGACAAGCAACTCATTGCAGCATCTATAAGAAGGTATCTCTTAAAAAGATAAACTAATGCACCAGACGTTGTGGTGCACACCTTTAATTCCAGAACTCAGGAGGCAGAGACAGGTGGATCTCTATAAGTTTGAGGCTAACTTGGTCTACGAATCAAGAAAGCAAAGTCCAAGACAGCCAGGGCTGTTTCACAGAGAAACACTGTCTCAAAATCTAAGCCAAAACCAAAACAAACAAAAAAAGTGAAATGCTATGTCTAATAATCTATCTTAGAGACCATTGTTCTATATGTAATAAGATACCTCCAAAAGTCAGAAGTATTTTGCTTATCTATGCTTTACTATATATACAAAGATAATTTCTCCAGAAAGTCTTCCTCAATCATCAGATGGTTTTCAGTTTTGTGTTTCCATGCTTTGTGCTGGTATATAATACATACTGTAATCACTCAGTCATTCATTAAACAAATATTTATTAAGCATCCACTCTATACCAAAAATAGACTCAGAATATGGTATATATGAACAAAACAATTTCTTTCCCATGAAGGTACATGCATTTGAAATAGGAAAAAAAGATAAGGACAATAAAATAAATCAATATAAAGTATATCATGGTGATGCATATGCATAGCTGGAATAATGTAGGATAATGGAGATAGCGAGTTGGGAAAGTAACTATTCTCTCCATGCTATACTTTTATTGTCTTTTAAATTTACCTTTTCTCATAAATATTCTTCTAAAATATTTTCTATTTGCATGTATATTTCCTTACAAAGAGGTATATATCACACCTTTATAACTATCCCTATACTTTTTTATGTTTAGCCTTTTCCTTTATGAGAGAAAGAATGAGCTTATAGTTATCTTTGATAATCCAGTAGGATAAATGTCTAAAATGAAAGTGTTGTAACTCAGCTGAGTGATCTTCAATTTTTTAGTCACTAACATTAGAGTCATAAGCCACTTTCTGGAGGAGTTAATATAAAAACTTGGTTCCTCTCCTTGGTCATGAACTTTTCTCCTTGTTTTTCCAATGACTCTTCGAACAGATGAACAGCTGGACATACTCCCAGCACCTGAGAGGTAGAAGCAGGAGGGTTATGATTTGGAGACATGAAACACAATTAATAAAAACTCAGAGAGAGAAATTGGGGTTCAACCTGAAAATCCAAAAAGCAAAAGAGCCAGCCACTGGCTCTTACCTCAACCTTAGTCTAAGATGGCAATCCTGAGAAACCGCCACACTGCTTTCCAAAGTGGTTGCACAAGTTTGCATTCCCACCAGCAATGGATGAGGGTACCCCTTACTCCACAACCTCTCCAGCAAAGGCTATCATTGGTATTTTTGATTTTAGCTATTCTGACAGGTGTAAGATGGTATCTTAAAGTTGTCTTGGTTTCTAGCCATAAATAAAGGACATTGAGCCTATAATTCGTGATCCTAGAGAAGCTAAATAGGAAGGTGAACCCAAAGAAAAACATATAGTCATCCTCCTGGATATTAACCTTCATCAGGCAATGAAAGGAGGCAGAGACAGAGACCCACGCTGGAGCACCGGACTGAAACCCCAAGGTCCAAATCAGGAGCAGAAGGAGAGAGAGCAGGAGCAAGGAACTCAGGACTGCGAGGGGTGCACCTACACACTGAGACAATGGGGATGTTCTATCGGGAACTCACCTAGGCCAGCTGGACTGTGTCTGAAAAGGCATGGGATAAAACCAGCCTCGCTGAACATAGTGGACAATGAGGACTGCTGAGAAGTCAAAGACAATGGCATTGGGTTTTGATCCTACTGCATGTACTGGCTTTTTGGGAGCCTAGGCAGTTTGGATGTTCACCTTACTAGACCGGGAATGAGGTGGGAGGTCCTTGGACTCTCCACTGGGCAGCAAACCCTGACTGCTCTTAGGAGTGATGAGAGAGGGGGAGTTGATTGGGGAAGGAGGAGGGAAATGTGAGACGGTGGAGGGGAGGAGACAGAAATCTTTAATAAATAAATTAATTAATTAATAAAAAATACAAAATACAAAACTTTTACAGAAATATGAAAAAAGATGGTAATTCTGCTTTCTGGAATCTCAGGAGACTGTGTGTCTGAGAGCTGTCTTCCCCAGTTTTATATTCCTCTCTACAGCTGGTATTAAAGCCATGCACCACTGGGACTGAAGGCAGGCATCACCCGATTTCTATGACAACCAGTGTGACCACTGGGATTGAAGGTAAATGTTATTGTGGCTATTGGGATTAAAGGTGTGTGTTACTAGAGGGGCGGTTGTGGCACACACCTTTAAATATAAGCCCTCAGGAGGCAAGGTCAGGCAAATCTCTTTGACTTCGAGGCCAGCCGGGTCTACAAGAACTAGTTCCAGGACATGTTCGACAGCTACAGTGACACCCTGTCTCGAAAAACTAAAAACCAAAACAAAGGTATGTATTACCATAATCTGGTCTGTAAGGCTGACCAGTGGGACTGTTTTACTCTTAGATCTTCATGCAGTCTTTATTTATTAAAATGCAATTGAAATCCCACTACAGAGATTAGCCTGGGCTACATAGTAAATTTAGATCAGCATATGATGTACAATCACATTCTATTTCAAAGACAAAAATCATCCTTAATCTTAGTTGTAGAAGGCATGCAGTTTTACACTATCAAAAAAAGGTGTTCTCTACCACTTAAGATGTCTCTATCTAAATTTTTTAAATCAGGTTGATTTATTGAGGAGGAAGCAGAAATGAAATTTGTAGAGAGATTATACATGAGACTTAAGGACTATGAAGTTGTCAAAGATGCAAATTTTAGAGTTTTGGAATTATGACACGAGAGTGTGATGTATTGATATGAAGTCACCAACTGTGAGAGGTAAGAGGAAACAAGTTTTTGATGTGATATTAACTCAAATTTAGAAATAGCTATGATTCATCCTATACAATATGTTTCTAATTACCTAAATAACTAGTCTAGACAGCTTTAGTCATACTAATTTGAACATTCATTTAACTATAGACTGTATGATGTTATGGAGGCATTAGTCTATTAGATCCTAAAGGTGTCTACTGTAGTAATGGACTCTTTTGGCCTTAAAGCTGACTCTGAAAGTCTACAACTGAATAGAACCAACATATGATCTAGCCATTTCATTCCTAGACACATACCCAGAGAAATCCAAACCCTATCATAGAGACATTTGCACCCCAATTTTATTGCTGCTTTATTCACTATATCAAAAAATTGGGATCTACTTAGTTTATAATCAATAGAGTGATGGATAAAGTTTGGAATGTGTGTGTGTGTGTGTATATAGTCATTCATAGAGGAAAAGTTAAATATAAAAAAGTATAAGAGTAGTTATAAATGTGTGACAGCTACATCTTTTTAGGAAAATATATATGCAAATAGAAAATATTTTAGAAGAATATTTATGAAAATGTATACTACATATATTCATATATATATTGAATTATATATATATATAATATATGAATACTACTGACCTCTAAAGAAAAATGAAGTTTAGAATTTTTTTCAGGAAAATGGGTAGACAGAACATTTATTAAGTGGGATCACTCACACATAAGAAAAACTATTTTATCTAATTTGTGGACTCTAGAAATAATACAAATGTGTATGTAGATGGAGAATGACACATCAAAGAAGTGGCTAAATATAAAGGGAAGAGGAAAGACTGAATTCTGATAACAGGTACAAGTTATAGAAGATAATATGAAGCTAACTGTTCTAATTCTGTCATGGATTTAGGGAGGTTTATGGTGCATAAAGTATATTCAATGCTGAAATAGTAAAATTCAGTATGAAGCTCCACATCTTCTATTTTCAATACCTGTCCTAACTGTATAGCATGTCATTAAGTTATATAGACTTTGGGTCTGGTTAATTTTGATTGGTTGGTTGGTTGATTGATTGATTTGTGAGTTTTTAAATAAATTTTATATTTTAAACAATTTTAATTAAAAAAGAACATCTACAACTACACTTCTCACTTTATCACTGTGTAGAACAAATTAAAACTTGTATATCCATTCCTTAACTTTCATCTGCCCAAATTCATGATCCCCTTTCACTTCATTTCCTCATCCTCAGATCACGCCTTGTTAACTTCCTCCTTCTAGTCCCTAGGCAGTACCTGAACTGTGCCTTTGTTTTCATCTACTATTCACAAGTCAGTGACCGAGTTTCCTGCTATTTGCAGTTCTTTCATCTCTACTTTCCTCAAGGAACATCCTGGAAATGATCAATATGAGCCCACCTCTGATTTTAGAAACCAAAAATAGGTGTCAAATCAAATAACTATCATTCCTTTTTCTATTTTTACTCACGGCAACTTCCTCCTTATTGGTCAACACGGGCATCCAGAGCATCTCAACATACTAAAAACATATTTGCCACCAAATCTCAAAGCAATGATTTGGGGAAAGTGTACAGTCTATATAAAAGATTAATTAATCAGTTTGACTTTGAGCTGACAGTTTTTAAATAAAGAATAAATCAACTTCATTAGAAAGAATTAATCTAATGATTAAAATAGCTCGAAAGAAGACAAAATGTCCCTGCTTTTCATTTATCCAGGAAAATAATTCTCCTAGAAATACAAATGATTACTAGTGTTCTTCAGATAAACTAGTTTTTCTATCAGTTTTTTAAAACTCTGACTGAAGTGTTTGGGTTGGAAGAATTAGCAATTATATAAGCACAAAAGCTTGACACCAAAATAAAACGAGTAGTCCAATGAAAATATTACTATTTCATTTTAATCAACTCATTTAAGCGGACAATGAGGGCTGATGAGAAGCCAAGGACAATGGCACGGAGTTTTGATCCTACGTAATGTGCTGGCTTTGTGGGAGCCTAGCCAGTTTGGATGTTCACCTTCCTAGACCTGGATGGAGGGGGGAGGACCTTGGACTTTCCACAGGGCAGGGAACCCTGACTG
>NC_022026.1:33267418-33274809 GCF_000317375.1 Microtus ochrogaster
AATTTTTTTTTCAGTAAAAAAATAAATAAAATAAAAAACTTTATATCATGAAAAAAAGAACTAGTACTTACATAATTAGACCAAACATGTAAAGTCTTTTCTACACAGGAAATGTGCTAAATTGAAGGAAACATAGCTAGCATTTTAAAAGCATATTCCATATTATTGGTCTGACTTTTCAGTAAGTGTTGCAGCATTTTCTTTTTTTTTTATTTGATTTAATTCATACATAAAGTTACCCATCTTCAGTTAGTTTTCTCATGGTAATAACGAGCAACTCAGAAACCAAAGAGCTATGAGCAGATGTTACTTTCCCGCTGTATGCAGTTCTTCTTTCATCTCTACTTTTCGCAAGGAGCATTCTTCAAACAACCAGACCATGCTGTGCACCAAAAGTCCACATTTTCACTCTCAATCTCCCAGATTGAGAACAAAAGTTAGTAGCCCATGAGTTACCTTGTGAGCATCTTTTATTGCTTTCCTGCTTTCACAGATGTACAAAGGAAATAAACAACTCTAACAAGATATGAGATTTACCCTACCTGGAAAACAATATACTACACAGCATGAGCTCAGCCAATAGGTATAACAGATCTTCCTAGAGATGATAAGTGGTGTCTTCCCACCTATAAATCTTAGGTCACACTGTCCAATATCCTGTATTTCTTGAATGATGGATTTCACAGGGTATTGTCCATCATGTCATCCATCTACTAGAAGTTCTTTTACTTTCACCTAAAAACAGAGCTGGAAAGGACAGCCTAAATTTGACATTAAAAAAAAGCAAGCACAGAAAACATGCAGAGAGAATCAAGTTGTGATTTTATATTAGTTGTGAAGCATTTTAGAATCTTTTGTATGTTAATAGTGATATAACTATTCTGAGATAGGTTTCTGTTGACAATAGCTTAGACTAACCTACAGATAACCCAGGATAAGGAGACAAGACTGACTCATGAGGAAAGAACAGCGATCCAAATAGCAACCCAGAAAAATCAGCACGGCAAGATGGGCAAGTAGTATCAGGAAGAGCCAGAGGATAATATATACGATCCTTATAATAAGGTAGGTGTTTCAATAACAAAACATAAACTAAAACTAATAATCTGCATTTAGTGTTGGTAATGTGACAAATGGTTTCCATGAGATGTGTTTGTTTTGTTTTCTTTCATTCCTTCCTTCCTTTCTTCCTTTCTTCTTTTCATGTAATCAAAATCTCTTTGTTCCATGGGGAGTAGTATGAACAATTCATGTTATCAAAGAACCAGTATCTCTTATTGTCATCTGTCATCCCTAGGTTATGTAACCTTCATCCTGACACTAAAATCATGTCACCAGACCCCAACTAGTATATCTTCCCTCATAAAGTAAGTAACAGTAGTATGGAAAAGAATAAAGAAAACCTTTTTAAAAAGTAATCCAATAAATTCAGGCTACATATATGCTTCTAGTGCTGTTATGACATACAATATTTTTTATCTTGATTCATTGTTATCCATAGATAGATAGATAGATAGATAGATAGATAGATAGATAGATAGATAGATAGATAGATAGATATTCTGATTATAAGAATGAAGAGAAAATGGACTGGTTTTGCAAATTACACAATATGCAGCAATCCAAGTCACACAGGCATGTGTCACAACTCATCAGACTATACAAATAAAATGAGTACATTTTAGTGTATGCAGCTTATACCCTCTATTAGCTTTCTGGATGTTTCATCAGTTTTTCATCACTGTGACAAAATTATCCAGGGTAATCAACTTCAAAAAATACAGGTTTATTTGGAATCACTATTTTATAGGTTTTAATCCAAGGTTCAGATACCCTACACTTTTGGGTCTGTGGCAACACAGTTCATCATACCAGGAGCACATAGCAGAGGAGGTCTGTTTGCCTCATGGTGGTTGGGAAACTATGAGTAACAAGAAAGCTCCCAATATTCCCTTCAACTGCATGCACCTACATGCCTTAACTTTCTTCTACTTGGCCCTATTTCTTAAAGATCCCATTGATTCCCAATAGTACCCCAAGATAAACACAAAATATTCAAGACATGGGCCTTTATAGGCATTCCAGTTTCAAACTAAAGCACTAACTTATTATCACACATATATGGCCTTGAATTAACAGCCATCAGCCCAGCTCCCAGTTCTGTATGCCATATGTCTGCTTAGGGTCTTCCCAGGTTAAAAAGAATGTATCTGGTCAGATGGGTTGTTATCTGTTGCTCAGAATCCACTTCTAAGGTCATATAGTTGTGAGATGATTCAACTCCTTATGACTAGGAAACGGATGTCCCAATTTCCTTGTCCATAGTAGACACACATTTATTGTTACACAGACACCTCTGTCAACAATGAAGAAATTTTTAAGATCTCTGTCATGCATCAAATTTCTCTTTTGAGGAAGAGACTAACATTCCCCTTAGTGATTCATTCAATTAGTTACTAACTACAAAATTCCATCTGCCATAAAATGTTATAGAATCATTGCCAGGTGCCCCATGTTCAGAGTAAAAAAAAAATTGAAAGTATAAAGTTTGTTGGGGTTATGCTAGAATTCTATTTACCTCTTCCCTCAGTAATGCTTATTATAACTAGAAATTAGCACACAGGAAGCGAAGAATTTAAGGTTGCCATTTAGCAGTTTACATGCATGGCTACATATTAATGTACCAACCATCCAGAATTGCTCTTCTTTTGAAATTTTCAGTTGATATGTCTATTCCATGGCTACCATCTCTTATCTTTGCAGTTCCTTTGTCCTGTTACTTCCAGTTTATATAAACTGTGACCTTCTGGCTCCTTTGTTCTCTTTACCTATTTGTGCCTTCATATCTGTCATCATCACTCCTCATTCATCATTCATCATTTCCCACCAAATAACACCTATAACATTTTTCATCATTTATTTATCTCGTTACTCAATTAGTTTCTAAGACAAAAATTCTTGTAAGACAGTATCAATAATTTGGAAAGATATAGATAAAAATTTGCTGAAAAGAAAAAAAATGAATGGTTGAGACATATACTATTCTTAACCAGTGGGTTACAACCCATTTGAGATAAATGATCCTTTCACAGGGGTCACCTAAGACTATCAGAAAATACAGATATTTATATCATGATTCATAACAGTAGGAAAATTACAGTTTTGAAGAAGCAATGAAAATAATTTTACGGTTGGGAGAGTCAACACAACTCTGTCAAAGAGTCACAGCATTAGGAAGGTTGAGAACCACTGCAACATGTGTAAAGGAATTTAGACTGGGGATGGAGGAGCAGCCCTGTAGGCAGCGACAGAGACAGAAGATTTAATTCTAGTAACAGAAATAGAACTAAGCCTCCAGGGACATATAAAAATTGGGGGACATATAGAAACTGAGTAAACTGGAGTTGCAAGTAGTTTTCCAGAACGAAGATTATTATAAAAAGGATTCTGCACTAATTTTAAAAAAGAGTAAGCATGCATCAAGTATGAAATGCAGCTCATCAGGAAACCAACATGTTTTGTGGAGTTGGAACAGTGGGAGCTTGTTGGGAACTAAAGCAATCAAAAAGAACAGAAATTCTGGAATGGCAACAAAGCTGAGATGACTTATATTGTATATTTAACAGGATCTAGAAATTCCAAGAAGACAGGAGTGTGTGTGTATGTGAGGGGGGAGGGAGAGAGGGAGCAAGGGAGAGAGAGAGAGGGACAGAGACAGAGCGAGACGGAGAGGGCATTTCTTGGTTGGATTCATTGAGTTGGGTAGACCCACCCTAAATGTAGGAAACACCATTCCATGAACTTTGTTTTTCAAACTGTGTAAAAAGGAAAAAGAGGGCTGGACACCAGCAATCATCTCTGGATGCTTTCTAACTACCAATGTAATGTGACTATCTGGTTCATAACCTGTATCATGAACCTATCGTCATGTCTTTCCTGCCATGACAGACGGCACCCTCTCAAATTGTGAGCCAAAATAAAGTCTTTTCTTCCTTAAGTTTGTCATAAAATAAAGATAAGTAGTGAATACACAGTCCTAGTGAGAAAATGTCATGTATGTCAGCAAAAAGTGGAAAGAAATGAAGAAAATTCACAAGTCTAATGTCTAGATGAAATTGAATTTTTAAAATAAGCAATGTAGGATGGATAAGACAGCTTCACAGTTAAAGGCCCCTCCCATCAAGTCTGACAACCTGTTTGGTCCTCAGGATCCACATGTTAGAAAGACAGAACCAACTTCCAGAAGTTCTCTTCCAACCTTCACACATGGGCTCTGTCTCATGTGCACACACACCATACACACACATTTTAAAAAATTAAAGCCAACAATGTGATAAAATGAGAAGGATATACAAAGTATTCATATTTCTTTGTTAATTCAACAATGGAAAACCAAAGGGCTCTATTGTGTCCAAAAGTGGAAAATATTCAGTTAATTTTTAAAATTCTTCTTCCAAGACACTTTTTTGAAGACTGCAAAATTGAAGCTTTTGCCTTCTTTTACCTTCAAAACTTGCTTGGCATCTGGCACAGTAAGTATATTTAAAAGGTAGTTGCGCACAATGCTGGACAGAAAAAAGGAAGTCTGGTTTTAGACAACAGATACATGGAAGGGAAGTTTAGATTTAATGTAGCAGAAAACCAAGTAGATGCCTGTTTTCTGAAGGTATGACAAACAAACAGACAAAAGGGAAGGAAATAGAAGAAAGGAAAGGAAAGGAAAGGAAAGGAAAGGAAAGGAAAGGAAAGGAAAGGAAAGGAAAGGAAAGGAAAGGAAAGGAAAAAGAAAAGAAAAGAGAAAACATGATTCAGGGGATTTATCAAGCCAAGATAATGTAGGGTGGAATCGTAATAATAGACTTTTTCACCCTAATTTTAAGTTAGTTTTGGGGTCATTTTAGCATTTATATAACAACCAAAATGATGTGACTTTCTAAATAAAATAACCATTCTTTTAAATACCATAGAAAGTCAGCATTTCCCCTGGAACTGTATCAAATCCAATTTGTGTTTTTTGTTTTTGTAAATGAAAGTTGGATATTAAAAGTCAGTGATGTGCTAAAATGAGGGCATACAAAACAAATTTCCTTGATTTACTCTACTCATAAACATAACTCAACAAATTGACTTCAGGAAAATGTAGAAATTAGTAGAATTTTTCCAGGACTTTTACATCTCTTTTGAGAAAACAAATAAAATCACTAGCGACAGTAACTTTACCAAATGATTTAATCATATTGCATAATATGAAAACAAGGGCTTAGCAAAGACTTTAAAATACACCTAACAGGTGGATGCGAAGTTAAGCCTATGATTATATAATGAAAATATGTTGACTTTTGTAGGTTCTGTAATCACTTAATTGTAGTTTCTTTCTCATTTTCTAACAAAAAGTTACTTTTGTTTATTTTTTAATGCAGAATGTTAAACCTAGAGTCTTGCTCACAGTAATCAAGTACTCTACCACTTAACTATAAGTACCAATTAGTTGCTTTTGCTTTTTAAGGTGCTAGAGTCACCTGGGTTCTGAATTTGTATATTTAAGAACTGCATTCCAAATGAAATTGTGTGCTATAAGTGACAAGTAAGTTGTCTTTTCAGAACAAAATAATATGTTTAAATTTTAGTATTCTAATTGTATATATTTTTAAATAGTTTCACTAGAACTTGTTCCAAAACAAAAGTAAATATATTTTTCAGCAGGACCTTACTGGTTTCTAGAGTCTTCATCTCAATAGAAACAGAGCAATGGGGGTGAGAAAGTGGCTCAGCTGTTAGAAGCACTGCCCGTTCTTTTATTAAAGAGGACCAAGGTTTGATTCCCAACATCCACATTGCTGCTCACAACTCTTTAGCCCCAGTTCCAGGAGGATCCAGAGCCAGCTTCTAGCCTCCATAGGTACTGCATACGCATTCATGCAGGCAAAACACCCATACTCATAAAATAAAAACACATAAATATTTTTTAATTAAATGAAGCAACAACATGATCAGAAAGGCAAGTTGGTAGAAAGGTGGAGTCAGTCTTCTTGTTGGTTTTACTATTTACTATTGTTATAGTTTGAAAAGGCATCTTCCGCTCCATTCTACTGGGATCACAGTCCAATTGCCAGAAGTGAGTTCATGGGAGAAAAGAATAATCAACAATCACCTTACAGTTTCTTACTTCTGACTGATAATAGATCAGTTCTTTAGGCAATCAAGAGGCTTTTCTGTCTTTGTATGTACATGGGAATATACAAGTACTAAATTGGAAAAAAAAAACACTTCTGGATTTATAACCTAGCATTGATGAAAGACCCACTTATATTGACAGTAAAAAGTAAGGACTCTATAATATTGGTTACATATATTCATAGATTTTTCAAAATCAACATTTGGAAAATTTTCCTGACTTTGTCACTTTACTGATAATTTATGCTTAGTAAATGCTATACAAGTAATGCCACTGTATTATTTCATGAACCTTATAAGAGAACATGTGCTTTGAGTCTCTTTTCACATCATAGTGGCTTTTTGGAATAGGAAAGTATTTCTTCTCTTAAAGACACATGATGATGAGCTCATTTCAAATGTTTTAAGTTAAATTACATTAACATTTTTATTTAGTAAATTGCACAGAAGCCTGTAGATGCTATCTTAGTTTAAGGAATGAATCTCCATACATGATTTGTGCTTTCTATATAACCCTACATTTTATTAAACATAATTAGACTGTGTTCAAATATGAATATAATATTAAGACTTAAGAAAAGTGACATTCCTTTCCCACTTGCTGCATTTTATTCAAATGACATACAGAGCCTACTGCTTTTCTGGTCAGAATGATAGATAATGACTTTGTACAAGTTAATTTAAAATTGGATTCTTAATTTTCTCTCATTTAATTACAAAGCAGCATTATACAATCCCTAACAAAATAGTTCACATAGAAGTCTGCTCTGAGGAAGCTTTTATGTGAAAGCACATTGTGTAAGATTGGTCAGTGGCCAGAAGTGGCAGCATTTTGCTGAGCAAGTCATGGCATTGTTAGAGGATGCTGGCATAAACAGAAATGCAGATCAGTAAATGAAATGGAGTATAAAAAAAAAACCAATAAAGATAGTGTGTTTAAAATGTTGAATGTAGCTTATTAGAATACACGTTTAATGGTCTGGTGTGAGTAAAGACCTGAGGAAATGACCTTTCATTTCAGCGTAAAAGAAATGCATGTGCTCTTTTACAGGATCATTTAGACTTGTTCATGAAAGTAGTTTTATTGATAACCTGGAAATAATAATAAATTGATTCTTCATGATACCAAAACGTTTGACTGGTGAAGAACTTAAAACAAATTAGAGGAATTTTTTTTTGAGAATTACTGTTTTATTTCTTTATTTTTTTTAGGGTTG
>NC_022026.1:33276514-33283972 GCF_000317375.1 Microtus ochrogaster
AAAAAAAAAAGTAAAGTAAAATTTCAAATGAAGAGGGAGAGAAAGAGAGAGGGAGAGAGAGAGAGCGCACCCTGACATCCTGACATGACATATTGAGACAAGGAACTTCCAAAGATGATATTGAGTTTTTTCTCTTGGCCAGCAATTGCTGGGCATGGGACCTACTCTTAAGCAAGAGTAGATTTGTTTCCCCAGTAAGGCTTCCTTGGAGAAACTAAATTTATATTTGGAAATGATTTTTGATTGGAGATTGCTTTTGGGCTAGAGATGGGGGTATGTGTTATCTTCTTCCAGTTCTAGAACCCCAACTGGTGCAGAGTCATGGCGAACCTTATGCGTACTGCCTTAGTCTCTGTGACTTCACATGAGCACTGGTCCTGTTGTACTAGAAGACCTTGTTTCCTTGGTGTCCTCCAACCCCCTCTGGCTCTTAGTCTTTCTGCCTCGCTTCCATGGGTTCCCTGAGCCCTGAGGGAAGGGATTTTATGGAGGCTTCCCATTTAGGGCTCAGTGTTAAGAACTATGTAGAAAATAAATTTCAAAAAGTGAGAAGAGATTTGTCCTCCAAAGGACAGCAGGAAATATATACTAGAAAATAATAATCTGGGCACATCATCATATTTATTACATCTACTACAAAACTTACATTTTGTAATAGAAATAGCATAGTTATCAAACAATCATTCATTTAAAAGAATGATTCGATTTCATTTGTACAGCAAATTTATCTTGAAATATCTATAACCAAGTAGGTATAGCCTGGTATAGACTTCATTCTCACATAACTGAACACATAAATAGGACATAAGAGATTCACACAATGTTGAATTTTCAGATTCTCTAATATTGTCTGCTTCTTTAAGAGATTTCCAATGAGTGTGTATAGCCCAAAAGAGACTCCTGACATGTTCACACTGTGTTCTAGTTATAACTATGGCCTCATGTGTCATATGTCTACATATATCTTAGGTTGACTAGGGCTGAGCTAAGTAGGGAATAAGTGCTGCACACTTGTAATCGTAACACTTAGGAGCTATAGGCAGGGAAATCAGAAGTTTAAGGTCATCTTCAAATACAAAGCAGCTTCTAAGCCAGCCATAGACTTGTGAGACCCTGTTTCAAAAATACAACAAACAATTGGCTAAACCAGCTGTGAAAAAAAATAACTCTGTTTACTCAACTTCCATCCTAGGCTTGGGCCTGGGTTAGAAGTAAGAATAGACTTTCCCACAGCTCCCCGAGGGAAATATTACTTCCTTTTCTCAATATACCCTGCTTCCTTCTTTCAATCTTAGGTCTTACATTTTGACAATGAACAAAAAGAAACATGTTCTGGAAAAAAATTAGAACATGCTTAATTTACTTTCTGCGGTCTGGATATAAACCTCATGTGTTCACTCAGCTGCACAGAATACAAAGGGTTCTAGCTTCAAATGGGCTTACCTACCACTGTACTTTCATATGAAAGTACAATCCAGCCTCAAATTTCTACCTCTTCGCTTCTTACACCAAAACCTCTCCCTCTTGAGGACTGTTTGTACTTGACCATTGCTAGAGGGCTGTTCCTTTAGAAGATAAAAGGTGGGGGAAAAATGACCTCTTGCAGCAGTTAGAATGTTCCAGTAACAACTTGGAGAAAAGGGGAAGAATAATTACATACCTCTCAAGTTATTCTTCTAAATTCAAGGACCCAAATTCTAACACTTCATTGACCTGGTACAGGTCCTGAAACATTTTTAACTTTATGTCCATATCCATCACCTCATTGTGATTTTAATAAGCAATTTTTACCCTATATACACATTCTTACATAGGATATATATATATATATATATACACATATATTAAGAGAGAGTGTGTGTGTGTTATGTGTTCAGAAAATATCAACTTGTTAATTTGTCTAGGTTTTTAAAAAATAGTTCTACCATGCAGGGATTTACTATTTCTATAATCACATATTTGTAAGGCATGTCTTCAAAATTGGCTTCCACCTTGCAAAACAATTCAGTAATTAATATTAACACAACATATAAACAACTTATAAATAATAAATGATATGAGTTATTTATTTTACTCTCATCCAAATCTAGGACCTAACTAAAAGAAGAACTACAAGTTTCCAAGCAAAGTTTTCTCATCCCCATTAAGATATACAGAAAGGATAGGAACTGCATGTTAGGAAGAAGAGCTACTAACTTCCTTGAGGAAGAAAGTTTTATGTGAAACAGGTAAGACTTTGTTCAATATAGAAGTTATCAGGCTTTGATTCAAATTTAATTAATTGTAAACTCTGGAGATGGGGCTCAGAAATCTGTAATTTACCAACTTTCTCAATGATTCTCATACATGCTAGGATTTGAAGAACATTCTCTAATCTATTTATAGACCTAAAGTTAGTAATTATCTTGTGTGTAAGGTACAAAACAGAAGCATTTGGGAATAAACTTAATTGCCATGATTCAGAAAGGCTCAATGGGATTAAAGAAGTCGTATTATCAGACAGCATATAGAGGAAACCAAACAACACAAAGTCATCCCTATGTCCCAACAGTCATGTGAGATACAGAGTTTAGGATCATATGTTGACATGGACATATTATAGACACCTCCTACCTAAGAACAGTTTCAAGATCTGCAAATTGAGATTTTACTGCTTTCCATCTCTTTATTTTCCACCAGGGACATTAACATTCTTATTGTCTAGACAATAATAAGTTTTAGGGAATGAAAATGGTAAGTTAAGGTATCGTAAACAGAAAAATTAAACTAAGGAGTCATAATGAAAGCACATTGGTAATGTTAAAGAGATTGCTCAGTGGTTAAGTCATTGATTGCTCTTATAGAGGACTCAGGTTCAATTCTCAGTACCCATATGGAAGCTCACAATTACCTGAAATTCTATTCCCAGGAGATTCTGCTATCCTCCTATGTACTTTTCTAGCATCTACATGTACTGAATGTACACTGTGCACAGGCATACAAACCTGCAAAATATTCATACATGTAACCTAAAAATACATACAATAAATAATATTTTTTGAAAAGCTCATTGACATGCCAGCATTTGTGGAACAGTAAAAGAAACAAATAAAAACAAATGGCAAACTCATTTATCATACTTTCAGTTGTTCCTTAGATATCTGCCTTTGTAGTTATCATCAAAGTTAGAAAACATTTGGCCATTGTTGCTTCAAGCATTTTTCCTGTACTTTCAGTCTTCTAAGACTGCTATTGAAAATAAGTTAGAATGCTCACTTGCGGCTTCTCTGAGTATTTTGTTCACTCTGATGTTCTAGTCAGTGGCCATCGCTGTTTGTTTAAGTTCATTGTTGCTTTCTTTTGCCATGTCTAATACTGTCAAGCCCATAAAAAATTTTCATCACAGATACATTTTCTTAACTATCATTTCCATTTGAAATGTTTTTATATCTGCCATTTCTTTTTTCATTGTGGTCATGCTTGGCTTGTTTACATCCATAAGCATATGTAATGTCCTTATTTGCAAATTCTATCATCTTTCATTTTACCATCAGTTTTCTCAGTGCTTATAGGCCACATTTTTATGATTTTAACACATAATAATTATTTTTTCCAGATAGAAGATTTTGAAAATTTTACTTGCAGTGTACTAGAATTCATAGTATATAAAAAGCATAGTACTGTGGCCAGTAAAACAGCTCAGTAGTAAGGCACCTGTTGCCAAGGCTGACAACCTGAGCTCCATACCCAGAACTTACGTGATGGAAGAAGATAACTGACCTCCAGACACTTTTCCATCAATTTCTGCCATAACTATGGTCGTTTACCTCCAAAACATGAACTTTACTCTGAGTGATGTGATCAGAAAATTTAAAAATCACAAAGATTAAACTTAAGGTCATATTCATAAAAGCTACTACATGCATAAATGGTTCATGGCATCACCACATCATTACATTGTGTACGTTACCAACAGTATTAGTTAGCCAGTCTCTCATTAGTGCTTACAATGTAATTAAAAATACACTGAGCCTGCTCATTCTGGGTCAAAGGGTACATAATAATTAAATTTAAAAGATAATGTTAAATTATCTTCCAGAAATGTTTACTAGTTAATATACATTGATAAATAGTACATGAGGACGTAAGTTATGGGTATTAATTTTTTTAATCGATATTTGTGAAACTAGTAGGCTAAAATATCTGTTTTACACTCTACATTTGTAACTAACATGTTGGAGAAATTACTATATTGATAGGAATAATTTGTACTCCTCCCATGACTTATATATTTGTATCCTCTCCACATTTGTTTTAGCTGTTATTCTTTTGGTGATTGAAATATAGTAATCCAAAGAACCAAAGGGTTTCACACGTCCGTGGACAAAATGAAGAGCTTCTCAGTTTAGTGGAGAGTAGGCAAAACTATATGGGTAAGGATGAAGAGGAAGGTAAATGCCTAGCTATCCATGGTCGTATTTTATTCTTGGAGTAACAGAGAGCCAATGAAGGTTTTTAAGTGTGAAACAGCACAGTGTAATTAATGTTCTGTGATTTCACTTTTCAGACAATTCTGAAAATGAATTAGGAAAAGGGAAAGTGACAAACATAAAGAAGAGCGAGGCAACTACTCCGTCAGGAATCCCTGGCTGAGATGATAGTGGCTTAGATGATGATGCTAGCTATGGAAAGGGAATCACGCTAAAAAGACAAATTTTAGACACTCAATCATCTATTGTCCTTCCACATCACATGTAATGTACTTTCCTCTTCTATTTTCCTCTCTTCATGTTTATGGCCAAGGGATGAAATAGATATCTTTGCTCTTTTCTGAGACAAACCTCTCAGGACAAAATAAAAATCACCTACTCATGAAACTTTTTTTTTTTTTTTTTTTTTTGGTTTTGAGACAGGGTTTCTCTGTAGCTGTGGAGCTTGTCCTCGAACTAGCTCTTGTAGACCAGGCTAGCCTCGAACTCACAGAACTCTGCCACGCTCTGCCTCCTTAAATGATGTGACCCCAGATAAGCCAACCAGATTCAAAGCAGAACCCATTTCCAAGAGTTGTTAGGCAACACAAACTGTACTTGATGGGAATTGGATAAAGGGTAGATAATGGAAGAATGAGCGAGAGTAAATACACTGTATGAAATTCTCAAGGAATAAGAATATCATTTTATCCCCGTGGACACCTAGGATCCCCTCTAGAGTCAAGTCTCTTGCCAACCCTGAAATGGCTCCCTTAATGTAGATATCTTCTTCCCTGCTCCTATATCCTCCCTTCCTCCATCTTCACCCTCCCACTCCCGCAAGCTCTCCCCAGTCTTTCCCTTCTCCCTTCTCTCTCCCCTTCTCCCCTTCCCCCAACCCCACCCCCACTCCTACCTCCACCCTTATGCTCCCAACTTTTGCCCAGCGATCTTGTTTGCTTCCA
Organism: Microtus ochrogaster; assembly: GCF_000317375.1. Classification (NCBI taxonomy): domain Eukaryota; kingdom Metazoa; phylum Chordata; class Mammalia; order Rodentia; family Cricetidae; genus Microtus; species Microtus ochrogaster. Next base: position 33,281,928 of record NC_022026.1, read on the forward strand.
TTCCATCTCCAGGGACAGCAAAGCAGAAGGTGCCTGAACTGGCCTTGCCCCACTATCACACTGATGATTATCTCGAATATCACCATAGAATCTTCATGGATGGAGATAAAGACAGAGACCCTCATCAGAGCAACGGACTGAGCTCCCAAGGTCCAGTTGAAGAGCAGAAGGAGGAAGAATATGAGCAAGGAAGTCTGGACTGTGAGGGGTTGGTCCACCCACTGAAACAGTGTGCCTGATCTAATGGAAGCTCACCAAATCCAGCTGGACCAGGACTGAAGGAACGTGTGATCAAACCGGACTCTCTGAATGTGGCTGACAATAGGGGTAGACTGAGAAGCCATCCATAATGGCAGTGGGACCTGTTTCTACTACATGTACTGGATTTTTTGGGACCCTTGTCTATTTGGATGCACACCTTCCTAGACCTGAATGGAGGGGGGAGGGCTTTGGACTTTCCACAGGGTAGGGTTCCCTGCCCTCTCTTAAGGAGGGAGGGGGAGGGATTAGGGGGAAGGAGGGAGTGGGAGGAGAATGGGAGGAGGAGAGGAAGTGTAAATTTTTGAATGGAAAAATAAAACAAAATAAAAATAAATTTAAAAAATTAAAAAAAGAATATCATTTTATATATGATTATGCTATATAATGTATCAGAAAGAATACATTTTTAAGAAGCCTTTTCTGATGACCATTGTGACCACCTTGTAACTTTCTGATATAAACTTCTACCAAAGATTAAAAAGCATCAGATTTTATATATGTCACTTGTCTTTGTTATTATTGGTCTCTATGAAGTAAGTTAGTGTTTTTGCTTTTATAGGCTCAATGAGGTAAGTGATTGTATCTTATATATGTAAACTAGAATCTAGTGCGGGATATATCATGTAAGTAAGTATTTAATTATTAACAGTTTTAGAACTGGGAAAAATGGGTATGCAACTTTTCCTAAGGCATCTATGGTGATACTAATTAATTTCATCTATTGATGTTGCATATAAATTGTTTTTGCCTTAGAGAAAAATATCTTTATATTTTTGAAATAAGCTCATGTAACTATGGTAGATAATTTCCATGTGTTGCCAAATTTGATCTGCTAGTAGTTTATATAATTATTCTTACACTATATTTATGGGTTAATTTGGTATTCCTTGCCCACAATTTTAAACCAATATTATGGTAACTATAACAATATATTGAATAGGTACATTGTAAAAGTTCTTAATTTCAAGCAGCAGCTTATAGTTCATATGAACAATAGTGAGTTTCTGAGAAAAACACTAGTTATTTCACAGGACTCACAGAGACACCTTAAACTTAAGATCAGTGTGAATGCAAGGAGCTACCAGAGGATAGGGAGCAGCAGAGGTACTTTAGATGTACATTATGCCATGGGACAGTCTCTTTAGCATTTGGTACTGCTAACAACCAAGTGCTATAGTTCAATCCACTGTACAAAAAGAGAAGTCTACTTGGACCTGCTATTTTCAGAATCCAATTCCCTAATAGACTTCAATGAGCTTAGGTCAAAAACACATATTCTAGGACTAAATGTAATCTTCCCCTTCACTCACACCATACAAAGAAAGTTCAGATGTTGGACAGAGCCATAATACATACGCATGAACATTGTCCTAAAAACAACCCCAAAACTAAATCCATTCAAGGTTATTATAATCATTTTAATGACCCTAAGTAGATTACATGATATGTAAATTTGTTTGTAAACATTCAAAGGCCAATATAAATTCTTAATATAAATTCTTATTCATCTTAATTTTATCTATGGTTAGTCCTTGTGACAAGGAGTCTTCATTGTCAGTGTCATTGGATTTAGAATCACCAGGGAAAAATACTTCTGACATGACTGGGTGTTCCTAGGATGTTATTTCCAGAAAGTTTTAACTGAAGAAGAAAGATTCACTCTTAATTTGGGCAGAATATTTCATTCCATGCTCTGGAGTCCTAGACCGAACAAAAAGGAGAAAACAAAGAGCACCAATCTCCCCCTTTTTTCTCTCTCCCTATCTGGGTAACTCTCTCTGAAT
>NC_022026.1:33284167-33286879 GCF_000317375.1 Microtus ochrogaster
TCTCTCTCTCTCTCTCTCTCTCTCTCTCTCTCTCTCTCTCTCTCTCCTCTGACAGCAATGCAAACTGAGCAGCCTCCCCAGGTTCCTGTCAACTTGCCTTCCAACCATGATGCACTATATGTATCTCCTTGAAGTGTGAGCCAAAGGAAATCCTTCTTCTTTTTTTAATTTTTATTGAGCTCTACATTTTTCTCTGCGACTCTCCCTACCTCTCCCCTTCCCTTTAACCCTCTTCCAAGGGTCCCCATGCTCCCAATTTACTCAGGAGATCTTGTCTTTTTCTATTTTCCATGTAGATTAGATCTATGTATGTTTTTCTCTTAGGGTCCTCATTGTTGTCTAGGTTCTCTGAGATTGTGATTTGTGGACTGGTTTTCTTTGCTTTATGTTTAAAAACCACTTATGAGTGAGTACATGTGATAATCGTCTTTCTATATCTTTGTTACCTCGCTCAAAATGATGTTTTCTAGTTCCATTCATTTGCTTGCGAAATTCAAGATGTTATTTTTTCTGCTGTGTAAATATAGCTCATTTTCCTAATCCATTCTTCGGTCTAGCAGCATTTAGGTTGTTTCCAGTTTCTGTCTATGACAAACAATGCTGAGGAAATCCTTCTTCTTTTAAGTTGCTTCTTGTCAGGTAGTTGGCCACGACAGTGAGTAAAGTAACTTATGCACTGCTCTTCTTAAGTTGTTGGTAGTATTTTTTTTAATATTTGCTTTCTAGATGTAGAAACTAAATGGAAGCACATAAAGCAAAAAGCTATAGAGAGAAAAAAGTCAAGCACACATAATCCCTGCACTTATGAGGTTGAAGCAAGAAGGAAAAGGTCATCCTTGTCTACATAATAAGAAGTTCAAGGCCAACCTGGGCTAAATGAAACCTTACCCCCCTCACAAAAAGTTTCAAAATTAGCATTGTTATCATTTGCCTACTAATAACATTTAACATACATTTTCCTTTGTATTTACACAAATGATGTGTACATATATACACTATTGGTAGCTTTGGTTTTACAAAATTAAAATTATCCTAAACATATTGTCAAGATTTCTTTTCATATGATAGCAGAGCAAAGTCGTCCTTGTATAATACAATTAGATAGATATTCCACATAATTTGAAGGGCTTTGTGATGCTTTGTTGTATAAATTACCATAATATAGATAATCACTATAGTCTGGGGAAATATTTTTGTTTCTATCCCTTGCTATTATATATTATAGTACAAGAAGTATACGTTTGTTTATATTTCTGTACTGCAATCTGCTTAGATTTTAGTGAGATTATGTTAAGCTTTTATTATTTTGTTTCTGTCCTTTCTGTTTCTCAGTCTCTTTTGAGGCTTTTATTTTATTTTTGAGATTATAATATAATTACAACTTTTCTCACTTCTTTCCCTTCCCTCCCTTTTCTCCCTCCAAACCTTCCCATATACCCCTCCCCACTTTCTTTTAAATTCATGGCCTCTTTTTTCACTAACTGTTATAGTATGCATTAATTTTAACACCTTCATCATCATCATGTGTTTAATGAACTTACTTTTTTGTTCATAAAGTTCCTGGCTAAAATCTCATCTCTTAACTATGATTCTAAATTAATATATGCTTATTTTGTCCCACTAGCTTTATCTTAAATTATATTTTATTAAACACCAATCTTCATTATGTATGTGACTGTCATACATATATTTCATTTGTCCATTTATTTTGGGCTGTGGTTTTAATATCTCCAAGAAGCAACACATGTTTGAGTGGGCCACTCCTTTACTCAGTGTCAAAATTTTCTTCTTCTGTGATCCTATGTCCCTGTAGTTGGAGAGAAGTTTGGCTCAGCATAGCAATACCAAGTTTCCAAAAGTATCTTATAGGGTTAGATATAACACTTGTTGATACTATATGTGTTAGAATAAAAGATGTCTAAAATTACTTGACAAATAATTGAGGGCTATAAGAGGAATGCTTGCAGCTATCATCAGGCCTGGTGCTTTACTTACTCCTTTCTATTTGTAGAGCATGGTAGCATATATCTACAGTCTCATCACTAGACAGGCAAATGCATTCAGATGGAAAGTTAGAGGCTAGCCTAGGCTTCATAACAAGTCTGGTGCCAGCCTGGGGTACTCAATGTGACTGTTTCAAAAAAATTTTAAATAAAATCAAAGATAAATAACACCTTTCTTACCAAGAGATAAAGGCATAGATATCTAAGAAAAGGTTGCTACTTCTGAAGTTTAGCACATAAAGGTATTTCCTGGATCTCCTATTTTATCCCATCTTTGGGCAGATTTCTTCCATCTTAGATGGAAGATACTAACTTCTATCTCATTTTGAAATCTTCTAACTGAGATCACATTGCTTAAATCCTGCATTTTACTTCTCCATTGAAAGGCTCTTTATATAAACCACTGGGTGCACAATATTGTAAGCTTTACTCATATGGATGCATACCCTGCAGGCCAACATCCAGATTTACATTCCCCTATATCAATCCACAGTTTAGTGGAATTTCTTGGATTTAGGATAGTCATCATATGGATTACCTAAGATAGTAAAAAATAACATTTATACAAGCATTGGGAAAGAATATAATCATTTACCTTTCCTGCTTTCTGATCCAGGTAAAACCAATACTATGTCACTAGATTAGAATACAAAAAATATCCCCTCCTGCTCCTGATTTGGACCTTGAGATTTCTGTCCGGTGCTCCAAT
>NC_022026.1:33287989-33294751 GCF_000317375.1 Microtus ochrogaster
ATGAGGGAGAGGGACTTGATCGGGGGAGGGGGAGGGAAATGGGAGGCGGTGGCAGGGAGGAGGCAGAAATCCTTAATAAATAAATAAATTTAAAATAGTAAAAAAAAAAATATCCCCTCTACCATCTTGGAACCTAGGCTGTGGGAGGTTTTATATTTAGCAACTACTCAATATTATGCTTTGAATTTCTCTATCTTTTGGGTGCTATTTTTACAGTTTGTATGCATTTTCAGTACATTCTCTGGGATGAAAATGCTCTTGTCATATCCCCCTACAACTCCCTATGTGGGTTGGTAGAAAGTTCTAAATGTATAAGAATCCAATAATTGTATGATATTTAAAGTGGAATAGTACAGCAACTATGGATAAAATGGAAAAAAACAATGATTGTGAGAAATAACTTTTCAAGAAGTGTAATACAAAAAACATGGATATGATACATTGAATCAGGGTTTAAATAGATTAATATAGTTTGGTAGTAAAAGAAAAGTTATTATAAATGCTATAATATACACATAATCTTTAGTTTCTTCGAAATCCACAAAGGAGTGTGGTGAAATTTAGTTTATGCTTTAACAAATAATGCTTGCCTGAAGATTAGAGTGTGGAGTTTGCCACACTAGTTAGCCATAAAGGTCGGGCAGTGTTGGCACACAGCTTTATTCCCAACACTCGAGAGACAGGGGCAGACAGATCTCTGTGAGTTCAAGGCCATCCTGGGCTACCTGAGATTGAAACAGTATAAAAGAGAAAGAGAGACAAGCACTCATGGTTCAGCACTAGGGAGGTGGAAATGGGAAATGATATGACTGGGCAGAGAGAGGAATATAAAGAGGGAGGAAACAGGAGTTCAGGATTCAGTCTGAGGTTTCATAGAGACGTCATTCAGTCTGAGGGCTTGTAGAGACAGGATAGCACTCAGTCTGAGGGCTTGTAGAGACAGGATAGCACTCAGTCTGAGGATTTGTAGAGACAAGACCACCCCTTTGGTCTGAGAATTCAGTAGAGGTAAGAATTAGTGGCTGGCTGCTCTGCTTCTCTGATTTTTCAGCATTAACACCTATATCTGACTCCTGGTTTTTATTATTAAAACCAATTATAATTTGAGCTACAAAAGAGGTTGAGTAAAGAAGACAAAATGTTTTTCACTTAGAAAGAATCTAGTACTATGATTATAACTCCATGGTAGAACAATTATTGAGTAAGCATGAGGCACCGAGTTCAATCCACACTTCTATACTCACAAAAACAATCATTTAAGAGAATTCCAATAATAGTAAAATATAATCACTACCGCCCTGCAACAGTCAAGTCTTTCTCTTCTGATCTAATAGGGAAGAATAGACTTTTGGAGTATTCACATTGTTTATGAATGGCTAATGATCATTTTCCATGTCCTTGTGGCATTTATCATCTGTACCTCTGCTACTCCAGATTTGCTCTATACTCCAAATGGGATCAACTGCTTTTATCATACCTCTGGCCACCCATCATGCCATAAGCTGTTTTCCTACCATGTTCCAACAGTCACTTCTGCTATTAAACATATAGCAGTGTGTTATGTTACTAAACAGTAAATATCAATGATCCTATGCTTTTAAGTTCATAGTTTGACTCTAATGATAATTTGATCTGCTGCCTTTAAGAACCTGACATTACCATCCTGACTCTTGAGTGTTTAGCACAAAATACTTCCATGTGTTCTCTACTCATTTTCCCCATTAATACAAACTATTGTATTCCTGATTAAACATATTACACCAACAATATCCCACCATACTGCTAGGTTCTTCTCATTGGTTTACCTGAATTCTTGTGCTGGAAAGATTTTTTATTCTCCCACAGCTCCACAGGAAGACTTAGTGCTGGATGCACATATCAATGTCAGTTTACCCAGCTATTATAGCTCAGATTTTATTCTGCACACTCTTCCATGAACAATCTCCTGATAGGTCTGCTCTACTGGGCATCTGGATAGGACATGTTTGAATCTAGAGTGAGTGATACCATAATTTAGCCTCTCACTCTAGGACTCCCACTACACTTTAATAGCTTTTTTAAAAGATTTATTTATTTATTCTGTATACAACATTCTGCCTCCATGTATGCCCGCATGCCAGAAGAGGGCGCCAGATCTCATTACAGATGGTTGTGAGCCATCATGTGTTTGCTGGGAATTGAACTCAGGACCTCTGGAAGAGCAGCCAGTGCTCTTAACCACTGAGCCATCTCTCCAGACCCACTTTAATAGTTTTTATAACTGAAAAATAACAAGCAACCGCAAAATGAGTGGAAACATAAATTTGTAAATTGCAGTGTTTTGCAAATGCAATGTATTATAATTTTTGCTTAGTGTTTGTGTTATGTGTTTTAGAGAGATCCTTGTCAATGGTGCATCAAACAGGGAAGGTAAAAGAAAATAAAAACCAGTAATGATTAATTGAGGGAGAAGTCAAGCTGATGAATATATGCAAAGTAACACAAAGTCAATGCACAAAATAGAATCGTTGAACCTATTTGAATGTAAGGTAACCATGACAAAGGAACACAAATGAAATTTGCATGATGTGGATTACCTAAAAAGAATACTTGATCCATATAATTTAGGCATCAGAAACTTAAGTGATGCTATAGAGCACAGGGAACTACAAAGATTGACACCAAAGTTCAACTACTTGGTTTTAAATCTGAACTCAATCATTTATAAGTGGTAGGAAAACTTTAACCAAGTCATCTGTTTCTTGTTTAATGAACTAGAGAGATAATAGCAATATGTCCCTTATTGGTTTTTAAAAATATGAGTCAATAAATATAAAATACTATTAGATCATATACACATTATGTGCTCAGTATGAGTTCATTTTAGAATTCATCATCCATTGTATTCCACAAATCTAAATTAAATGGGTCTATACTTTTATTCAGGTTTTCACTAAAACAGAAAGTTGGGGGATTTTATTTTTCAATTAAGTAGAATTTGGTTACTATTACCTGTAACTAAACAGAAAATGACTTTCTATCCTTAGTTTTAAGCAAAAGTTAGGGATAATATAGATTATTCAAGTAATATGAACAATTTATATATACATTTGCCTTTTTGTTGACAACATGTACACAGGGACATACTCGCATGGAACAAGTAGCTGTTGATATAAAAATGTAAATAGTCTCATATACTCAAAATGACTGTTACAAATGAAAATTACTCTCACAATTTCTGTAGAAAATATAATTAATATTCATATGAAGATAAGGTTTTATTTGCAAGTATCAGATAGTTTCCAGTGTACTTTGTTTTAAACAGCTACCATAAATGGAAATAGCATTCACCAACACTATAGAAAGCTACATGAATAATTATACATAGATATAGTTGAAGTTCTCAGTATTAGTAAGTATATCAAGCAATTTGTCCTAAAGTACTTCCTTATAAAAGAAAATTACTTTCATAACCATTTGAGAGCTTAATTACTAATCAAACATAGATACTGTTTTAGTTTCAAATATTAGAGTTTATTGTATAATACTTGAAAATGATTGCACTCTAAAAACATTTATTTTCAACAATTCTTGAAAACCAAATGCTTAACATAAACCACAAAATGTTCACCATAACAATGCTTTCAAAATCTGTTTACTAGAACATGAATTTGGAACAATAATAAAAAATGATTTGGATGCCAGCAATGCTTATATTCTCTCCCAGAAAGACACAGGAGTGAGTCAATACCATCCCCATTGGTCTAAAAGCAGGGATGTCTGCCAGAGTTCTGACTCATAAGCAGCCTGTTGGCCATATTTAGCCGAAGAGCCTGCAGTTGATTGTCTGTGCTCCAACAATAAACAGCCTATTATCACTGCCAATGAAAAGCACTACGGTACAGAGAATTGCTAAGAATATGGCACAACTCAAGTTAACCAAGCTAGAATATGCATACACGAAAACTCATTGTGATTGTTCATTTCAGGTTTTGGTTCTTTTGAGACAGGATCTCAAGTACCCAGGCTGCCCTCAAATACAGTATGTACCCTAGGATGACCTTGATTCTCCTGCCTCTGCTTTTCAAGTACTGAAGTTCCAGGCTGTGCTCCACCATGCTCCTAATGTAATAGAATGGTTTCACAACACCTCCTCATTGAATTAAGTTGAACAGGTATTCATTCAATGGATGATTGTCAGTGTAGCAAAAGCTTTGATTTTGAGGCTCATTAGCTACTTTCTGGGTTATCTATGTCCTGCTTTTTTTCCAACTGCTTCCTCTGACTGACAGCATTTTGACCATTTCGCTGTTCATTAGCACCTATAAAGGATACATGAAATCACATAGGTCACACCACTCAATTATGTTTCTCATACCAGTGTACCCAAAGGACTCTGTCTAAGAGGTAGCTACAACTATGCTGTAAAATCAGGTTTCTCAATTATCAGTAGATTCAATTTATCCTTGTTGCTTCTGTCCCCTGTGACCTTGCATAATCTGTACTTGGCTGAAGACACAGATTTTTGCTTTGCCATATGGAGAAAAAAAAAGAATCTTTAATAGAAAAAAATAAAATGCTAGCTTTCTCATCCTTCTAGTGAGAGTTTTCCCCCTAGTTTTGCTTTTTTTTTTTTTGAACAGCATTTGAGTCTCTGGGAATATTCAGTAATTATCTGTTTAATTACTACTGTAAATGGTAATAAAAAACTGGAAAGTAATCTTAAGAACATGTGGGTGTTCAGCTACATTTCTCAGATTTGAAGAATTGCTTTACTTGTGAGTACTTTAAACATGTAATTTGACAACTCATTGGTTAGACAATCAAATGTATAGTCAGGTAGTGCCAGTAATAACATGCTATTAGAAGTTTTTCCTATGATGCATGAACAAGGGTGTGCCTCTAGGGAAAGTATGACTTGAATAATTTTAAAGATCTTGAAATACTTTAAATCTACTGTCACATTTGTTGCTGTGGATTTGCACATTTGTATTGCAAATCAGTGCATAGTTCTTTTAGAAATTCAGAGTAATAAAAGATGTCCATAATTGTACTAACGATAAAGAGTGACAGTTTTGTCAGGCAGTGTTGGTGCATGCTTTTAATCCCAAAACTTGGGAGGCAGAAGCAGGTAGATCTCTGTGAGTTTGAGGCCAGCTTGATCTCCAGTGTGAGTTCCAAGACAGACTCCAAAAAAAGCCATACATAAAAACCCTGTCTCAAAGCCTCCTCCCCACAAAAGAATGACTATTTTGTAGTATACACTTAAAGAAACTTTCTGTTAATAAAAACACTCCCATCCTCCAAGTAGGGTCACATTTATGAAACTGCCTTATAACTAATATATATATGGTTTTTAGAGACAAGATTTCTCTGTAGCTTTGGACCTTATATTTTTATTACATTTGTTTAATATCTATGTGTGTTTGTCTGTGTATCTGTGTATGTGTGGGAATGATCATGCCAGATTGTACATGTAGAGGTCAAACGATAACTTAAGGGAATCAGGTCTCTCCTTTCATCCTGTGTGTCACTGGGCTTCACAACAAGTACCTGTTCCTCTGAGCCATCCTGTTGAAATATAACTTGTTTTTTGTTGTTGTAGTTGTTGTTTTTTAGTCAAAATGTGAGGTATATTTTTCTGTGTTAATGAATTTGCTTCAACAATATTCTTTGAGTTAGCCACATGTATGTAACTTGTTATACTCTAGATTCAGCTATTTTTTAGATATTTACATTTTTCTTAACTTATTTTTGTCATTATAACAGAGCCAGGAGATTTAGTCCAGTGTGCAAATTTTGTGCACTAATAGAACTAGAGAGAAATTGGTAAAAGTAGAATTTTGTCTATAAAGATACAGATGTCTTCCCTTCTCCCTTCCCTCTCCTGCTCTCCCCTTTTCCCCAACCTCACCCCCACTCCTGCCCCACCCCCATACCCACAACTTTGGCCCCGTAATCTTGTTTGCTTCCAATTTCCAGGAGGATCTGTAAATGTTTTTCTTTGGGTTCACCTTGTTATTTGGCTTCTCTGAGCTTGTGAACCTTAAGGCTTAATGACCTTGGTTTATGGTTAGAGTCCACAAATGAGTGAGTACATACCATATTCATATTTTTGGGTGTTATCTCACTCAGGACAGTGTTTTCTATTTCTATCCATTTGCATGCAGAATTCAAGATGTCATTGTTTTTTACCACTAAGTAGTACTCTAATGCATATATATTCCATACTTTCTTTATCCATTCTTCCATTGAGGGGCATCTAGGTTGTTTCCAGGTTCTGACTATTACAAATAATGCTGCTATGAACATAACTGAACAAATGCTTTTGTGGTATGATTGGGCATCTCTTGGGTATATTCCCAAGAGTGGTATTGCTGGATCCTGAGGTAGGTTGATCCCGAATTTCCTGAGAAACCACCACACTGATTTCCAAAGTGGTTGCACAAGTTTGCATCCACCAACAATGGATGAGTGTTCCCCTTACTCCACATCCTCTCCAGCAAAGGCTATCATTGGTGTTTTTGATTTTAGCCATTCTGACAGGTGTAATATGGTATCTCAAAGTTGTTTTGATTTGCATTTCCCTGATTGCTAAGGAGGTCGAGCATGACCTTAAGTGTCTTTTAGCCATTTGAAATTCTTCTGTTGAGAATTCTCTGTTCAGTTCAGTGCCCCATTTTTAACTGGGTTAATTAGAATTTTAAAGTCTAGTTTCTTGAGTTCTTTATATATTTTGGAGATCATACCTTTGTCTGATGCAGGGTTGGTGAGGATCTTCTC
>NC_022026.1:33295822-33310174 GCF_000317375.1 Microtus ochrogaster
AGATAGAGACAGAGACCCTCATTAGAGGAATGGACTGAGCTCCCAAGGTCCAGTTGAAAGGCAGAAGGAGGGAGAAGATGAGCAAAGAAGTCAGGACCGCGAGGAGTTGGTCCACCAACTGAGGCAGTGTGCCTGTTCTAATGGGAGCTCACCAAATCCCGCTAGACCGGGTCTGAATGAGTATGTAATCAAACTGAACTCTCTGATTGTGGCTGACAATGGGGGCTAACTGAGAAGCCATTGATAAAGGCACTGGGACTTTTTTTAAGGCATGTTCTGGCTTTGGGGACCCTAGTCGATATGGATGCACAGCTCCCTAGGCCTGGATGTAGGAGGGAGGGTCTTAGACTTTCCACAGAGCAGGATTCCCTGCCCTCTCTCAAGCAGGGTGGGAGAGGGAGGAGGGGGTGTGGGGGAGTGGGAGGCGACTGGGAGGAGGGAAGGAAGTGTAAATAATTGAATGGAAATTTTTTTAAAAATTAAAAAAAAAGAGATACAGATGTCTTTCAATATTTTCCTTGAGTTGATTATAACAATAGTGAGATCACACAAATTTGACAGTAATATTTTTGTTTGTTTGCTTTTGTTTTGGTTTTTCAAGATGGAGTATCTCTATCTGTTCTTTGCTGTTTTAGAACTCACTTTGTAGACCAAGCTGACTCCCAGAGATATGTGTGTCTCTGCCTCCCGAGTGCTGGGAATAGCAGTATATACCACCACGCCTGGTGAGATTATATAAAATTTTAAGGGATTGAAAACAGCTGTATTCTCCTTAGGTTCTAAAACTCAGAAAGCAGTCTACCTCCCTCCAGGATCCCTCTTCCTCATATCTTCATCCCAACTACCATGTATTAGTTTGTTTGTTTATTTATTTATTTATTTTATGATTCTGAACTACTGAGTCCAATTAATGCTGCCCATATAAGCATTGGTGAGTGACCACCCACTGGAATATGATCAAACTACTAGGGACCACAAACATAAAGAAAACTGATTCTTCTTCACTCAGCAGCCATCAACTGTCCATGACTCCTGAGCTGGAGGTAGGAACTCATGTGCTTCTTCCCCAATCCATCCTGGAACGTTGACTGACTTGATCTTGTACAGGTCTTGTGCAGGCAACCATAGCAGCTCAAACTTCATGAGCATAACAGTCCCATCATGTCCAAAAGACACTGTTTATTTCCTGATTTCTGGCTTTTACATCTCCTCTCCCACTTCTACAATGACCCATTAAACATTGCGGGGTCTGAGAGGAGGTGAGGAAAGTACCTACACACATTTTGTTCTCTGAACTTTAACCAGTTGCAAATTTCTGTGTTATCCATAAAGATGCTTCCCTGATGAGTACTAACAGCTATACTAATCTATGGGTAAAGAGGCACATTTTTAGACAATAGTTTGATACTAGGACATTTCTATATATCAGTTTAAGAAAATATGTTCTAGCCAGGTGGTGGTGGCACATACTAAAATGTCCTGTGGAAATGAAGAGAGAACATGAGACACGAACAAACCCACGTGTATAAGTTTATTAAGAAGATTTGTGCGGACGAGCTCGGTGAAACGGTGTGGACAGGAGGGGAAGAAAAGAGTGTGGGAATGGCACATTTAGCTTTTAAAGGTTCCCCAGCATATGCACATGACGGGGAAAGACGTGCTCACATCAGACGCTGATAATGGGCAACGCTACGCCCTGCGCCTGTGTATGGGGGCTTCTAAGTCAGATGCTGGTGACTCAGACGGCAGGCGACTCACGCACATGCACCTGGGATACATGCGCTGGCCTCAGAACCCAGAAGTGCATCCTTACAGGTGGCTAAAGGAATTACACACGCCTTTAATTCCAGCACTTGGGAGGTAGAAGTAGGCATATTTTTGTGAGTTCAAGGCCAGCCTAGTCTACAAGAGCTAGTTCCAGGACAACTAGGGCTGATACACAGAAAAACCCTCTCTCAAAAAAAAAAAGAAGAAGAAGAAGAAGAAGAAGAAGAAGAAGAAGAAGAAGAAGAAGATAGGTTCTAAAATATACAATTCATTCTTAATATAAAATTAAATCACTTACTGAATTACTTTATGTGCTTCTATAATCTACGATTAAAAAGCTCTTATTTCTTTGGTCTATATTCTGAATAATCTATATATTGTAATATGTTCAATTATCAGATACTAAGTAAAAGAAAGATACCAAAACTTCATATCTAAAACTTTGCTTGGGAGGCCAGCAAGATGACTCAACAGGCATAGTAATTACCATGCAAGCCTGAGGACCAGAGTTCAATTCCCAGAAACCACATAAATATAGAGAGAATTTACTCCAAAAATTATTCCTATCACCTCCATACGCACATGGATGATATGCACATGGCACTCACATACACACACAATAATGGAAAATAAATGTTTTCTAAAACCCTTGCTAACGTCATGATAAATTAATTTATAATTATTCATATTTTCTAAAATTAGCATGTAACATTGTGTAGTGTAAATTTTCAAATGAACAGTGTTGGGGAATATTATTTTCAGGTGTGTGACCTTTGTTTACACTGCATTTGTTTAACTCTGTGAAGCTGTGTTACTGTGCCTGTCTATAAAGAGATGAACGGCCAATAGTGAGGCAAGAGCAAGGATAGGCAGGTCTGGCAGGCAGAGAGCAAATATTGAAAAAAAAAAAGAGAACAAGGGAGGAGCAGCGCGAGAACAAGGAGCAGAGGACACCAGGAGCCACCCAACCAGCCACCTAGCCAGTCACGGAGTAAGAAGGAAAGTAAGATATACAGAAGTAAGAAAGATAAAAACCCAGAGGGAAAAGGTAGATGTAAAAAGAAAATGTAAGATATGAAAAGCTGACTAAAAACAAGCCAAGATAAGGCCAGGCATTTATAATTAATAATAAGCCTTAGTGTTTAAGATTGATTTGGGAGCTGGGTTATGGACCTCTCAAAAAGCCAAAAGGATAAAACTACAAAACAGAGCAGCAAGTATGGCAATGAATTTATGTATTTCATAATTCAGGAAAACACAAAAGCTACAAGGGCAAAACACTTAAACTAAAACGTATTTTTTATTCCTTAGAAATTTCATAACTGTATATTATTAATTTGTTCATTTTCGCCTTCAATATTTTCTCTTATCTCCCAATGAAACACTTCTTCCCAGCAAGCAGCTTTTTACTTTGATTTTTTTCTAATCCATTGAGTTTAATTGTGGTTGTTTGCATGAGTGGAGTGTTTTTTACTGAAGTATGTGAAGGCGGATCGGATTAATACAGACAAATTGGTATAACTTTAATGTAAATAGCACACTCACGCAACCGGAGTTCCTGCGATGCACAGAAACAGGAAACAGGAAACAGGAAACAGGAAACGGGCTGGGCCGCAGCATCTGCGCACCCCAATTTATCAGTAAACATTTGCCCGAGGCCGTCCCGCCCCCAAAAGGCGGGCTCTCTCTACAAGTATGGGTACATTGTACAACCAGTTGTTGCAGCACTGAAGAAAATGGCACCCCTCCCCCAGTAATGATTAACTGCCCATAGTCCCTCATTGATGGATGGGGCCTCATAAGTCCCTCCACTATGTATGACAAAATAGTGACAGGCCCAATTTTGTGCAAGTCTTCTGCAGCTGCAGTGAGTTCCTAAGTACAAAGACCATTTGATATCCAAGAGACACTTCCACAATTCTCCCCATCCTCTGGCTCTTTCATTCTTTTTACCTTCTCTTCTCAAATGTTCCCCAAGGCTTGGAGAGGGTGATATAGATGACTCATTTAGAGCCAAGCACTCCGCAGCTGAGGAAGACTGTGGATGACTTTTCTCCCCCAGCACCTTTCCAGTACCTGTGAGAAAACTTCTATCTTGGTTACAGTTTGATTACTCAGTGTCCTGAAACCCAAGTGTGTGATATCTTCAGAAAGAGGGGCTTACAATCTAGTTCTGGGCGGGTAACAAAGAGCAATAGTCTGTAATGGTTTGGGGGGAATTCTGCAACTTCTCTGACAAACAACTCGTGAGGGAATATTCCACACGTGGTACTGGGGTTTTCATCCTATAATCTTTGACTTCTTGGTTACCCACTGCGCACCTCTGAATATTTTAAAGTTATGATTTCACTAGATTTATGAAATGATAAGTTTCTGTCAGACTTTTTTATGTGTGCTTGGTTTTAGTTAACCTTTCCCTCGCCCATTCCTTTGCCCTATTGCTGTAGGAATTCCTACTGCCAGTAGCCTTCTTCACCCCATGTCCTGTCCTCATTCCTGCTTATACTTTCTACGTATTTCCTATCTCTGCTTCTGTATTACCTATGTTCCATTATGCCTCCTCCCCTAGTGGCCACTTTCTGGGTTCCTTACCTCCCTAGCCACTCCAAGTTAGATACAATAGTCTAAGAATTCAAAACCAAAATACATATATGAGAGAGAGCATGCAGCAGTAAGAATAACAAAATAATATTCCATTGTATAACTGTGCCACATTTTCATTATCTGGTCCATTTCCTGACTGCTGTACATAAGGAAGCAGTGAATATGAATATGCAAGTATCTCTGTAAAAGGTTGTAGAGTCATTTGGGTATATGCCTGGCAATGGGATAGCTGGGTAATATAAGAGATGTACTTTTAAATTTTGAGAAACAACCACAATGATTTCCGAAGTGCTTGTACCCCATTTACAGCCCCATCAACAGTGAAAAGGCTTTCTCCTTGCCAGTATTTGTTCTAGTTGTTTTCTTAATAATAGCTATTCTGATTGGGATCAGATAAAATCTCAAAGTAATTTCAATTTTCAGTCTTCTGATGGATAAGGATACAGCTTTCTCCTTAATATCCCAGTCTTTCAAATCTGTCAAGACTCATTCATTTTATTATATATTTTCATCATTCTATTTGCCCAGATCCAAAGGATCAGAATTGTCTCTAATATATATTTTTTGCACCCATATTAGCTTCAAGGGGGTACCTGTATTCAATAATACTGTGTTGTTATATAATTGGATTTTTAATACAAAATATGAATTTTATGTATTCTTTTTTATTGTTGAAATAGGATTTTTAACTTGTTAGTCCAGACTAGCTTTGAATTCATGATCCTCCTATCTCAGCCTCTCAAAAATAACACCTATGAAGCAAGAGGAAATGTTTGTAGGTGAATATGTATTCTGGGAGAATGCATTGCAATGGTAGTATCTTGGGTTCTTCAACCTCTGTGTGATAGTTTGAATGAAAAATGTTCCCTACAAGCTTTGGTATACAGTTCCAGGTATGAGCTTTTTGGACTTCATTTGGGTGGCCCTGTTTGGAGAGATTATGGGAAGTGCAGAGTTTTTTGTTGTTTTTTCGTTGGTTGGTTGGTTTTGTTTTTTGTTTTTGTTTTTTAGGAAGTAAGTCACTCAAGGCAGGCTTTGAGAGTTCATAGCCTCACCCAACTTGCATCTTGTTCTCTCGGCTTAGCTCCTTGCTGCCATGGCCCCCTGCCATTAGCCTCTTTGGAACCATGAGTCCAGATAAACTCCTTCTTCTATAAGTTGTCTTGGTCATCATATTTTATCACAACAACCAGAAACTACCATACTTGGCAATACACACACACATACACACACACACACACACACACACACACGCACATACACACACACACAGGTTTTTCATATAGCAATCATGCCCTAGTAAAGTATTGTTTTAAACAAATTCCAATGGATATACCTTCCTCAATGTGTCTAGTTCTCACAATTTCAAATGCTACCACCAAGGTTAAAAGAACCATCATGTATCATTGAGGTATTGCAGTTATCTTCTATTTCCCTTATTGAACATGTGTACTTCTGTGTTTTATTCTTGAATAATTTACAAATAAATATTTGTTGATATATGTTAGATGGAATCACCCATTTCCTTAAAACTTTACAATATAATCTCACCTCACTTTGAGTCAAAACCAACATCTTCTTAATGAACACACAGACCCTAAAGAAAATAGCATTACTTCACCATTTAGCAATCTCTTAAAATTCTTTTTCTTCCTTCCCTTCTCACTTCACATCAACCTATTCTAATTTTCTTTCCTTTTCTTTTTCCATTATTTTTGTTTTCCTTTTGGGGGATATACATGCATATGGCATGTGTGCATGTAAATATGAATGTTTCCATGTCTGTGTGAATCTGTGTTTATATAGGTGAGAGTAAACATATATGAACATGGGGAAGATAGGGGCTAATAGAGGCAAAGCTTCTCACTAAAGGTGGAGCTACCTGATTTGGCTAGTAGGACTAGTCACCTTGTTCCATTGATCTCCTGTCTCCATATTCTGAGGTCTAGGATTACAGGCAGCTCTCGGTGTTCACTCAATTTTTAGGTTAATTCTGGGGATCTGGCCCTCCCATTCAGTATGTAGCTGAGGATGACCTTGACTTTATCCTCTTGCCTCTACCTACCAAGTTCTGGGATTATAAATATGTGTAACCATACCTGGTTGGATATGACATATTGCTTGAGCTAAATTTTGTATAGGTCTGAAATTCTGTTCTATGTGATTTCTTTGCTCTTGGCATAGTTCCCCAACAATAAATTATCTACTATATGTGATAATTATCTTGCAATTTCCAACATAACCTTGTATGTATTCTTGTAATTTAGTCTCCCAGATCATGGCTTTTATAGCTAATGTATTTATCTCTCTGCCTTCTGGGCTAGTAGCAGAAACTATGGCTGCATCTTAAAATTTTTGCTGGTTAACTTCTACCACAAAATTTTTCCTATTCTATTTGGTCTTTTCTCTTGTGTATGCCTTAGGCCTGGCAGTGACTGTCAGTGACATTAACATGCATTCCTTTGGCCCAACATTTTTATTGAAACACTCATATTCTTAAATGAATTATTGGCCAAGAAGGAATTAGATCTGGTCATTCAACTGGTTATTTTCTTATAATAAACACATCCAATTCTAGTTTGAACCACTGTTACTTAGCTTTACATTAGTCTATCACTAATCTTGAAAATGCCCAAATATTTGAGATATTCTGGGCTCCCTTGATTTTTCAATTCTGAGATTCTGGTTTATAGTGGAACAATGTTTTGGGTTATCCCTAAGGGCTTCAGGCAAAATGGACTTTCTTAATCTATTGAACAGCCTGCCTGTTTAGATAAGCAGAATTTAATTGACTTACATATTTAGGAGATTCTACTTAGAGATGAGCTAAGGAAAAATATAGCTATGCTAGGAAATCTCACTTTTCTCTTCCTAAACTCTGACTTTCTATAGCGTAGCCGGGCTTCCAGGGACTTTACATGGATTAATTAGAGCTTAAAAAGCACCTTTGTAAATGAAAAGGAGCTATACTAAGATAATCATTTAAACTCTGATTGTTTGCCATTTTTATTACTATTAAAACTTCATACTCTTTTCCATCATGTCACCAAATTGTAGGTGAGCTCCCAAAATACACATTATCTAAGACTAAAACTGTCATATGTCAATATGTAAAAGAGCTCTGGGAAAGGAATACTGAAACTGACTTGATTGTAGCAACAGCCTAGTCTTTTTTTTTTTTATTGAATGGCATCATAAGCAGTTTTGAGAGGATTTGGAAATGAGAGTATTTTGTATCTGGTGTGGCACAAAAATGGCATTCATGTCACAGTCATTGCAGATTAGTTGTAATGCCCTATGAAAGTTTGTTTCAAAAATGGGGTACCGGATTTGACTTTAGTACAGGTCAGATCAATATTCATAAAAGTCTTGATATTGTAAGTTTTCTCCTTCCTTTATCTGATTGTTATCTTCTCAAAAATAAGGCTTGGTGGGTTGTTTTCAAGTATCTCTCTTCAACGACAAATGTAAAAAAAAAATTCAGGCTGGTAAGATGGCTCAGTTGGCAAAGACACCAGTCACCAAGTCTGATGACCTGAGATTGATCCCCAACCCCCACGTGGTGGAAGGAAAGAAACAACTTCTGAAAGTTGTCCTCTAACCTCCACATGAATGCACACTCCCATACATATATACATGTATACACACAAGATAAATAAAATCTAAGAAAAAAATATCTTCATTGGGCATGGTGCTGCTTGCTTTTATTCCCAGTACCATGGAGGCAGAGACAGGCAGATCTCTGAGTTCAAGACCAGCCTAAACTACATAGAGCTGAATAGAATTTATCAGCAGAAATATGCAGGTTATGGAATTGAAGGTGACAGTGCACGAATGATGTCATTGTTTCTAATTGTGAGAAAGGTTAAACTTATTAACTACTGTATAATTAATATGTAGATTTAATACCAAACAAAGACATGTTAGTTTATTGTATCTGCCTGAACTGCATGAGGATCTACTCCTCTTAGCAATGTAAATAATGATTATTTAATGGGTCCTCTCACCTAACTAAATATGTATTATCTAGTTATAACTATATCTGTATTATAATATTACTGACAAATTTATGTATTTTCTCTTCTTTAGTAATTCTGCAGCATATACTCAGAGAACTGAAATAAAAAAAATATTCTATCACAAATGAAGGTACACTAAATTCTCATGTAGGTTTCTAAGTGATTGCTCCATTTAAAAAAATAAGTTGAGAGGCTGAAGCTATGGCTCAATGGTTGAGAACAGGTACTGATCCTGCAGAGAATCTGCCTTACTTTGCTGTGAGGAGACACCATAATCATATCAACCCATATTAAGAAAACATTTAATTGGGGTGGCATGTTTACAGTTTCAAAAGTTCAGTCCATTATCATTATGATGGGGAGCAAGCCAGCAAGCAGGTAGACATGGTATTGGTGAGGTAACTAAGAGTTCCATATCTTGAACGGCAGACAGCAGAAGAACATTGTGTACCACACTGTTCATAACTTGAGCATATAAGACTTCAAAGCCTGCCTCCACAGTGACACATCTTTTCCAATAAAGCTACACCTACTCCAGCAAGACCACACCTCCTAATTGTGCCACTCTCTATAGGCCAAGCATTCAAACACATGAATCTATGGGGGCCATACCTATTCAAACTACCACAATGCCTCAATTTACCTTTCATTTATAAAGTATTTAAATGGTATGAATATAATAATAAGAGTAAATAAACAATTTTCAGTGCTATATTAATAGGTTAATAGGGAGGTTTGAGAGTCCCGTATATGAGTCAGAGTGTCATCATTTTGACAATTTATTAGGAACCTGAAGAGGAATGGATATTAGAGTTAGTCAGACTATAAGGAAAATTATAAAACACTCGTGGGAAACTGAACAAACATTACCACTAAACAACAGATGAAAAATGACAGCTACAATTTAATATTTCTGTGTATAAGTCAATGCACATAGAAAAATACTGAATTGTTATATACCCTGTAAGATTCTGAATTAGTACTTCTTTGGTGGGGGCTCTCAGTGTCCACCACAGGTAATGAGATTGTATACTCTATGTTTTGCTTTGCTCAAAGACTTAGAAAACTTTTAAAAGTGTTATGAAATAAATGAAAAAGTATTCATGTGCTATAACATATACATACACAAGCATTGTGACAAGAACAACAGCAACACACACACACACCAGAAAAAAATAAACAAGTGAATTAATAGTCATTTGCCTTTGCTTAAAATAAATAAATATCTTTCAAATTTATTTTGGCATTATAAATATATTTAGCATTCCATTATCTCTATGTAGCAAATATATAAAATAAGAAAAAAAGTGTGACTGTTTAGCAGAAGTAGATAAAGGAAAGAATTTCTAGTCATAATGAAAGATAATGATAGTAGGAAAAGGCGAGGGCTTCAGTATCAGACACACCTATATCCCAGTCCCACCTCATTACTAAGACAATCCCTACATCAAGAGATTAACAACTATCCACTTGTGATTCCCAATGCTCAAAAAGTAAAAGCTTTTAAAATGTAAATTTCTCATCATAGATGCTCTCCTAGCTCTTTTAGAACTTATCAGGCCAAATCAGAATGCTTAAAAACTTCACTGATATGTATTAATGTTGAAACATTACAACTACATTTACCAGAAAGTATATAAATTATAACCACACTTCATTAAGCTTGCACTGAATGAATCTATGCACCCCATCATGCACCTCGAGAAATGGAACTTAAAGTAGAAAAACCTTCTATATTTATTCCTTTTCCCACTCATTTCCATCCTCCTATACAAAGGCAATCACTATTGTCAGAAATGAGTTTTGTATCTTTGAAATGTATATAAATGTAATCAAATAGAATATTTTCTTATATGTGTGTGAGCTCTCATTCAATATTATCTTGGTGAGATTCATCCATGTCGTTACCTTTTGTACTAGTTTGTTCATTTCCCTGGCAATGAAGCATTCATTCTTCTTATGATTAACATTTTGTTTATTTTCTGTTGCTACAAAAATCTGATAAATATTTCCTGGTGAATATATGTATACATTTGTCAAATTTGGAATATCTTCATCATAATTACATTTAATCAACATGGAAAAGTAGTTTTCCAAAGTCTAGCAATTTAAAATTACACCAGCAACGTATGAGAATTCCAGTTGTTTTACAACCGATCCAACAGTTTTGAAAAACTTCATATTTTTTTATTTTAGTCTCTCTGGTGAATATAATCATTCCCTGTAAAACATGTCTGTATATGTTCTTGTTTATATAGAAAATGACAAACAATTGTGAGAGTCTTTGATTATTCAGATTAAACAAAATTTATACTAATTAAGTGGAAATGCTTTGAAATCCCTATTGGAGTTGGATCTGAATGTCCCACAAAGGCTGGTGTATTTGAATATGTGACCCCTAGCTGTCAGCACTGTTGGGAAGTAGTTAGAAAATGTAGCACATAGTGAACAAATTAAGAGATAAAGCCTGGTTAGAAGAAGTCGGTTACTGGGGGCATGCCTTTCACTGTATACTCATAATAATTCTCTCTATCACTCTATCTGTCTGTCTATCTCCCTCTCTAGTTCTCCTCCTCCCTTTCTCTCTCTTCACTTCCTTCCATTACATCCCATATCCCTTTCCTCCCTCCCTCTTTCCTCTTCCTTCTTCCCTCCTTTTACTTCCTCTCTTTCACTTTTCCTCTTTCCTAGCTGTTATGATATAAGCAGCTTCTTAGCCATACCCTTCTACACAGTGGTTATTCTTTGTTGCAGACCTAACTGAAATCAAGCCAGCCGGCTGATCATAGACTGAAATCTCTGCAATAATCCTCTTTTCCTTTAAATTTTTCTCAAGAATTTTGCCATTGTGCCATAAGTTAACAACTGTTATCCATTACTTTTCTCAGTTTCCATGTCATAATGGACAGTTTTAACTCAAAGCAAGCTTCAACACATTATGTTTTAGATCAATATCACACCAATTCTAATGATTACAAGGAGAGGCAGAAAACTTAGAACAGCCAACACCATATTGGTGGAGAAGAGCAAAATCTGAAGGTTGACATCATTTAACTCTAACAATGCAGTAACTGAGAAAATCAAACTATTTGTGAGAAAATAAATAGACAAGAACAGACTAGAGAGCACAAAAACAAACCTACAAAAACATCTACAATTGGACTTGGACAAACAGAAAAAGGCAATACAATACAGTCTTCTCAATGGTTGTCTTTTCAGTAAATGACAGCCTTTCAACAACTGGGCATCTATGTGCTAATGGATAAATCTCTAGACAGATCTAATATCCTTCACAAGAACTACTTCCAGCTCTACCACAGACCTTATTTTGAAATGTAAAACTATAAAACTCATAGAAGGTTACACAGGAGAAAAGGTCTAGATGATATTGAATTGATGACTTTTTTGGATATGATTCCAGAGGTGTAATGTATTAAAGAATTGATTAGCTGTACCATCTTCAAAAATAAAAACTCCTGACACGTGTGGTGGTGCATGCTTGTAATCTGCATAGTCAGATGGTATAGAAAAGGGAATGATGAGTTTGTAGTATGCCTATGCTAGCTACATAGCAACATATCATCTTTATTCAGCTAATTTGTTAATTAATTAATTTTTGGTTTGTGAGGGAAATTGTCAAGTGCATAAGACAGGGTACACACTAGATAAAAATATTTACACAACACATTTCTGTTAAAAAAAGAGTGTTATCTAACACATCGTAAGTGCACTTGAAAGTCAACAATAAGACAAACAATCCAATTAAGAAGAGCCAAAAGTCTGAATAGACACCTTACCAAAAAAGACATTCAGAGGTCAAATAAGCATATGAAAATATGTACACTTCTAAGGAATTAAAAAAAATCAAAGTAATGAGACTTGTGTAGTTCAATTTTAGAGTGCTTCATATCTTAATTAAGGGAGCCATCTTAGGGTTGGGAAGAGACTTGGACCTAGAGGGGCTTCCAGGTGCCCAAGGCGAGTTCCCCAGTTAGTTCCTGGGGCAGCTGAGGATAGGGAACCTGAAATGATCCTGCCCTATAGCCATACTGATGAATATTTTGCATATCACCACAGAACCTTCATCTGGCAATGGATGGAGATAGAGACAGAGACCCACACTGGAACACTGGACTGAGCTCCCAAAGTACCAATGAGGAACAGAAGGAGGGAGAGGATGAGCAAGGAAGTCGGGACCAAGAGGGGTGCACCCACCCAGGGAGACAGTGGGGCTGATCTATTGGGAGCTCACCAAGGCCAGCTGGATTGTGACTGAAAAAGCAGGGGATAAACCCTGACTCTCTGAATATGGCGGACAATGAGAGTTGCTGAGAAGCCAAGGACAATGGCACTGGGTTTTGATCCTACTTCTTGTTCTGGCTTTGTGGGGGCCTAGCCAGTTTGGATGTTCACCTTCCTGGACCAGGATGGAGGGGGGAGGACTTTGGACTTTCCACAGGGCAGGGAACCCTGACTGCTCTTCAGACTCGAGAGGGAGGGGGAGAGGAGTGGGGGGAGGGTGGGAGGAGTGGGAGGCTGGTGAGGGAAATAGGAGGCTGGGAGGAGGCGGAAATTTTTTTTCTCAATAAAAAAAAAATTTAGAGTGCTTGCCTAATATGCAGGATAGGATGCACTAACTTTTATCCACATCAGAAAGAGAAAAAGAAGACATGGAGAAAAGAGGAAAGAGAGATATATCCTTAAATATAAATTGCAAAGTGAAAAAAATTATGGGTCTAACTTTAAGACATTCCGAAAAGTGAAAACCTATGAATATAATAAAAGGATCAGTGAAAGCCAGGAAAGATGACTAGGGTGAACCTAGAGACCATTTAGAGCAGGGAAAGTTCTGTATGGTGCTCTATTTGTGGATCTGTGTCATCAGAAGATTGTCCAAATCCAGAGATATACCGACAAGAGTAAACACTAGTGTAAATAGACGTTTGGCTATAATGATGCCTGAATGTTTGTTCGTTGATTGTAATAAATACACAAGTCTAGGATAGAACGTTAATGATTAAATGGTATACCTGTGGGGACTGGGGATGGTAAAATAGACCTGTGTTTCTCTCAATTTTTCTGTGCACCTGAAACTGTTCCAAGAAAAAAAATCCAATTTTTGAAATGTAAAGCAAAAGCTAATGTCTTATTGGTGATACACTGGGGACAAAGCCATTGTGAGTTTTATTATAAGAATAATAAAAAGATAATTTGAAGGGCAAGTCCCACTTCCAGGAATTTGACAGCACAAACCAAATTTGATGCAGAAAAGAAGAAATAACAAAAATACTATTTTGTAAAGAATTAAAAATCTCTCTTACAAAAAGAAAACAAAGATCACTCTTACTGCTCCTGAGAGCCAATCCCGCAGTCTCATCTCCAGAACTGTAGCAGGAAACCTGCTGTGGTTTTTCCTTTCTTATCTGACCCCATCCCCAACAGATATATAGACCTTCTCCCTCAACTTTCCTTTTTCCCAACTCACCCCAGTATCCGAGCCTCCAACTCCAACCCTGGGAACACACCAGCTAAGCAGAACAGGGAAAAGAATAAGTTAACTGAAGACTCTCACCTCTCACGGCTCCCCTCCAAATCCAACCCACTAGTCTCCTCCCCAGCACTGCAACAGAAAACACCAACCTCAGTCTTCCTTCCTCTGTCCACATCTTCTGTGTCCATCCCCTCCTAACCTCCCTGCTCCAATAGGATTCTTTATTGCAGCTCCCAACTCCCGCAGGCATAACTGCTAACCCACAGAACACCCC
This sequence comes from Microtus ochrogaster, assembly GCF_000317375.1. Classification (NCBI taxonomy): domain Eukaryota; kingdom Metazoa; phylum Chordata; class Mammalia; order Rodentia; family Cricetidae; genus Microtus; species Microtus ochrogaster. Next base: position 33,309,978 of record NC_022026.1, read on the forward strand.
TGCCAAAAAAAAAAAAAAAAAAAAAAAAAAAAAAAAAACCCTCAGACCTTCTCTTCCCACGTTCTTTCCCCAGATACAATCCTCCATCTCAACTCCAGCTCTGCAGCACAACACCTTTGGCAGCCTTGCCTGACTGCCCCCCATACCCTGTGAATCCCACACAGTCCTTCCCCTGCTAATCTTTCTCCCCCTCCCCC
>NC_022026.1:33310448-33312710 GCF_000317375.1 Microtus ochrogaster
ATCAATACACAAGCTGAGCAGGCCAGGAAAACAAAAAACACACAGCAACCACACTCTGAAAACCCAGAGAGGAAATGGAAACCAAAGAACAAAATATCCACCCAACAAAGACAAAACCAGAACTCAGCATCTAGATCTATAATCATCCCAAACCCAGATGCCCAAACACCAGCAAAATCAATCAATCAAAAGACTGCCAGGACAACATTTCTTCTATAAAACCCAACAAGCCTATCACATTAGACCCTGACTATTCCAACAGAGCTGAAGCACAAGAAAAAGGACTTAACACCAACTGCATGGTCCTTAAAGAACAAATCCATTACAGAAATCTAGGAAAACACAAACAAAACTATTGGAGGAAATGAATAAATCCCTTACATTAAAAAATATGGAGAGATCTCCTTTGGGTGCCTCCGCTCAGAGTTGGAGAACCCTGTGGAGGGGGGGGTGTTGTAGAAGTCACAGGGGGGATGGGAGTCACCAGGGGAACACAGGCCACTGAATCAACTAAGGAGGCTTATATGGGCTCACGGAGACTGAAGCAGAAAGCCAGGCATACATGGGTCTACACCATGTTCTCTGCATATTTACTTATTATTGTTTCCAGTTTAATGTTTTTATGGGATTCCTGAGTGGGTCTCTGTTCCTTGTGCCCTCTTTGGGGTGCTTTTCCTTCTGTTTTTTTTGGGGGGGGTGTTTTTTTTTTTTTTTTGCTTGCTTGCTTGTTTTTGTTTTGATGTGTTGGTTTTTATTATGTGTTGGTTTATATGTTATATTTTGTTGTTATCACTTAGAAGCCTGTTCTTTTCTAGTGAGAGAAAGGGAGTGGATCTGGTGGGGAGACCCGGTAGGGAGGATCTTGGAGGAGTAGAGGGAGAGAAAAACTGAAAATCAAGACATACTGTTTGAGAAAATAATGTATTTTCAAGAAAAGGAGAAAAATAAATTAAACGTAAGGAAAAAAATGGGGCCGGAGAGGTAGTTCAGAGGTTAAGTGCATATATTGCTCTTATAAAGGGCAGGTCCTCAGCACCTGTGCCAGGCAACTCATAACCACCTGTAACTACAACCCCAGGAGATCCAATGCGTCTGACCTACAGGACCCTGCACTCACATGCGCTCATGCACAAGCGCACGCAAACGCACACACAATTTAAAGTAATGATTTAAAAATGAGTATCATAAAAAAGAAATTAAAGGTTAGGCTTGATGGCGCACACCTGTGAGCCCAACATTTGAGAGGTACAGACAGCGGGATCATGAGCTCAAGGTCAGAATGGACTACTTAAATGAGACCCTATATTTTTTAAAAAGATAAACTGATAGGAATTGGCAATGATTTTAAAGCATACATGTTTTCATTAAGATATGCCAATTCAGGCTGACAAGATAACTCAGTGTATAAATGTGCTTGCCACCAAAGCTGATGACTTGAATACCTAGAATCCACATGATTGGAAAAACTGACCCATGGAAGTTGTCCTTTGTCTTCTACAAGACTGCCATAGCCTGCATGCACCCACACACTTAAACTAATTAAAATAATAATTATTATTATTAATAAATGGAAGATCTACAAATTTTAAGTAAAATTATACATATATAATTTTTATTGTCTAATGATGATAGTAAAAACAATGCATTGCTGATTCTGAATTTATATCTTACCACATGGAATAGGCCTACTCTTTAGGAAACTAGCTAAACTATATGTTTATTTACTTTTCTATTGCTATAAAGGGATACCATGACCAAAGCAATTTATAAAAGGAAACATTTAGTTGAGGGTTTTCTTAATTTCAGGGGGTTAGTCCATTATTAGCATGGTGAGAAGCAGACAGTTATGGTGCTGGAGCAGGAGAGGACAACTTTATTTACATCATAATCCACCACTCCACAGGCATCAGGCAGAGAGAGAGAGAGAGAGAGAGAGAGAGAGAGAGAGAGAGAGAGAGACTGCCATGTCCCTTTGAACCCTCAAAGCCTTGTTGACACACCTTCTCAAACAAGACACACCTCCTAATCCTTCTCAAACAGTTCATCAACTGAAGACTAAGCACTCAAATATATGAGCCTATGGCAGTCATTCTCATTCAAACCACTATACACATTATATATAAGTTGGTTTTCATCCTACTGTACTATATTCTGTCATGGTATACCTTTACACTTCTCCTGGATTTTTTTTTTTGTGTGTGTGTGTGTGTGTGTGTGTGTGTGTGTGTGTGCATTTGAATGGTTTGTGGATCAGATTTGTCG
>NC_022026.1:33339585-33347124 GCF_000317375.1 Microtus ochrogaster
ACTGAATAAGCATGGGATGAAACCGAACTTTCTGAACATGGCGGACAATGAAGGCTGATGAAAAGCCAAGGACAATGGCACTAGGTTTCGATCCTAATACATGAACTGGCTTTGTGGTAGCCTAGCCTGTTTGGATGCTCACCCTCCTGTACCTGGATAGAAGTGGGAGGACCTTTTACTTCCTGCAGGACAGGGAATCTGGACTGCTCTTCATTCTCGAAAGGGAGGGGGAATGGAGTGGGGGGAGGGAGAGAGGGTGAGGGGAGTGGGTGGAGGGGGGCAATGTGTGGGAGGAGGGGGAGGGAAATGGGAAATGGGGAGGAGGCAGAAATTTTTTTTTCAACAACTCAAAAAAAATAAACAAAAAAATAAATTAAAGAAAAAAAAAAGAAATGCACGTACTACCACACCCGGCAAAAAGACAAGAGATCAACTTGCTGGGGGAAAGTTGTGGAATAACACTTTATGCAAAAATGTGTTACATTTGTTTATGTTGCAGAAAATTATTTAACTATATAAAGGTGTGTTGCATTAGCTTATGTTGCATATGTTTAATTATGTGAAGATGTACTGCTGTTTTACTTTGCCTGCCTAAGGCACCTAATTGATCTAATAAAAAGCTTAATGGCCAATAGCTAGCCAGTAGAGGGATAGGTGGGACTGGTGGGCAGAAAGAAGGAGGAGGAGGAATTTGGGCTGGAGTGTGGGAGAGCAAAGGAGAAAAAAAGAAGACTCCTGGGATCAGCTAGCCAGGCAGACACAAAGTAGAACATACAAAATGGAAGAAAATAAAAGCCCCAAGGAAAAATTGAGATGAATAGAAACAGGTTAATTTAAATAATAAGAGCTAGTGGGACAAGCCTAAGCCAAGGCCGAACATTCATAACTAAGAATAAATCTTTGCGAGCTGGTTGGTGGTCCAAAACAAAGCCAGATACAGAGGAGATGTTCTCTACATTTCATCTTGTAGGTCCCAGGGTTTTATCACTGGCTGAGCTAGCTCTCTATCCCCAAACACACTGTTTTATCAGACCACATGAGCTGCAAATATTTTTAAATGATAGGCCAAGAAGGGAAGAGACAGACAACATGGATTAGTCAATGATGAAAGAAGTTAGAAGGTCACAGTGCCCAGATTAGAAAAAAATAACAATAAAAATAATTAAAATTAAGCTAAGGCCATGGGGGTGGTCAAGAATAGATCCTATTCCTCTGGCTAAGACACATCACATGGGTAGGTCAGATAGAAGATAACTCTCCCCAAGATATTTTCCAAGGTCCTAGGAGGCTAGAGAGATGGCTCAGTGGTTAAGAGCACTGGTTGTTTTTCCAGAGGACCTGAGTTCAATTCCAAATCTGGTGCCCTCTTCTGCCCTACAGGTATACATGCAGACAGAACACTATACATAATAAATTAATAAATCTTTAAAATAAAAAAAGATACCATCTACATCTTAACTTCTAACTTTCATTATTATCAAGCCAAGTTCACACACAGGATGGACCAGTATGACAGCTATTGTCCCTGGATCAAAATTCAAAACTGAAGTCCTATGTTTGCAAACTATACCTCCTCCCTAACAGTCCTGGGCTGCTCACAAGATCCACATACCCACCTTCTTCCTGTTTCCGTTCTGCCCAAGAGACACAGACTCTAAACTCAACCCATGGAAATTGATGCCTGGTTGAAAACAGGAAAATGGCTGGGGCATCCCAGGCAAGACTAATAGTTCTGATAGCAGCAGGGCAGAGAGTAAATGGAGCCCTCAGTCAAAGAAGGGATGATTTGTACCTTATAAGAGCATCTGATATTGTAGATTAGAGTTGGGACTAAAGAAGAAGCCCAAATGAAGACCCTAGAAATGTCCATAGATAGATTAGAAAAAATAGGTGTATCAGACCAACACGTAGTCACAGTTTACAAGAAAAATCAAAACTGCTTATTTGATGAGACAGAAGTTTGTGTAACTCAGTCTAGCCTTGAACTCATGGTCATCCAGTTTTAGCCCCCTGAGATACAGCTGTGCTCCCCCACCATGCTGGTTTTCTTGGAAATATTTTTTGTGTGTCATAAGTCTAGGTTTAATGTCATCATCTGGTTTCCTTTCAGACTGCTGCTTGGAAATAGAGATACATCTGATTAACAGAATGAGTGAGTGCTCCTTAGTACCTTTGGGTACTTTATATGCTGTACCTGAATCATCCATTTAGTTGCTTACCTTATTTATAAACCTGTAAGCTTTCTAAGACCAAATGATGTCTGTTTTATCCCTCTTTGTATGGTATAATATCTAACACATAACATTTAATAAACATTTGTTGAAAGACTGTATGACAGAGCACATTCTGAGATGAGAAGCTGTCAGTGAGTAGAAATAATGACTGACAGAAAAATTCATTTCCCTCTGTTTCAGGATGGAAGTAAGCACCTGGTTAATGCAGAAAGCATATTAATCATAATATTTAGTTTAGAACCCCCAACAGTTAATTGGACCCAAGAACTGTTGTCATTGAACTATCTACAGGTCTGTTTTCTCAATTCTGGAGCTATAATCTCAGATATTAGTGCTATCTCTATTATAGATATCATTCTGACCTTCTGTCTTATTATAGTCAACTTTAGCTTCAGATTTTACCTGGAAACCATGTATGAAATGTCGCTTTATTCATGAGTAGGACAAGCTCGCTGTTAAACATCTTCATGCCATCTTTTTCGCCATCTCTTCAAAGTCCCTCATTATCAATGGTCTGAGTCAACTTGACAGCAGAACTGGGATCTATTTAATTACCTGTTGTTGTGATCATCACAGAACTCCAGTGTCCTTACCTGTCTACAACCTGTAAATCTCACTAGGAAACCCACCTCATCCTTTTTGTCACTTGTCTGTTCTGTCAATGAGACCAAAGCCTAGTTTTGACATGTGTGGGTGGGGCTGAGTTTACTTCATGAGCATTTTGTCAGTTAATAATTAGAGTCCAAGATGGAAATAGACTTTTGGTAATAATTCTGAAAAATATTCCAATGAATGAATTTTTAAATTATAAAACACACAATTATGATTCATTTTCATAATTTTTGTGGTTTTTATCTATATGTGTATATATGTGTGTATGAATGCACATCCCACCCATGTGTATGCCTGTGAAGGCCAGAGGTCAACATCAGCAGCATTTCTCTATTACTCTCTATTTTTGAGACAGGGTTTCTCAGGGAACTGATTGGTTAGACTGGCTTGTCATCAAGTCTCTGGAATCTCTTTCTTTGCCTCCAGCACCAGAATTACAGGCACATACTACAATGCCTAGTATTTTAACATGGGTGCTGGGGATCTGAATTCAGGTCATGCTTGCACAGCAAGCACTTCCCCCACTTAACAATCTCACCAGTGCTTTCAGACTCTTCAGAACCTTAGGAAGCTAGGAAGTGTAATTTTCTTTCTCACCCAAATGGTAGCTCCTCTCGGCTTTCTTATTTCTGGTTTACAATTGTAGCCACAGAAAAATGAAAGTTGCATGCTTTTATAGACTAGCCAGAATTGTCCTTGTTTTCACTAGTGACCGTTGTTAGTAATGTTGAAGTGTCAATAAAAAGACAAAAATCTAAACTATCCACTTTTATAAAGTGTTACTATTTGTAATGCCAAATTCTCTTCACATATGACAACTTCAACTCTTAGCCCCAGCAGTCTCCGCAGAGGACAGATTCTTTTTGTTCCTAATGTTTCCATACAATTCACTTGGCATAATGTGCATTAAAATAGGTATTCATTCATTTATTTTCATGCAAATGTGGTAATGAACATATTCATTCAAATGTCTATTATTGGAGCCTATAGATACTAAGGGAAGGGATGAATCTTGCAATTCTTTTTGATGTGCTATACCAATTTTCTTGGTATTCTATACATTTTGCTAATAGTGACTCAATTATAATCAATTCTAAATACAGCAACCTTCAGGATATATAATATAAATAGGAAGTACTGGAATAGGTGAGCCAAATTTTCACCATCTCTCACTCCATGCTGCTCTTTGTTAGCAGTAATGAATTACTGAGATGATGTGTTACATTTCCTACATTTCTATCCTACTGTTATTTATATCAAATCTTTGGGAGAACCTGCTACATGCACAATCTTGTACTAGACAGAGGAATATAGAGAAGGCTGTGGCTAGGTGCCTGCCCTCATGAATCTGATTTGGATCTTCCATATCCTCTATAGGTGCCTATATTTAAAAACAAACAAACAAAAACCCAACGTTAGTTCCAGCTGATGATGCTGTTGGAAAGAGTTTGAACATCTGAAGGTTGGGCCTAGTTGGAGAAAATGGTCATCTGCTGGCTCTGTCTACCTGAGCACCTTGATGTTCAGTGTTGGTCCACCACATGCATCCTTCCATGACAGTCTGCAGCAGGGCCAGGAGCGGTAGACCATGGTCAGAAACCGGGACCTGTGAGCCAAAGTGAATATCTCTTCCTTTCAATTATTTATTTCTATATGAACTATGTGGCCACAGTGAAAAAAAGCAGACTAACACATTTGCCATCTGGCTAACTGGAAAAAAAGATTATACTTTTAATAATAATTAACAGTCAAAGGCTTAAATAGCAACAGAAAAACATTGTTCATGTGAAATTTCAAACTGTTTCACAATCAGCAGGAGTTGTGACCTCTGGTTCCTCAGTTAATGAGAAAGCAAACCAGGCCTCCCTTGAGCAGCTTCTCATAGCTGAAGGACACTTACCATAAAATGGTTTCACAAACTACATACCATGACAACACAAACATATACCTCAGTTTTCAAACGGCACTGAAAAAATATTTCTGCTTCACTTTTAAAAAGTCTAAATGCCTTTTCAAATAGTTCCTGCATTGTACACCTTGCTTTTGACTTTCAAAAACATTCCCAACATAATTTACCAATGAATAATAATTCAAGAGTTCTGATACTGCTGTAGAGGAAAGTGCTTATGCCTTTACAGGGATCAACAAAGAGTGTGAGAAGTCAAAAGACGTAGTCTCATATGGCAGATCCTTCCTATTATTTTCATCCCCATTTAACTAAAGAAAAAAAATGTGTTTCAACCATATTCTCCAAATACAAAGAAAGTATATCTGCTGTCGGTGGCATGACCTAAAACCAGGTTGAATTAATTAGTAGTCATCTCCAACTGCCATCTGGCCTCATTTTATAGGCTGTAAGCACTTCTCAGTACAGTACAGCAGCTGAACTTGAACCACGACATTTTAGGTTCATTGAGCCTGAGCTAAATCTACATCCTTAGTCTGTGACATCCCAAACCTCTTCAGTTGCGACAACAGAGGCCACCTTTGACTTCCTACCACACTATATACATCTGTGATTTGTGGAGACAAATACAGATTCTGGGGACCTGCTTTTACCTACTCTGATACCATGCACGTGGGCTGAAGGCCCGGAGCATATGTATTTACAAATGACCCCCATGCAACCCTCAGGCTCACTAACCTACACTTTAGCTAGAAGCTATTGCTCCTTTCCTGAACATGTGCCCTCTTTTCTTGTTCAAAGTTCTTACTAGCCATCCCCATAGTTGGGAAAATCCTTTTTCTTTCCAATTATAAGTCTTTATTTGTCCTTCAGGCTCCCACATCCTCCTCCAACTGAATATGTTTTTCCCTTCAAGGGACTAAAAAGCATTTTGACTTTTAATGGTGCTTATCAGACTCTGCTTTATCACAATCTTACTCCCCATCTATTTCCTGATGCCTCTACCATAGCAATTACTTTAAAATTGTGTGAAATGGATTGATTTCTCTTCGTTCAACTATTTGGGAAATTCCCTGCACAATATCTGCTTGTCTGTCTATATAACAGAGAAGCTTTCATCCCAGTATGTGCTGGTTCCTTTCTCTGTCTGACTGTACTGTGTATATTCCTGTGGAGCTCTCCCTGGGTTTCTGTCTCTCTCTCTCTTTGTTTTTTTTTTTCCTCTGCAACAACACAACTCCTTCCTACCTCTATGTGGCACTGTCCATCTGTCTGTATCTGTCTCATGGTCTTTTCCTTGTTGTTGTCGGTATAACATTTTGATTTTTTTTTTATTTTGCCTTCCTCTGTCTGTCCATTTCCCCGGTCCCCTTTTAACTAACAGGTAAATTACTAAAGATCTTGTTGAAATAAGAGCGGCGGGGCTATGTTCCCGGCACCCGGCCGCCCCCACTGCTAGCTTTACCCAAAATTATTACACGGAAACTGTATTCTTTTAAACACCGCTTGGCCCATTATATCTAGCCTTTTCTTGGCTAACTCTCACACCTGGACTAGCCCATTTCTTATAATCTGTGTAGCCCACGAGCTGGCTTACCAGGAATGATCTTAACCTGCGTCTGCCTGGAGTGGGAGAATCATGGCGACTCCCTGACTCAGCTTCTTTCTCCCAGCATTCTGTTCTGTTTAGTCCACCCACCTAAGGGTTGGCCTATCAAGAGGCCTAGGCAATTTCTTTATTAATAAGAAATCACTCCCACATCATTTCCCCTTTTTCCGGTTGTGGTGGCGCACACAGGTAGGATTTGCTGAAGGAGGCAGAGGCAGGAGGATCACGAGTTCGAGGCCAGCCTGGGCTACACAGATTGTTGCTGTTTGTTGGTGGCGTGCTGTAGAGAGATTTCCTGATTCGGCATCAGCATCAGAAAAAAAAGCTGCGTCATTTTAAAGTGTGGCCTCCTAGGACTGTGGCACAGTCCTAGCATTTCAATGGCTTTTATGGGACTGGATGAAGGAGAGTGCTCTGAGACTGCGCTGATGGCTCAGCGCTCCCCCCCTGCACCTGGGCAGACAACCAAATCAGGCTTAGGCAGGCAGAAGGGCATGACATGTTTTCAGACTGCGCAGTGCTCTGCATGTCAGATTTGGCTGTAACTTGGATGAAAAGAATTTCTGTGCTGCACGCTCAGTCTCAGAATTAAAGTGCTGAGTGCCGCTCCTACCTGGCGGCCACAGAGCTAGCACAAAATGGTACGTCTTTCATTTTGAAATTTTCCTGACTCAACAGCAGGAAAAAAACTGGCTGTTTTAAAATGCTGGCTTTCTGGGCTGTGCCACCATTGCGATCTCTGTCTGGCTCCTGCAGGAGACAGAGCTTTTGAATGGAGCATTTGGAGTAAAGTGTTACGATTTGTTTGATGGCAACTAGACTGCTGTGTGCCTAAAAGGGGGACATTGCATGCCGCAGCTCAGAAACACAAGCAGCTCCACCATGTTGGACTGGGCGGGGCAAGCAGGCAGTACCTGTTTTTGACCTAGGAATGTCACAGCTTAGATTCTTAAGCGCTTAGTGATTTAAAGGTGCAAATCAAAAGTGCTCCTGGATAGTAAAAAATTGCAGATTCAGACAGATTCAGACCACTAAATAAGTCACACTGTTGGATGAATGTACATAGGCTTGACAGAGAGAAGAAAAAGAATATAGAGAATAAAGTTAATGGTTTAAAAAAAAAGGTAAAGTCTTTAAAGAGACAGAGTACAGATAGTTAAGAGATTAAAAGAAATAAA
>NC_022026.1:33349645-33361128 GCF_000317375.1 Microtus ochrogaster
ATATAAAATACATTATAATACATTATATATAAATTAAAATACACTATAATAATGCCAACTAAAATTCTCAGTGTCCACTGTGAAACATATGTCTTAAATAAGTTAATTTATTGAATTGTCATTTTACAGGGATGAAAACAGAGGTTGGGGGTGGTTAATTAACTCTGTGATCAGCTATCCTCAAAGGGTGAAGCTTGAATTTGAACTCATATATAGTATCATTGCAACGTCTGGGCTTCTAACCTCTCCAGCAAGTTTCAAACTTGTGAGCTCTTAGGAATCCCTTGGGTGCTCATTAAACCTTCACATTATTGAACCTCATCAAAAATGCTCCAAGTTCCCGAGTCTGATTGTTTCACAAACAATGCAAGTGATTTTTGACTGTTAGAACTGCTTGAGAAACTGCACTAAACAGCTTCTCGAACCACGGCATAAAGATTGAGAGAGTGACATACACTACCTTTTCAGTGGCTTTGCCACACAGAGAATCCAAATTAGCTTTAGAATCTTCCTTAATCTACTGCTTAAATGTACAAAAGCACCCAACTTGAGGAAATCACAATTTTACCCAAAGTCAGGGAAGAAGTGGCATTTTAATGGTAGTGGTATTGTAGAGAATAGAATCCAGGGGCTGGAGGACTGGCTCAGTGGCTGAAAGCACTTGTTCTTTCAATGAACCTATGTTCAGTACCCAACATCCACGTGGGACAGATCAGAACCATTTCTAGTTCCAGTTTCAGAGAATCTGGCATCCTTGGGCACCTGCATTCATGTGCAAACACCTACATATAATTAAAAATGATTAAGAGAAAGCTTAAAATAAAATTAATAGACTCTACTTCAAGGTGGAAAACACAATCATCTCCTACCTTAAGAGTTAATTGGGCCAGGCGGTGGTGGCGCACGCCTGTAATCCCAGCACTCGGGAGGCAGAGGCAGGCGGATCTCTGTGAGTTCGAGACCAGCCTGGTCTACAGAGCTAGTTCCAGGACAGGCTCCAAAGCTACAGAGAAACCCTGTCTCAAAAACTAAAAAAAAAAAAGAGTTAATTGGGTGGGTCAAGGACCTGATCAAGGGACCTCTCCTTAGGAATATGTATGAAGCTATCCCAGGAAGACAAGCCCGCTTTCAATCATGCTAATGCGGAGTAACCAATGAGATATTATACATTTCCTCCTCTTAATTCCTTTATGTCCAAGCTTTACCTCCTTTTAGCCCTTCCCCTACTCCACACATGGACTCTCAAAACCACCATGAATTCTAGTTAAGTTCGCTCTCTCTGATACTTTGGGTTCACTTACTCTTTATCTAAAGCTGCCTGGCTACCTACTACCTCCAGGCAGACTTCCATGTAGATTAGCTCAAATACCATAGCCTTTCTCTGCCTCTTCTCCATTCTCTTCCACCAGGCAGCTACCAGATTTACAACTTACCAAAGCCGGCATGTTTGTCTTTTAAACTCTAATAAAATTATTCCCCAGCTTCTGAATTTATTAAATTCTTTTATGAATGAGATTGAGAAACCTAAAAGGAGACCCCAGTTTCTCTGGTATCATCTAGTAACCCAGACAGGACTGCCAAATGCCTGCTAACAGAGGCATGGGAATAGCAGGAGACTTTCCTCCTTTATAAGGCTATACTTACAACAAATTAGGAAACAGTATTCATTACTTTTCTCATCTTTGTGACAGATCATCTAACAAGGCAAATGAACATAGGAAGGATATATTTTGGCTCCTGTTTGAAGGCACAGTTGGTGATACTGAGGAAGATATGGTCTCAAGACATACTCTCCAGTAACCCACCTTCTCCAACTAGGCCTCACTTCAAAAATGTTCCACAACCTCCCAAAACAACATTACCAGATTGGGACCAACTGTTTAAACACACGAGCCATGGGGACATAATAGATCCAAATCATAAAAGGTCTAACAGCCTTCTGAATAAAGTCACACCACGTAGGTGGTGACTATTTTACCCTTTTAGATTCAGCAAGACTTTAATTAATGGAAGGGTCTGACATTATTAATTATAAACATCTAGAAAATGAGTAGGCTAGAAGCACAAATTCGAAGACATACATGTAGTGAATTGAATGACAGGCTCTCTACTACATAATTTACTCAAATATTCACACTGAATGTGCACAATGTACTTACGATGTAGCTCCTTTTATTTTCTGCATTTTATAGGTAATGAGACAAATGCCCAAAGAAATGAACTCTTCAGGAATTACAATTCCAACTCAAGTTTGTCATCAATGTGTGACCTGTACAGCCTCTGTTTCTGAGTCAAAGAAAACTTTCAGTAAATTCAGTGACGAAAGATCCCTGGTGATATATATTAAGGATATTATGGGATATTGAGATGTTTTTGGAAAAAAAAAACAAAACTATTTAGCGATCATTCCATTGAAGACAAAGAACAAGATTTTGCCACAAAACTATCCCATGGTTTCACTTGTAAAGATACATCAATGTGATCCACTAAAAGATTCCCTATGTTCTTTGTTATTGTGTTTATTAGCAACTAATTTTTCACTCATTTAGGGTAGGGTAAAATTTTCATCAACTGAAATTTTCTAAATTTATATACTTTAAGATATAATAAAAAATCCTCACAATGCTGAAAAAATTCCCCAAATTAAAAAGATAAGAAAAAGGAAGACATTCTTTTTTCTGTCTTGAATTTTTTCCTATTCTAGATATCTTTCTTTTAATTATGCAAAGAGGAATAATGGCTATGTCACATATAATAAAAATGCCTCTAAAATAGCAGTACAAGATATTTGATGCATAATATGTACAAGTAGCTTGTCAACAATTCTTTTCAACTCATAATGCGCTACCAAAATTACATATTCTGAAATAAAACCTTAATAGCTTTTCAAATATCTGAGTACTTATAATTTCCAAATTTAGAAATCCTTTATTTTAAAAACTGAACAAGTTATAATAAGTCTGAACATTTTTATACTTCAGTTTTTAAAAAATGAGCGATTATGAAAATGGCTAAATGCACTACATTAATCATTAACTGAATCATACAACTTAAGAAGAACGTACTTACATGTGCCTGGTGTTTACTTATGAACCCTTCTTTTGTATTTTTGGTTAAGCAATAACACAGATAGGGTAGAAATTTAAGGAGCAAATCATGGCTGTTTCTCTTTTTTCCATTTCCCTCATTTTCATTCACAGTACACAAATTCTTTCAAATAATTTGAGTTTCAGTTCTGTATAAGCTAATGACTCGTGTGCTAATAAGACTTTTTCTGTAATAAAAATCTATGTACCTATCATCCAGCTACAAAAATAATGAGTGCCTTGTCAACAGTGCTTCATCTAGCAACGCTTTCCATTTTCTCCTGCAGTTTCTTTTCCTTATTGCTTTTTTATCTCTGTACCACCCAGCTTTCAGTGCAGGAACTAAGTCTAACTTCTAGCCCTGCCATGTGGCTATTTTACACCTTGTTCACTTCCTGGAAACTTTATTTTGGTTCTGTTGCTTGCAGAAGAAACAATTTTGATTGCTAGAAACAGGAATGAGAACTTGGAATCTATAATATTGAGCCATTTTTCATAAGTAGTATTTACTGTTTTATCTTTTACCATAATTGAAACTGCAATAAACTGCATGTACTTTATAATGATCAAAGTAATGAGTAAGTCCATGGCCCAACATGGTTTTGTGCTGTCATTTTGCTGCTTTTGTTCTTTTTTGTTAGGTGCTCAGATTGAACCCAGGGCCTTACACATTCAAGGCACACATTCTGCCACTATGTTCTACCTACAGATCCTGAAAAATACCCTATTAGGTCATCCTGTCTTACCTTGAACCATTGCCCTACTCAGGGACCTGCCAATTCTATCTGATTTATTTTCATTTCCTGTAGTTTTAAATTGATGTAAGCTTACATACAATTTGTTTTTGGTCTGACTTCTTTCATTTAGTATACTTGCTTTGCGATTCATTTATGTTATTTTGTGGATTCACATTTCTTTCATTTCGTGTGCTAGGTCATTGTACATTGACTACCTATAAAATACATTTGCATTATTCTCAGTTTTGTGTTATTATAAATAAATCCATTACAGACAGTTCTTTTCCGCACATATTTTTTATTGGTAAGTCCAAATTGGCAGAATTACTTGATTGTATGCCAGACATATATTCATATACCTATATTGTTAAGGAGCTTGCCAAACTATCACTCATATCAATAGTATAGAAAGTGTCAGCCCCCCACATCCTTACATACTTGTTATGATCAAGCTTTTTAATGGTAATCACTGTTTTTACTCTTTGTTCTTTTGGGGGACCTGCCACCAAGATCCCAAATAAATACATGGAGGTTTACTCTTGCTTATGAATGCCCAGCCTTAGCTTGATTTATTTCTAGCCATATTTTCTTTACTTTTTTGCCTTTGGTTTGTTTGTTTGTTTGTTTGTTTGTTTGTTTTTTGAGCCAATCCTGGCTGTCCTAGAACTCACTTTACAGTCCAGGCTGGCCTCGAACTTACTGAGATCCACCTGCCTCTGCTTCCCAAGTGCTGGGATTACAAGAATACACCACCAACACCTTAGACTGTTTTCAGCTTTTCTTAAATTATCCTGTCTATCTTTTGTCTCTGTGCTTTTACATTTCTCTCTCTCTCTCTCTCTCTCTCTCTCTCTCTCTCTCTCTCTCTCTCTCTCTCTCTCTCTCTCTCTCTCTCATCTCTCTTTCCTTTGTACTCTGCGGCTTTCTGGGTAGTTAGTAGCTGGCCACTGTAGTCTTCCTTTTCTTGTTCTTCCTTCTCCTCCTTCTATTTATTCTCTCTACCTGCCTATCTTTTTTTCTGCCTTGTTATTGGATGTTCACCTCTATATTAGTCCAATCAAGTGTTTTAGATAGGCAAAGTAACACAGTTTCACAAAGTTAAACAAATGAAACATAAAAAAACGCAACTCATCTTTGAATCATTAATCGAATATTCCACAGCATAAGCAAATGTAATACATCTTAAAATATTCCTCAATATATACTACATCACTGTAGTTTGCCCTATACTTTATAACTAACTAGTAATATTAAACAGTTTCTCTCATACTTAGGCATTCTTTTCTTTGTTGAAATGCCTTCAAATTCTTTTCTTATCTATAGCAGGAGGATTTTAGCACAATCTCAATTTCACTAATTCACTAAAAATCACAAAACTCCAAAATAATACATAGGGAACAAGTATCCTGAGCAAATGTATATTTTTGACAAGGGAATGATCATGTCAAGGACACCAATGTCTTGGCCAGCCACGTGGGAGAGGCAAAGCCTTCCTTGAGTGAGGTTCAGAGGGATGGCAAAGCCTTCCTCTGGTCTGAGTTGACAATGTGTGCAGAAAAGGCTACCATAGCATTCTGCCTGTGCATGATGACAGTCTGAAGACTCCTCCTGTGCAGAGACTTCTCCTATAGAAATTAGCTAAACCTGTTCAATTGTATATAGTAACTCCATCTCTTGCTCAGTTGTATGCCTCCTTGCTCAGTTGTATGAAATAACACTGCCTCCCTGTTCAACTGTATATAATAATCATGCTGAGCTTCCAGGATATGGTAGTTCATCCAACAGAGCAAGGCCATCCAGCTTGATAAAAGTTTTTCTATGCATGCCCCCTTGCTTTCTCCCTTCCATTCCCCATCCCAGTTAGGCCAATTGCTGAGGCCATTCGAGGTTGCAGTAATAGTACAAATGAAAATGTGAAAGAAGTGACTGTTGCATGCATCCCTGAGTATTTCAGGCAGAGGTTGTGAAGTCCTTTCCAATATGGAATCTTACCAGACATACTTTTTCTCTCTTTTATAATAATATACAGAAGCTTTTATATAATATGTAAAAAAATCACTGATTGTGAACTGTGTGGTTATATTTTATAAAAACTCTCAGTACCCATTAACCATTTTTTGGTGGTTTGAATAAAAATGAACTCCATAGGCGCATAGGGAGTGTCACTATTAGGAGATGTGTGTTTTTGTTGAAGGAAGTATGTCACTAGGTGGTGGGATCTGAGGTCAGAAATTCAAGCCAGGCCCAGTGGCTCACTATCTCTGCTTCATGCAGATCCAGATATAGAAGTCAGCTACCTCTCCAGAACCATATTTGCCCACATGCCACCATGCTTCTCATCACTACAATAATGGACTAAACCTCTGAACTGTAAGCCAGCCTCCATTAAATGGTTTCTTTGATATGAGTTGTCATGGTCATAGTGTCCCTTCAGAGCAATAAAATCCTAAGACACCATTCAAGTCTGAGGTTTTCATAGCAGGCTGGTTCCACAATGGTTTTATGCACACCTAGCCATGGCAACCAAAGCACAGGACTCCAACAATGATTTCTGTGAAAGCAGTCTGGACAGCATAGTATAATACAGTCCAAAGCTCCTGTTATATCCTATCTTAGTCACTGTGCTATTGCTGTGAAGAGACACCATGACTAGTCAATTCATAAAAGAAAGCATTTAACTAGGGGCTTGCTTACACTTTCAGAGGGTGAGTCCATGAACACCATGGTAAAGGAACATGGCAGCAGACAGGCACTGTGGGACTGGAGCAGTAGCTGGAAGCTTACATCCTGATCCACAAGTTGGAGAGAGAGAGAGAGAGAGAGAGAGAGAGAGAGAGAGAGAGAGAGCAAGGACTGAGTCATGTGGGATTTTGAAATCTCAAAACCCTTTCTTAGTGACACACCTCTTCCAACAAAGCCACACCTCCTAATTCTTCCCTCCTTTCACAGACTCCTCAGCCACACAATTCAGAGCTGCCTGCTGGAACTGAAATCTGGCCTCCTACTTGAATTATATTTGCATAAGGTTTGACTTGTTTGTACTTTCCTTTGTGGCAAAACAAACAAACAAACAAACAAACAAATACTTCCTTTTCCTTAAGAATCTCCAGAAGAAGACATTTAAACAAAAATCTTAAACCAGGCATGGTGGTACAGGCCTGTAATCCAGGAGATAGAAGAAAAAAAGATCAGATGTTCAAAGCCAGCCTCGGTACATAGTGATTTTGTGGCCGGTTGAACTACAAGAGATCCTGTTTCAGAAAATAAACAACAAAACCAACCATACTAATAAATACCTTTATCATAATAATTTCCTAATACTCAGTAACCAGCCTGTGTTTAAAATTTCTCAAGTCTTTAAAGAATATTCTTGTTTATTTGATCAGGACCAAATAATATTAGCATGTAGTATTATTTATCTCTAGTAATCTAAATAGTTCATTTAACCTCATTTCCCCTGTGACATTTTGAATTTGTCTGATTATATAATCAGGAAGTTTTTAATGTGTTTCTCTGACCCTCCATTTCCAGTAACACTGCTATTTATTGATTTATTGACTTTTCACATTATACAGTTACTCTGATATGAGATTAGCAATATGATTGTCGACTTCCATGTCAATAATCATTATCTTGAGAAATGGGATAAACATGGATAATTTTTGGAAGAATTAATACATATAAATATTTGCCTCTTGCCTTGATTTAATGTTAGTTCTTCCATGAACTGCCATATTTTTCAATAAACTAGATTTTATATAAAGCAATATTAGGGAGAATGTAGAAAACAAGAATCAGGGGTATGTGTCAGAATTGACCTTTTTGAATAAAGGAATGAAGATGACTGCTGTGCCTGTCTTCAACTGGTTAAATAAAGGGTCTGTTTTCTAAAACAGAAGATGTGGAGTAGGCTCAGATTAGAGGTAGTGAATAAAAAAGGAAAGTAAAATCAGCTTTGAACATTGAGACAAGGGATATATTTATCAGTCAACTGAAGGTATTTAGTATACGACTGGAGGTATGGATCTGAGCTTCAGAAGAGACAGGCTGTAGACATGATTGTGATAAGCAAACAGGTAAGAGCTGAAGGCATGAGTATGAGTGATATTACCCAGGGGATGTGCACGAAATAAAGAAAAATACAAAAACAAAACCCCAAGGAGTTTCATGCTGTGAGGAAGCAGAAGCAATCCATCATCACAGGGTGTGGTAAGTACCACTCAAAGACAAAATTAAGATACTCCAGTGACTCAAAATGGCATTGGTTAACTTGTGATCAGATACTGCATAAAGGGCTTTAGTTCTATTTGGGTATTAAGGAATGTATGGGAGGGTGTGAATGGAATTGGAGCAAGAAAACAGTCTTCTATTTTACAAGGAAGACAAAGAACTTCAAATGAGAAAATCCGCAAGCTCCTTCAGCCGTGTATCCTACTGTTTGAGCAGTTTTCCCCAAAGTGTGGTCAACAGTTCACTGGCATGAGAGAATCACATAGGGCATTTATCAAAATGAATACTATGTATTAAATTTTGTACAAAGCGATCGAAGGTGTGACCTTGGAACAAGTAGCTAGAGTGAAACGGGCTTAAAGACTTTGGAGTTGATGAGTTCAAAGAATTAGGACCTTAACTTTGCCAGCATTACCAAGAAGATAGTTGGAAAATCAAGGATTTGGAGAATGGATGTTTTGAAAGAATATAATTGACCTGATATGTTTTTCTTTATTTAAGCTAGAAAATGAGCCAAATATGCCAAAGAAAATAGCTATCCTCTAAGTCAGCCTCACATTACTCAGGAAATACACAAGGTCAACTTCATGAAAGAGAAATAAAAACTTGATTGGTTAACTGGGTGTGGTCATTAAAACAGTTATGACAAAAACAATCATGAATTAGGCTGGCTTTTCTTTCTTTTCTTAGCTTGTTATATGACACTTTCTCAGCCTTTCCTTATGAACTGATCATACCTAAAATTACCAAGTGCTTGCTTTACAATCCATTAATAATGTTGGAGATATAAATTTCCATGTTTTCTTAATTTTTATCCTAAAAAAGATTTGTTTTCAATTTGCCTGTTACTTTCCAAAGGCAGAGAAAAAGATGACACGGAGTCAGATGGAAGAAGAGGTGGAGAATATCTGAGAAGAGATGGAGGAGGGGAAACAGATCAGAATATATTCTCTGAAAAAAAATTATTTGCAATAAAATGGAAAAATTAAAATAAAAAAATCTACTGTTAAGAAAAAATGTTTAAAGAAATATGCATCACTATAAGTTTAGAAATATGTCGTTTGGCAGAACATCTTGAGCTAAGGAAGTCATGAATTAATGTTGTGTCTTTATGGCATCATAGAGCTTTGCTCTCACATTAAATTGATAGTATACATACATACACACACATATATATAAAATACATATATATGTATGTATGTATGTATGTATGTATGTATTCTACTGTGATGAGAATCTGCCTTCTGAGAAATCTGCTAATGTGCTTTCTTATTGTGTCAGAGAAGCTATCTATTTGACCTTCCAGATTTAGGCACATCATGTTAAAAATATGCTATTGAATTTGCTAACCTTTTGGTTTCAGAATAAGTCAACGTTCTTAGTCACTCCCTGCAACTTCTGGAAAAAATATCTAAAAACAATTATCCTCTTTGAAAGCAATATTATACCTGGCTCTCTCCTGAGATACAATTAATTTAATTCTTACTTTAAAATAGAACATATAGAATGACAACATTTTGTTTTATCTTCACAGATATATCAATTTTGTTTATAAGTCATTGGTTTCTAAGATAAATTTACTGAACCACAGATTGTGCTATTAAGTTAGTAATGAATAAGAAGCAGATGGCATGGCCTCTATCAAACAGGAATTAGAAGGCTCTTTAGGATATGTAAGCAATATAAAGGGGAGGTAAGCTATCACTTATGTTTTAATACTTTTATTGGTTGATATAGGAGATAAGAAATTGTAGAAGATAGAGAGAATAAAAAGCAAGAAAGAATAGAAATAAGGAAAAGGGAAGTGAAAGAAGAAAAACAAGCAAAGAAAAAAGGAAGTAAGAGAGCTGTGAAACTCAAAGGAAAACCAGAGGATCATGAACTCTGAGATTATGTGCAAATTTCTGCAGGAAAAGACAGTAAAGCAAAGAAACACTGGATCACTATAGAGTTACATTTTTTAGAACATATACTAATATTCCTATAGGACCATGACATTTATTTTTCATTAAAAAATCCAATAGTTATCAAAACAACCTTGCAGTGATTTTATTAGTTTACCAACTATTGTATTTGTTATGGTTTTGGTCCCTGGTCCCTTTAAGAGACAAGCCACACCCACTCCCTCCCCATCCACTGAGGCAGGCTGATCTTCAGCTTCTGGCCTGAGCTCACTCTCTTTTCCATCTTCCTCTTGGAGAGGCAGCTTGCTTCTGCCTCTCTCCCCACTTCTCTGCTTCCCCCCTTCTCTGTCTCTTTCTCCTCTTCTCTCTCTCTCTCTCTCTCTCTCTCTCTCTCTCTCTCTCCCCTTTCTTCCCCCCAATAACCACCTGAATAAATTTTCAACCTCACTCTGCAAGTCGTGTCTATCAATGTCTCTGTCTTCTGCACACCCGCCATGTGCCTCCCTGCCTGGGACCAGCCACTGCTCGGGGACCGGCAGCCATCTCTGCCTGGAACTGGCTGCTCCACATGGCCCGCTACCACCATTTGGGACCTACCACCATTTGGGACCTACAGCATTTCTGCTGCCTACTGCCACCGGGGATCTTGTAGCATTTTTTTAAAAAAATAAAGTATTAACAGCTAGCATCACCCAGAATGTTACATGAAGTGGGTGGCTTAAACAACAGATAACTATTTTCTAACAATTCTGAGGGGTAAAAGTCCAAGGTCAATAAGTGTGGCTTTTTTCTGAAGCCTGTGTTTTTGGTTCCCAGATAATTGTTTCCTTGTGTCTTCACAAAGTAGTTCTCTGTGTGTGTCCTAATTTAAAATTTTTCTCTTCATATAAGAACATAAGTCATATTTGATTTGAACTACTTATTTTAACTTAATTAATTACCTCTTAAAAGACCCTATTTTTGAATACTGTCATATTTTTAAATACTAAGTTTAGTATTTTGGCAGAAACTATTTAATGCATAATACTCATTACATCAGATTTTCACATCCATTAACACAAAAATTCCATATATTCATATATAATAAATTTTTTAAGTGTACTTATTTGTTTGTGTGTATTTACTTATTCTATGTGGACATGCATACACCATGGTATAAGTGGGGAGTTGAGAGGACAACTATTTCAAGTCAGTCTTCACCTTCTACCTATTGAAGATGGGTTTCTTATTTCTGCTATACTATATACTTCAAGACAGTTGACCCATTACCTTTGAACCAATTTCCCTGCCTTTTCTACCCATTTCACCTTAGGAGTGTTGGGCTTACAGATGTACACAAACAAATTTGGATCGTTGTGAGTGTTATTCTTTCGGTCCCGCCCTAGACACGCCCACTCCTTTTAACCTCTAACCTCACCTACCATTGCTCTCTTCCTGCTTTCTCTCCCGGTGTACACACGGGGCTTTGCCTCTCTCCTCTCTCTCCTTCTCTCTCTCTCTCTCTCTCTCTCTCTCTCTCTCTCTCT
>NC_022026.1:33361298-33367980 GCF_000317375.1 Microtus ochrogaster
CTCTGCCACCCTGCCCCGGGGACCAACAACCGTCTCTTCGGGGCTAGCAGCTGCTTTTATGGCTCCATGGATCTACTCATGCCCGCTGCATTGGGGGTTCCGCCGCGTGGCTTCCCGCTGCCCCTGGGAACCCCCCATATTTTTTAAGAATAACAGTGAGTCTGGGTATTAAGTTGGGTAGTCAGGCTTATACAGTTATTGCTTTTATTCTATGATCCCCCTTGGGGGATAAAATCGGTTTATGAGTTACCATTTTATAGGTCTTATATATCTGTATCTGGTGAGGTATGCCTTTAATCACTGCACTTAGGAAGCAGAGGCAGGGAGATATCTGTGAATACATGGCCAGCCAGAGCTTCATAAAAAGACTTCATAAAAAATCTCTCAGTAAATAAATAAATAAAAATAAAAAATAAAAACCTGCCCTTTAAAATAAAGGTCTCAACCCCCACCATTCATTGACCTCTGCAACCTGCAAGTCCCACTCCACCCCCCCCAAACACTTGAAACCCATCATTTCCACAAACCATTCCCCAAGGTATCAGCTGCCCCCAAGGCACAGGTTCTACCTGCACTGATTAGATAAAGTGGTGAGTGACTGGTCTCCTTTCTGGATGGTCCTGCTCTCTAGGCCCTAGGCAGTCAGGCACATCCTGTTGCCTCCCCCTCCCATTGCAGCCCCAGCAGCTGGTCAGATGCTAAGACTCCTCTGGGAAGACAGCTCCACTACCACCACCACCCCACCCCATCACAAGTTGTTCCAGCAAGACTGGCAAGGCACCAAAATACCTTGTTGTATAAGCCTCTGGATATGAGGTCTGATTCATTCTCTATCTTCTTGGCTCATTGGGTAATGACATACTCCTATGGGGGAGGTATCAGTCTTTAGTCCCACTACTACTGGGGGAATTCTCACTGCCATTCCCATACCCCCAGTGTCTGCCCAAGCCTTAGGAAATGTCACTAACCATTCCTTCATGTCAGGGGTCTTTGCCTGACTCGAGAGCTCATGTAGTTGATGCACTTCTTTGAGTCTTAGGGCCAGTATCATGGAGGTGGGAGTCTCCTCCAGCCTGGTTCAAGTAAACCTGATCTGGGCCTTCAACTATGTTGATAAGTCTCTTCCTAATAAAGGCGTGGAATACTCAGGAATAACAATGAAGGAATGAGTCACTTGTAGTCTCCCCAAATCTACAGTTCCTAAGGTGGTCCACAAATATTGTTTCTGTCTAGTTGCTCCAATTACTATAGTCTTTGTATTCTTTAGCATGCAGACTTCGTGTGCCTGTTGCAGCCTGAGAACCAACCTTTGGCTCCTCCTAAAATCTATCCTGAGATTGAGGAGCCACATGAATGGCCGAGCCCTCCACAACCCCCTATCTGTGGATCCCTGGTGCTAGCAGTGGCGTGGGGTGGGGGGTGCTGTGACAGGCAGATCAGGTTTACTCGAACCAGACTGGAGGAGACTCCCTCCATGATTTTGGCCAGTCTTGCTGGAACACTCCTTTGTTGCCCGTCAAAAAGCCTGGCACTAACAACTACAGACCAGAACAAGACCTAAGGGAAATTAACAAGAGGGTCCAAGACATTCAGCCGACTGTGCCCAACCCATACAATCTTCTCAGCTTACTCCCACCAGACAGGAAATAGTACACTGTTCTAGATCTAAAAGACGCTTTCTTTTGCCTGAGATTACATCATTCCAGCCAACCTATTTTTGTTTTTCAATGGAGAGACCCAGACACTGGACTGGTAGGTCAATTGACCTGGACAAGACTACCCCAAGGGTTCAAAAAATTCTCTCACTCCTTTTGATAAGGACCTTCACTGGGACCTGGCCACCTTCAGAGTTGAAAACCCACAAAGAACCTTGCTCCAATATGTTGATGATTTGCTTTTGGCAGCAACTACTGAACTTGAATGAAGACAAGGAACTGAAAAATTACTAATGGAATTAGGTGAGTTCGGATACTGAGCCTCTGCTAAAAAGGCTCAGCTGTGTCAGATGGAGGTTACTTATTTGTGATACACCCTCCCAGATGGGAAGCGATAGCTAACTGAAGCCAGAAAAAAGACTGTAACTCAGATCCTCACCCCAACTACACCAAGGCAAGTAAGAGAATACTTGGGCACTGCTGGCTTCTGAAGGCTATGGATACCCAGGTTTGCGACCCTAGATGCCTCATTGTACACCCTAACCAAAGAAGGGGGCTGTTTGTGTGGACCCCAGATAACCAGAAAGCCTTTGAAGAAATTAAAAGGGCCATATTGATGGCCCCAGCCTTAGCCTTGCCTGACCTAACCAAACCTTTTGCTCTCTATGTGGATGAGAAAGCAGGGGTTGCCAGGGGAGTCTTTACTCAAACTTTGGGACCTTGGAAGAAACCAGTAGCTTACCTATCCAAAAAATTAGACCCTGTTGCCAGCGGATGGCCTTCTTGTCTGAAAGCTATTGCTGCCATAGCTCTGGTCATGAAAGATGCTGATAAGCTCACTCTAGGACAACAGACAACTGTAGTGGCACCCCATGCTCTAGAAAGCATTATCCAACAGGCCCCTGACCGATGGATGACCAACATTCATATGACACATTATCAAAGCCTTTTGTTGACTGAACGAGTGACCTTCGTTCCCCCTGCTGTTCTCAATCCCATTATCCTACTGCCCAAGACTGATGACTCCTCACCTACCCATCACTGTGCTGACATTCTGGCAGAAGAAGCTGGTACCCTAAATGATCTGAAGGATCAGCCTTGGCCTTGGAGTTTGAGCTGGTATACTGACAGCAGCAGCTTCGTGGTTGAAGATAAGCAGAAGGCAGGGGCAGCAGTGGTGGATGGGAAGCAAGTAATCTGGGCCAGTAGCCTACCTGAAGGGATGTCGGCCCAGAAAGAGAAATTTGTTGCTTTGATACAAGCTCTATAGATGGCAGAGGAGAAGTTGATCAACATCTACACCGGCAGCAGGTATGCTTTTGCCACTGCCCATATACACAGAGCAATATACAGATAAACAAGACTGTTAACATCTGCAGGAAAAGACATAAAAAATAAAGAAAAAAAATTTGAGCCTCTTCGATGCCATACATTTGCCAAAGAAGGTAGCCATCATACATTGTTCAGGACACCAAAAAGCTCGAGATGCTGTG
The DNA here is from genome assembly GCF_000317375.1 of Microtus ochrogaster. Classification (NCBI taxonomy): domain Eukaryota; kingdom Metazoa; phylum Chordata; class Mammalia; order Rodentia; family Cricetidae; genus Microtus; species Microtus ochrogaster. Next base: position 33,364,447 of record NC_022026.1, read on the forward strand.
GTTAAAGGAAATCAGATGGCAGACCTAACCGGTAAACAGGTGGCTCAAGGAGCAATGATCCTGGCACTCAAAGAGCCTAAAGATTTTCATGATATCACTAAAACCAACTTTAGACATACACCCGGGAACTATCAAGTTATGGGCAAATTAGGACTGGCAGAAGAAGTAGTCAAAAGCTTCAAAGCCTGTGCTATGACTAATGCAGGACACTCCATATACTCCTTGGAAGAGGCTCAGGGGCAACTGGCCTGGGGCCTACTGGGAGGTAGATTTTACAGAAATTAAGCCAGCCAGATATGGTACTTATTAGTTTTTATAGATACTTTTTCAAGCTGGGTAGAAGCTTTTCCTGCCAGGACTGAGATGGCCAATGTGGTGGCTAGGAAGATCATAGAAGAAATCTTTCCAAGGTTTGGGATACACAAGGTAATTGGGTCTGATAATGGACCTGCCTTTGTTGCACGGGTAAGTTAGGGACTGGCCACCCAACTGGGGATCAATTGGAGATTACATTGTGCTTACCGACCCCAGAGCTCAGGTCAGGTAGAAAGGACGAATAGAATCCTAAAAAGAGACCATGATAAAATTATCCCTAGAGATCGGCGGGAATGACTGGACAGCCTTCCTTCCCTTTGCCCTGCTCTGGGTTTGGAACAACCCAGGGCGATTTAAACTCCCCCCTTATGAGATCCTATGTGGGGGACCGCCACTGTTAACTGAGTCGGGTGGAGTGCATAATACTGATGCTATTCTTTCTAGACCTTTATTTGCCCACCTAAAGGCCCTTGAAGTGGTGAGACACCAGATCTGGGAGCAACTGAAAGAAGTATATAAGGCTGAAAACTCACATGTGTGGCATCAGTTCCAAGTAGGAGACACCATTTTTTTTTGCTGGCATCGAGTTGGAAATCTTGGGCCTCGCTGAAAAGGGCCATACTTGGTACTCTTGACGAATTGCAGTATCTGGGGCTTTTAACAACACACCCAGTCAGGATGCTTGTGTTTCGGGGACTAATCATAAGCTGACTCTTACTGAGGTTATAGGTGTAGGGACATGCCTGGGAAATCCACCGGCTGCCTACAAACATTTATGTAATGAGACCCTTAAGAGATACCAGGTACTTGGTTCCTGGTTTAGATAAATGGTGGGCTTGTAGTACAATCCTGACACCTTGCATGTCGACATCATTTTTTAATTAATTAATTTAGTTATTTATTTATTATGTATATACCTGTGTGTTTACCTGCAGGCCAGAAGAGGGCACCAGACCCCATTATAGATGGTTGTGAGCCATGATGTAGTTGCTGGGAATTGAATTCAGGACGTTTGGAAGGCTCTTAACCTCTGAGCCATCTCTCCAGCCCTCGACATCGGTTTTTAATGACACAAAAGATTACTGTGTGAGTGTACAACTGGTACCTAGGGTGTTATATCATCCAGCTAACCCGCTTGAAGATGAGTTTGACAAGCATCCAACTCACTTTGACGAGAACTTATTTCTCTGACACTAGCAGTAATCCTGGGCCTCAGGGTAGCTTCTGGTATTGGGACAGGTACTGCTGCCCTAATACAGGCCCCTCAGTATTTTAATGAATTAATAATAGCCATGGATGAAGATTTGAGGGCTCTAAAACAATCTATTTCCAAACTCAAAGAGTCATTGACCTCCCTCTCAGAAGTGGTCTTACAGAGTAGAAGGGGATTAGATTTGTTATTCTTAACAAATGGAAGATTATATGCTGCTCTCAGAGAAGAATGTTGTTTCTATGTGGACCATTCAGGAGTAATTAAAGACTCCATAAGTAAACTTAGAGAAAGGTTAGACAAAAGACAAAGAGACGGAGTAGCGTATCAGGGATAGTTTGAGAGCTGGTTTAACAGATCTCCTTGGATGACAACTCTGATATCTTCCCTTATGGACCATTCCTAATTTTGCTTCTGCTACTGATTATAGGTCCATGTATATTAAATAAACTAATTACCTTCATTAGAGAAGAATAAGTGCTGTTCAGATTTTGATGTTATGCCACCAGTGTAGTTCTTTACAAGGTCAAGAAGATATTAAAAATCTAGTTCTATGATTAGAACTAGGTACTAGAAGAAGTGGGGAGATGAAATACCCAGATAAATCCAGACCCCTCTAGCAGAAAGAATAGAGCCAAAAATCTAGCAGGGAGAGAAGAACCAAAAATCTCGGTTAGCCGGTTCAGTGACTCTGTTCCTGGAACTGGCTGACCATAAAGTTAGGTTTTAATCTTGAGAATAATCTTGAGAAAGTGATTATCACTGGTATTTTTGGAGTTTTCCAATGACAGTCTCCCTACCCCATTTGGGTTGTGATTTCTTCCTTTAAATACCCCCTCTCCCAGCTACTCAGGATCGAACTCCTCTACCCCTGCTTTGGATATGAGTCTTGGCCCCAGTGAGCTGGTTCCTGTCAATAAACCTTGTGTGATTGCAGCAAGGATGGTCTCTCGTGAGTGGGGGGGTCTTGTTATCCTGAGACTTGAGTGAAAGTCTCCCCACTCCAGGGGTCTTTCATTACTTCCTATGTTTTCCCAGGTACTTGTATAGGACCTATGACTAGACTGACGTGTAAATGCATCTGTTTTTCTTGGAGAGTTTTAAGATGAAAAAGAATAGAAATAGCAAAAATAAGCAAGCATAATAAGATGTATTAAATAACACTAAAGGAATAAATACAGTTCTGAAGACCAAATTCAGCTAGACCCCTGGCAAGCTGACAAAGGTGAAGAAATATATTAATTACAGAATACTGTTGTGCTGAGTCACTTTGTTTTATCAACTTTAATCAGAATCACCTGGAAAGAGGGACTCTCAATTGAGGAATAGCTTCTATCAGATTGTCCTGTGAGCAAATCTGTGGGAACATTTTCCTCATTAATGATTGATATGGGAGGGCCCAGCCCACAGGAACTTTGTCACTCCAAGCAAGTGATCTTGGCTTTCTTAAGAAAACAGACTGAAAAAAACGATGGGGAACAGGCAGTAAGCAGCACCCCTCCATGGCCTCTGCACTAGCTCCTGCCTTAGGTTCCTTGCCTTGAGTTCCATTCTCAATTCCTTTAGTAATGGACTGTAAAGAAAGTGTAAGCTCAAATACACCCTTTTCTCCCCAGGTTGCTTTCTGTGGGTGTTTTATAACAGCTGGAAAGTAAACAGCTACAACTAATTATTGACCTAATTAACACCATTACATGAAGTATCAGATCATTATATGTTTGTAATATGTAATTTATAAACTCTTTTAGCTTTTATTCTGAAATTTGAAAACCCACTTACCATAGATATTGAATAAAATACATTATAAAATACTGTGTCCCTATTTATCAAAGTCTATAGAAATATATTAACTTTAGCATGAAAGATGGTCATGACTTTGCATAATATGTTGCACAAATTAAATTAACCCTAATAGTATACTAGAAGTAAGCTATCATTATCACAGTGATATATGTAGGCCTCTGTGTGTGTGTGTTCAAGAGAGAGAGAGAGAGAGAGAGAGAGAGAAG
>NC_022026.1:33368080-33379189 GCF_000317375.1 Microtus ochrogaster
GAGAGAGAGAGAGAGAGAGAGAGAGAGAGAGAGAGAGAGAGAGAGAGAGGACTCAGAATTCCAAGGACTGCTCAAAAAGCTATACATGGGTTGTTTGCCAAGAACTAGACGGAATTCATAGTAATATGCAACAACCAAACAACCATAGGAAAAAATGTGGTGAGTTAACACAATTCATTTTCAAGTTCTATGTCATTTAGATAGCACTGTCTATCTTTAAAGTTTATCTTGAGATTATGATGCACTTCAGCTTAGTTATTCTTTATAAAGTCACCATTTTTTCCTGATCCCTGAGAATAAACATATCATAAATACTTACATACACCAATGATTCTTAACTCTAGGTTTCTTTTCTCTTTGGTCCTCAAAGATGTTTACAGAAGTAGAAAGAGTTATTTGATCACTGCAAATGCCATCATGGAAAGATGAAAGAATTTTTTGATGTTGCAGATTCAAAATAGTAGTCTATATATTATTACAAATAAGAACAAATATGACATAATGAATGCTAACAACTTAAGGACAAAGTTGTTAAGGGCTAAAGCTCTTAGATCATAAGCCGTAGATGACAGTCAGATAGATAGATACTTAAATAGTTAGATACAAAGAAGATTTATTAGAATGGTCCAGCTAATCCAACAAAGGCTGTCTCCCACCAGAAATTCCTAGAAACAAATAGTTGTTTAGTCCACGAAACTAGATATCTCAGGTTGCCTTTAGGATGCATCTGAATCTCAAAGAAGTAGGTTTTGACATTAGTGAAGTGAGAACAAGGCAGGCAAAGAGCAAAAACTTCTTTTTTCCTTGTCCTTTATATAAGCTCCCAAAAGAATGTGTGGCCCACATTAAAAGTGTGCCTTCCCACCTCAAGTGATATGGATATAAGGTGGGTCTTCTTATTCCAAATGATCCACCTAACTAAAAATCTCTCACATGTGTGCCTAGCAGCTTGGGTTTTTAGTTAATTTCAGATGCTGACAGTGAAGGATAGCCATCACACCTATGTAATACAGATATTACACAAGACTTCTGAATTCATTAATTATAATATGCAGTAAGGTCTGTAGGAAAAACTATTTTATAGTTATTAATACATTCTTTTAAAATTGTGATATAATTAATATACCATAACTCTTTTAAAAATGTGTATATCCAAACCCAGGAAGAGGGCTCACAGTTATAGGTGCTTGCCACTAGGCCTGAAAACCTGAATTTGATCCCCAGAATCCATGTGGTGGAAATATAGAACCGGTTCCTGGAAGTTGTCTTAAGATTGCCACACATATCTCCCACCAACACAAATATATAACTAGGTAAATCTGTATATCCATAAATGTGTATTTTGAGTATATTCACAATGTTGTAAAACCATCACCACTATAAAATGCCAGTATATATTACATTAAACAAAAAGCTTCTTTTGAGTAGTATCTATCCAAATCCTTTGCTTTTTTTTTTACACAGGATTATCTTATTTTTATTGTTAAGTTGTATGTTGTTTATGTATATAGTCTAGATACTAGACTCTTGTTACATGTGTAGTTTTTATATAATTTTTATTGTTTATATTTTTTTTCTTCAAAATCTCATCAAGATTGAACTTGAATTTGAGATCTTCTGACCTCAACCTCCTGAGTGCTGGTTTACCATACATGTGCTGTCATAAGCAGCTTCCTTTTTACTTTTTAATGTTTTTTTCTGAAGCAAAAAAGTGTTTAATTTTGGAAAAGTTGAGTTCATCTACTTATTTTTCAACATTGTCTTTTAATGTTATATATGAAAAAACCAATATCAAGAACATTATATATATGCCAGGCATGGTGGCACATACCTTTAATCTTAGCACCCTGGAGGCAGACGTAGGCTGATCTCTTAGAATTTGAGGCCATAACAAATTTCAGGACAGTCAAGGTTACATAGAGAAACCCTGTCTTACACATACAAACAAGGATTTTAAATCTATATTTGTGTCCTATATGTGTTATACATTAGATTTTCATTTGATTTTGATTCATTTTGAGTTACTTTTTGTATATGGTATAAAATATATATGAGTCTATCTATATTCTGTCATGTGTATATATACTTGTCTTGATTACTAAAACTTTGTATAAAATGTTGAAATCAAGAAATTGCCAAATTCTAACCCTTTTCTAGCTATTGCTACTCAGTACTATGAATTGTCATTCTAGCTTATACTACCCAGCATCAGAAAAGGAAATAAGAAACAACCAGGTTGCAAAGGAAAAAAAATTGTCTTTTTTTCTTGTAGGACACATAATTTTGTATATGGATAATTTAAAAGCATCTACAAAGAAACTACTACACTTCAAAAGAAGGTTTAGCCAAGGTGCAAGGATCAAAAATCAATTCATTTCAAAAAATGGAATGTAGTTCTATAGTCTAGCAATGAAAAATTGAATACTTTTTTTTCAACTTTTATTGATTCTTTGTGGATTTTCCAGCATGCATTCCAATACCAGTTATCTTCTCATCCTTTTGCATCCACCCTCTGCCCTTAAACCTCCCCATCAAAATAAAAGAAAAAGCAAAAACAAAACGAAGAAACAAAAGAAAAAAGGAAAAGAATGTTTTAATGGAAGCTGTAGCATGGCCCGTTGAGTTACATAGTTTACCCTTTAGTCCATTTATCTTTACTTGTAAGTGTTCGTTGCCCTGAGTGGCTTGAGTGGAAGACTGTTTTCTACTATGCCACCAATAATGTGCTCTCACTGGGGCTCTGTCTGGATATCCTGTTGTTGTCCTGTGTTGCAGAGATCCTGTTGTTTGGGGTCTGTAGGTTCATGCCCTTTACAACTATGAACAGTTAGTTCATAGATGAAGTGGATGTTGGGGTGGGCCAACTTAAAGCCCTTTTTCTGGCCCTGAGTAGTAGCTGGGTTGGTCAGCCTGCCAGCTTTCCCTCATTGTCACTACCCAGGCGAGCTCTCCAGCACAGCCTTGGCTAGCTCTCCCAAGGCAGCCTGCAACAAGGAGAGGTGCCAATTCTGCTCTCAAGCCCTCGGGTCTTGGTCTCCCACACTCACACTCCCAGAAGCAGCTTTACTGTTCGCCCAGGTGAGGTGCAGTGTCCCCTCTCCCTATCACTGCAAGGGACTTACAAGGGCAGGAACCAACTCCCCTGCTATCATATCCTCATGGTTGGCTTATCTTCATCCCTAACAACAAGGTCAGCTCTAGTATGCTGCCCAGGCACAGTGCAGGATCCACTTTCCTGTGTGATGTAGCTGGTGAGGGGCAGAGCTAAGTATGCTGTGAGTTAATCGTACGTACCCTGTCACTTGTGTTTTAAATAAACACTGATTGGCCACGACACTGAGATTAAATCTCATGCTCTAGAAAACCTCAGTCAACACTAGTTCTCTCACTTTCCTGATCCTGGGGCCACCTCTCTTGCCTGCTGTAGGTGGTCAGTATGGCCCTGGCAGCAGCATGGGCCTTGGGCCCCAACATGGTCTCAGGTGGCTGACCAGACCCTGATCATCCACATGGCCCTATGTGGTAAGTGGAACCACAGACACCAACTCAGACCCTGGTTGCTATAAGACTACAGATCTAGACATGACCCAGATGACACCATAGCCCTGATGACAGTGTAGGCCATTCATTTCAGCATTGCCTTGGTGGCAGCATGGCTCACAGACACCCCCATGGCCATAGGTTGGAGCCCAGACTCCAGGCATCTATGTGGTCTTTTGTGGCAACATGGGCCAGGGACAACAATACAAACTCCAGCTGTGCTAGAACCATGTACACAGAGATGGTCCTAGGCAGCAGAACAGGTCAGGATGTCACCATGACCCTAGGTGGCAGCACAGGCCACTCAGATCTGCATAGCCCTCATGGCAGTGTGGCCCCTGAACACCAATACGGTTCCTGGTTGTTACACCTGGCATCAGCATGGCCTTTGATGGTCTCAGGAGCTATGGACATCAACACAGATCCTGCAACAGGACCATGGACCCAAACATGGCCCTCAGCAGCAGCTTTCATCCAGATGATACCATGGCCCCAGGTGACAGCACTGTTCATTCAAATCAGCTTGGCCTCAGTGGTGGCACAGCCCTTGAATACCAACATAATCATAGGTTTTGGTCTAGATACTGAGCATCCATGTGGCCTTTGGTGACAACAGGGGCCAGGGATATTAACACAGACCCCAACCATGATAGAACTAAAGACCTAGACTTGGTCCTCATCACCAGAATGTCACCATGGCCCCCGGGTGGCATCCCAGACACACTGCATGCTTCACATCCCTCAGTGGCAACAGGAGCCACAGGCATCAACATAGTCCTACTCAGCTGTTTCAGGGCCTCAGACCAAGATCTAGCACTTGGCAATAGCCTAGGCCCAGACATCACCTTGCACTCCAGTGGCTAAAAGGCCATTCAAGTCGACCTATTCTTCACCACTCTCACCTCTTCAGATCTTCCTCTCTCCCAGACCCATGAACCTTCTGCCCACTCCCTCTCTTCCATTTCCCCACCCTATATTCTCTTACCATAATGTTGTACTCACTCACCATAATGGTGCCCAACCACTCAAAGTCAGGGATCTTGGTTGCATCACAGGTGGTGCTTGGTTGATCCCTGCCCACCCCTACCTGTCCCAACAGCAAGGCATGGTATGGAGCTGTTGCTTTTCTTCTCTCAAATGCCCAGGCCTAGCAATCTTGGGAGGCACTTGGTGTGATGGCACATGCCTCTGGTGCCAGGCAGGCTCCTGGCTGATTTCTATTGTGATGTCTGGGCCTGGGCTGCTGCCAAGGGTCATGTCTGGGCTCTGCTGCAACCATGGTCTGTGTTGATGTCCATGGCTTCTGTTACCACCGAAGGCAGAGAGGATAGGCTGTACAGGGTTGGCCCCACACCTCACTGACTGCAACACTAGGGAGAACTGACCCTGCCCCTCACTGGCTGCAGCACATGAGAGAGCACCTCACCTGGACAGCATGATAGAGCTGACGTTGTTGGCAGGGGCACAGGTGAACACTCCGAGGGCATGAGATTGGGAGAACTGGTCCCGCCCTACTTATCTGTCATGTGATGGCATAGGCAAGAGAAAGATGCCCTCCCACCTTATTCTTTGCGACCCATGCCAGACGGGAAAGCTAATCCAACCCCTCACCAGCTGAAGCACTAGGGAGAGCAAGCCCTGTACCTGCCTGGGAAGCACAGTGGAGCTGACCCTGTAGACACGGGTGTGAGTGAGCTGGCCCTGAGAATGTAAGCTTGGGAGATTTGAAACCACTCTTCACCTGCCATATGGTGGCATGGGCAAGGGAAAGATGCCCCCCACCTCTTATTACCTGTGACAGGTGAGAGAGCTTTCCCTGAGGTCACTAGCCTCTCATTGGCTGCAGCTCTCAGCAGTGTGGCCCCTGTACCACTCTGAGGCCCCTGCACCAGGCCCTGACGTCATGAGGACTGGTGTGCTGGTCTGGCACCTAACTGGCTGCAGCACTCAGGAAAGAAGGCCCTGCACCTCAACTAGGCAATACAGTAGATCTGACAATGCTGGTGGGGACATTGGTGAGCAGCAGAATGTGAGCTTGAGAGATCTGACCCTGCCACTCTTCTGCTATATGGTGGCATAGGCGGGAAAGAGAAGACACCCCTACCCACCTCCTTTCGTTGCCTGTAGCAGGTGGGAGAGCTGTCCCTGAGGTCACCAGTTGGTCCTGCCTCTCACCGACTGCAGCACTCAGCAGAATGGCCCCTTCACCTCTTCTGGGCAACACAGTAGAACTGGCCCTGATGGTGCTAGATGTGGGTGAACTGGTCCTGAGGGTGTGAAAGAAGAACTGGTCTCACACCTTGCTGCTTACTGCACGGAATGAGTTAGCCAGGGCGTGCTGGAGAGCTCACCATGTTGTTGGGGATGAGAGAGAGCTGGCAGGTTGACCAACCCAGAAACCAGCCAGGGCTAGGGCTGTGAGCTGGCCCATCCCAACATCCACACCATCTATGTATGATGTATTGGAGCACGTGAAAAGACCAGTCCTGCACACTCAAAGGCGCTGGATCTCCATGACACAGGAATACAGGATATCTCAGACGAGTCCCACTGAGTCCCCAGTATTGATTGTGTAGCAGAAACCAGAGTCCTCGAACCAGACCAATGACTCATTGCAATGAACACTTGCAAGTAACGATATTTGGACCAAAGGGTATACAGAGTAACTCAATGAGTTACACTACAGCTTTCACAAAGAGATTTTTTTTCTTTTCTTTAAAATTTTATTTTGTTTTGTCGTGGGTGGTTACAAGGGCAGAGGACAGATGCCAAGGGACATGGAGATGAGAAGGGTTGAAATGCATGATGTGAAATCCATAAAGAATCAATAAATAGTTGAATTAAAAAAAAAAACCAAAACAATGACATTGTGAAATTTGAAGACAAATAGATGGGACTAGAAAAAAATCATCCTGAGTAAGGTAACCCAGACCCAGAAAGACAAAGTATGTACTTATTTATAAGTGGATTTTCACTATAAAGGATTACCATGCTTTAGCCATGGACCCAGAGAAGCTAAGTAATAAGGAGGGCTCAGGGGGGCAGGGTTTGGAGCTCCCAGGGAAGGGGAAACGGAATAGATTTTGCAGGTGGTCTGAGGGCAAATGGTTGATGAAGAGAATGGGAGGATTTAGGTGGGAAGGTGGACAGCAAGAACACTGAAAGAAAGGGGAAGGGTCATTTCAGGTGAGGCAGAAAACTAGTTCAATGAAAACTCCCAAGAATCTACAAGAGTGATGCGAGCAAAGACTCCTAATAATGCGAGCAAATAATGTAGCCTGAACTGGCAATTTTCTGTGACCAGGCAAGACTTTCAGTGGAAGGGGGAATTGGGACACCAACCCAGCCATAAAACCTTCCACCTACAGTCTAGGGTAAAGAGGACACAGAGAGTGTAGAGTGGCCAATCAGTGACTGATCTAGCTTGAGATTCATATCAGCAGACTGAGCCCACCTCTGACACTTCCTGGAGAACCAGGACCCAGAGAGTATATAACCAGAAGCCTAAGATAATGCTAAATATGATTGTAGAAAAAAATACATCAGTGTAATGATGACTAATGATATTCTGCTATATTCATAGATTTGTGCCTAGTCCAATTGTCATTAGAAAGATTTCATCCAAGAACTGATAGAAATAGATGCAGAGACCCATAGTCAAACATTACGTGGAGCTCAGGAAATCCTGTTGAAGAGAGGAAAGAAGGATTGTAGGAGCCAGAGAGTCAAGGACATCGCAAGAAAACCCACAGAATCAACCAACCTGACTTATAGGCGCTCACAGAGGTTGAGTCAACAACCAGGGAGCCCAAATGAGAAAGAATGACTTAGGCCCTTTGATATAAGTGACAATTGTATAGCTTGATATTCAGGGGGACAGGTACTCTCTCTGACTCTTTTGGTGACTTTTGGGACCCTATTCCTCATATTGGGTTGCCTTGTCCAGCCCTAACACAAGGGGGAATGCTTATACTTACTGTGACCTGATGTGTCATGATTTGTTGATATCCATGTGAGGTCTGCCCTTTTCTGAATAGAAATAGAGGAGGAGTAGATTGGGAGATGGGAAAGGAGGGGAAGTGGGAGAAAGGGATACTGTGATTGGGATGTAAAATAAATAAGTAAATATTAAAAAAAATACTCACACACTAAAAGAAAGATCTTGTCAAGCATTACTGAAAGATGGAATAACAGACAAAAATAAAGAACTTTTTCATAAATTGAAGAATAAATTTTGTAACATTGCCAATTCTTCCCAAATTGTTTCATAGATACACAAGCAGGCTTTCTGATGTCAAAACTATTTCAAACTACAGCAATAAAAACAGTATAGAACAGAAATTAAGATATATAGATAAATAGATTAAAGTAACATAATTGAGTCCAGAAATAAATCTATGCATATATATGCACTTGTATTTTACAAAAGTGTGAGGTAGGAAGCAACTGAAAAGCTGGAGAGATGATAGATATTTTAGTAAATCATGGTGATACCATTGGATGTCTATATGCAAAAGCAGAAACATTTCACTCCATACCTTATAAAATTTAACTCAAAGGTATAGTTAGACCTCTACTTGCCAAAGTGTAGAGAATAAGAGACTGTGGAATGCTCAGCCCTAAACGGAACATATTTACTATATTCCCTCCTCCCAAGGCTCAGTGGCTATTGTGGAAGAGGAGATGGAAAGAATGTAAAACCCAGAAGTGGTGAATGAATATAAGGCTCAAAGTCCTCTGAACACAACAGGGCAGCTTCACAGTGGTTATGACAGCACACACACGATCTATGCAAGCCCAATTTAGACCAAATTCTAGCATGGAAAGGGAAGCTGGGCATGAAGCCCCACCCTTAGCCAAAGAACTTTTGGCAACTGTTAGCTGCTGAGAGCCAGTTTTTCTCTAAGAGTGTAGTGCCTAAAAAGTGGACCATGCTCAAATGGAAGGCCACACATTCAAGAATATTTGCACAGCACAAATTGGAACTATTGGGGGAATTTAAAAAAAAAGAACACAAATTTAGATGGCTAGGACAAAGGGATGGATAGGTAAGAGCTGGGGAAGGCAGGGTGAATATGATCAAAACATGTAGAAAGTTCTCATAAAACTAATAAATATATGTTTTAAAAACCACAATAGATGTAAATATAACATCAACAATCATTTTGCATGTGAAGGCTAGGAATATAGAGCAGTGGGTAGAGAGCTTACCTAACCTGCACAGCCCTCTGGGATCAAAATAAGATATTTAGGAGAAAAAACAGAAGTAATTTATTAGTTTGAGCTAGAGTAATTAGTTGTTTTTTTCTTTTTAGATAACATACTCAAAGTACAGTCCCTATCATGAACATTGGTAAATTGAGCCTCATCAAAATTAACACCCTATCCTTTGTAAAAGGTACAAGTAAAAAGAAATTGAATTAGACAAGCCATAGACTGGTAGAAAATAAAAGATTTGTATGAAAACTATCAAAAGAATCTCAAAATTTAATAATGAGAAATATGTCGATCACAAATTAAAATGCTCAAATATTTTAACAAACACCTCACAAAATTAGTAGGGATAACAAGTAAATAACTAAATAAAATTTCAGAATCAATACACATTAGGAAAAGCACAATGAGGAATAGCCACGCCTCTGAAAAGCTGAAGTTGAGAGAGAATGGTACTAAGTTGCAGGGATGTGCAACAGTGGTAACAGTCATATATTGCTGGTGGCAACTGAAAAAAAAATACACCTATGGAAAGTGCTTTAACAATTGCTTTATGACTTAAGCATGGCCCTATCCTCTGACCCAGCCACTTTGCTCCTAGAAATTTGATCAAAAGAAATTTAAAATCCTAGACCAGGCAGTGGTGGCACATGACTTTACTCCCAACACTTGGGAGGCAGACACAGGCAGATCTCTGGGAGTTTGAGGTTAGCCTGGCCTACAGAGTGAATTCCAGGACAGCCTTTTAAAAAGCTACACAGAGTTTCAATAGCCTGCCTGCAGCGAGAAAGACAGGCGCTTTGTTTACAAGCTACCCAACCAGCACGAAGATCAGATCTCCTCACCAGAAGAGCCTTCATTGGGGTGAGTTTAGGACCCGCAGCAGCAGCCCAGGACAGGGAACTCAGACTTTCCTCATCCTCCCTATACTTCCTGGGCTTCCTATTGGGCCTATATTCCCAGCATACTGCCTCTCTTTTCCTATCCCACCCAGCTTGCATCCAGAATCCTCCCCTCTTCTGCCTTCCTTCCCTCTTCAAGGCACTGGGACAGAATCCCAAGGGCAAGCTAGCAGGCAGGAGCTCCTTTGTTTCAATAGCCTGCCTGCAGCAAGCAAGCAAGGCGCTTTGTTTATGAGCTACCCAACCAGCACGGAGATCTGATCTCAGCACCAGGAGAGACATCACTGGAGATCCAGGAGAGTCATCACTGGGGAGTGCCATCACTGGGAAGTAGGCAAGGACACCTGATCCTGTAAAAGAAGATCCATAGGGAAGCATTCGGAGGAAGAGATGGGCAGGCACCAATGCAAGAATTCACTCTACAATCTGAAAAACAACATGAAACCACCAGAACCCAGCGACCTCACAATGGGAGGACAGGAACACCTTAATCCAGAAGAAGTAAAAAAAATTGACTTTATGAAAGTGATTGACGGCCTTAAACAGCATGGAAAAAAAATGCCCTTATAGAAATGGATGAGAAGTATAACAAAAAGTTTGAAGAATCGGATAAATCAGTGAATGATACCCTAGGAAACCAAGGAAAAACAATCAAACAGATAATGGAAACAGTTCAAGACCTAAAAACTGAAACGGAGGCAAAGAAGAAAACACAAACAGAGGGCCGGATGGACATGGAAAATCTAGGTAAACGAATAGAGACTACAGAAACAAGCATAACCAGCAGAATACAAGAGATAGAAGAAAGAATCTCAGATTCTGAAGATAACATAGAGAAACTAAATGCACTGATCAAAGAAAATAGCAACTCCAACAAACTCTCATCACAAAACATTCAGGAAATACGGGACACAATAAAAAAAAAAACCAAACCTAAGAATAATTGGAGTAGACGAAGGAGAAGATGTGCAGCTCAATGGTGCAGAAAATATATTTAATAAAATTATAGAAGAAAACTTTCCCAATCTAAAGAAAGATGCCATCCCACTAAAATCAGGAACACGACAAAGGCTGTCCACTTTCTCCATACCTCTTCAATATAGTGCTTCAAGTTTTAGCAATAGCAATAAGACAACATAGGGGATCAAGGGGATTTGAATTGGAAAGGAAGAAGTTAAACTTTCGTTATTTGCAGATGATATGATAGTATACATAAGCGACCCCAAAAACTCCACCAAAGAACTCCTACAGCTGATGAACACCTTTAGTAATGTGGACGGTTACAAGATCAACTCTAAAAAACTCAGTCGCCCTCCTATACACAAAGGATATGGAAGCAGAGAGGGAAATCAGAGAAGCATCACCTTTCACGATAGCCACAAACAGCATAAAATATCTTGGGGTAACTCTAACCAAGGAAGTGAACGATCTTTTTGACAAGAACTTTAAGGCA
>NC_022026.1:33381298-33382541 GCF_000317375.1 Microtus ochrogaster
AGGCTGGGAGGAGGTGGAAACTTGTTTTTTTTCTCTCCTTTTCTCAATAAAAAAAGTAGTTAACAAACTACTAACTTTAATTTTCAGTCATGGGGATGTCTGTTCTTTCCTCTGAATAAAATAATGCTTACAAGGCAATTTACTATAGTAACATTTAAAGAGACAGTAATTGTCTAGAGGTATGTCTATGTCCTGAAAATGTTGACTCCTAAGTGTCAGCATACTACAAGGCTGATATTAGAACATCTTGTATCTACTTGGATATTGGCTTATTTATCAGCATGGACTGTCTTCTGCATGATTTCTAAGGAAACTGAATGTTTCAAATGTTTTAAGAAAACCCTTTACAGGGAAAATAAACTACAGATTCAGTACAATCCCATCAAAATTCTATGTGTATTTCTAGCTTGTTTTCAAAAATCAGATGTTCGTGCATGTGTTTATTTTTGTCTAGGTCATCCACTCAATTCTATTGATATACATGTCTGGTTTTGTGCCAATACATGCTGTTTTGATTACTTAGATTTGTAGTAAAACTTGATTTTGGGGATGGTGACACCTCCAGCAGTTCTTTTAGTATTCAGGTGTATTTTTCTGCACTTTGTGTGTGTGTATGTGCTTCCATATGACGCTAAAGATTATACATTCAAGAAATGTGAAGAATTATGTTGGAATTTTAATGGTATTGTATTGAATCTGCAGGTTGGTTTTGGTAGGATAATCATTTTTATTATATTAATCCTACTAACCCATGACCATGGGAGATACTTCTATCTTCTAATATTTTTTTCAATTTTTTTCTTCAAAGTTTTACAACTTTTATCACACAAGCCTTTCACTTTCTTACTTGAGGTTATTCCAACATATTTTATAGTATTTGAAACTTTTGTGAATGATGCTGTTTCCTGATTCCTTTCACAGTTCATTTGTCATTTGTATACAGGGGAGTTAATCTTGTATCCAGCCATTTGCTGAAAGCATTTATCAGCAGTTGAATTTCCAAGTAAGTTCTTTTTATGCCACTTATGACTACTATAATACCATTTGCAAATAAAGATACTTTGACTTCTTCCTTTACAATTTATATCCCCTGATATCCTTCAGTTTTCTTATTTCACTAGCTAAGACAACAAGTACTATAATAAATACGTATGAAGAAGGTGGACAACCTTGTTCCTGATTCTAGTGGATTTGCTTTATGTTTCTCTCCATTTAATTTGATGTTGGCTATCATCTTGCTGTA
>NC_022026.1:33382759-33384557 GCF_000317375.1 Microtus ochrogaster
ACAGTTCTTGCCTAGCAGGCATGAAACCCTTGGCTTTGTTACCAACATTGAAATAAAACATGAACAGAAAAAAGAACAGTGGTATTTACATACTGTAGAATAATATTCTGTACTGAAATTGCAAGTGCACAGATAAATCTTAAAATAACTATGCTGAAGTAAATAAGTCAGGAATAGAGTGTACATGTAGACATGATTCCATTTATGCAAAGGTTTGTGAAATATAAACTAATCTATTGGTGCAGAAAGTAGACCAATGTTAGCTTAGGGACAAGGCTAGGATGGGAGAGAGAAAGGTTGTATTGGTAACAAAGCCATGGGTTGCATTGGAGATGTCAGGCATCTGTTCCTTGGGGGAGGTGAGAAGGCAGGTGTCTAGGAAGAAAATATTGTTATTACCAAAGATGAGTGTGCCAGAATGAGGAGCAGGTAGGCTCTTCATTGTGGAATCTTGGAAAACAGGACGATGGAAGTTTTTGTTTTCTGGATAGACCAAGTGTCCTGAGTAGGTGCCTGCTTGAGCCTGGAGTGATGGTACCAGCATGGGTGTCTTAAGCGCTTGGCAGCCGAGGGGGTGGTGAAGGTTACCGTGTGAGGTCCTATCCATCGGGGTTTGAGAGACCTAGGAGTTAACCATTTGAGGAGTACTCTGCCCCTGGGGAGAGCGGGGCAGGTTCAGGGATATTAGGGCACACTGGTGTGGTGGCAGGGAGACAACTGTCAGTGTATGAATGGAGAAGTGACCTTAAAAGGGAGAGGTAGGGTAGGAGGAGTGAACCTATAAAATATGATCTCAGAGATGGGTGGGGTCAAAAGGAGGCTCCAAGAAGCGGAACAAAACTCTGGGAAAGAGGCTAAGGATTTCTAAACCCAGTAAAGGTGCTGGGCAAGCAGGTATCACTAAGAAAGAATGAGAGAAAAAAATGTCCTGCAAGAATGTAGGGCAGTTGCAAAGTTTTAAGTGGGGAGGAACGGGTCCCGTCTACCCTAACTGAAATTGGTGAGGGTAATATAAGGCCCAAGTGAGAATAAAAGTAATGGACTTACCTGCTACCTGCAGCTTTACCTTAGGCTTGGATAGGGTTATGGGATAAACCAAGTCTAGGCAGCATCAATCCTCTGCAAGGTTGAGAAGTTTGAGGGCTAAAACAGTTTCACTTGCCGATGGTGATGAGGCTGGACCACCGTGGTGTGGCATGGAGGACAAGCCTGCATGGGGACATTGTGATTTTCAGTGTCCAGGTTGCTGGCACATAGGGAGGAGGCATAGTGCAATATCGTGCCACAAGATCATTTAGGCCACACTTGAAATAGTTTGCCTGTGAGGTTGACTTAGGCTGGGTTCTATCAGGGTAGAGCCTTGTGGTTGGCTTCCCTTATCCTCCTTCCTGTGACCTCAGGGCAGCTGCTAATGCCTGGACCTGTAGATTGTTGTAGCTTTGTCTGTCAGGAAGACTCAGCTTCTTGGGCATTAAAACTTTAAAGGCCATTTTCACCAATTTCCATATAGGAGTTTGGAGACCCTCCTCAACCTTTCTTCTGAGAAATAAAATGGGTAAGAAGGATTAGTAGAAAGGAACCTAGCCTCTTTTCTATCTGAGAGAGATCTGGAAGAGAGAAGGGAACATGGGCAGGGAGGGGCTGGCCCAGTGCACAGAGGGCATCCAAGGGTAGGGAGTTGAGTTGGGGGGGAGAGGAAGGTGGGTAGGGTGGAAGTTGATCTTGAACCAAGGAAGGGAATGGACCAGGAAGGAGAGGAATGTGAAGAATGTTGCTCCACAGGAGGGGGTTGAGTAGT
>NC_022026.1:33389060-33395180 GCF_000317375.1 Microtus ochrogaster
TCCCTAATCTCTCTAAGACTTTTATCAAATTGGGATGTTGGATTTCATTAAAGGTCTTTTCTGCATCTAATGAGATGATCATGTGATTTTTTTATCTTTCAGTCTATCTGTATGGTGTGTTACATTTATCTATTTACATATCTTTTACCTTCCCTGTTACTCTGTGATGAAGTCTACATGATCATGTTGGATGGTCTTTTTTATGTGTTCTTGAATCTTGCAAGAATTTTATTGAGAATTTTTTCATCTATTTTCATGAGAAAAATTGTTCTGTAATTCTCTTACTTTTTTGCATCTTTGTGTGGTTTGGTTATCAAGGTAACTGTGGTCACATAAAAGAAATTGTATAATGTTCCTTCTTTTTTCTTTTGTGGAATAAGTTAAGGAGTATTGGTATTAACTCTTCTTTGAAAGTCTGGTAGAATTCTGTTCTAAAAAGATCTGGCCCTGGGCTTTTTTTAGTTGAGAGACTTTTAATGACTGCTTCTATTTCACTAGATTTTATAGCTCTGTTTAAATTGCTTACCTGTTCTTGGCTTAACTTTGGTAAGCGGAAACATACATTTCCTTTAGATTTTCCAATTTGGTGGAGAACAGGGTTTTAAAGAATGCTATTATGATTCTCTTGATTTCCTCAGTGTCTATTGTTATGTCGCCTTTTCTCATTTCTAATTTGTTTAATTTGGATATTCTCTTTTTGATGTTTAGGTAATTTTGATAAGAATTTGTCTATATTATTGACTTTCTCAAAGAACCAATTCTTTGTTTCATTTATTCTTTGTAATTTATTTCTATTTTATTGATTTCGTCCCTGAGTTTGATTTTTTTGTCATCTATTCTTGTGGGATATGGTTTCTTCTTTTTGTTATAGAGTTTTCAGTTGTGCTGCTAACATACTACTATAATATCTCAGTTTTTTTTTTAATGTAGGCACTTAGTGCTATGAACTTGAACTAAGTTCCTCTTAGAACTAACCACCTTCATTTGTGCCTCCTAAGGTTATATATGTTGTGGAATTAGTTTTCATTGACTTCTACAGTTTTTAATTTCTTTTTTCTGTCTTGACCCATTTTTTATTCTGTAGTGAATTGTTCAATTTCCATGAGTTAAAAGCTTGCTTTGTTTCTGTTGTTATTGAAATCCAGATTTAATCCATAGTGGTTAGATAAGATGCAGGATTTTTTTTCAATTTTCTCCTATCTGTTGAGAATTATGTTCAGGTATATGGTCAGTTTTGGAGAAAGCTCCATGACATGTGGAGAAGGCAGATTGTTTTGTATTTGGGTGAAATGTTCTGTAAATATCTGTTAGGTCCACTTGGTTTATAACATCTGTTAGCCTCAATATTTTTCTATTTCATTTTTGTCTAGATGACCTGTGCAATGGTGAGAGTGGGGTATTGAAGTCTCCTACTATCAGTATGTGAGGATCAATATTTTATTTCATCTGTAATAGTGCTTTTTTAACTACTTGTTTGCCTTTGTGTTAGGTGCATAGATGTTAAGAATTGTAATGCCCTCTTGTATTTTTCCTTTGATGGGTGTTTTCTATTCTGATTAGTTTTGATTTGATGTCTGTTTTGCAAGATATTCAAAATGCTATGCCAGTTTGTTTCTTAGGTCCATTTCCTTTGAATATATTTTTCTATGCTTTGTCCCTGAGGTGATTCTGTTTTTGTATCCATTCTGTTAGTCTGTGTCCTTTTATTGGGGAAATTAAGATCACTGATGCTGATCCATATCAATGAGCCCTATTTTTTGATTCCTGTTATTTTGATGTTGTTGTGATGGTGGTTATGGTGTTTATTTTGTGTGTGTATGTGTTTCCTTTTGGTTTTCTGGTCTGGGATTATACATTCCTTGTGTTTTCTTGGGTGTGATTAACCTCTTTAGATTAGTTTTCCTTTTTGAGCCTTCAGCAGTGCTGAGTTTGTAGATAGATATTGTTTATCTTTAGCTCTTTCAAGGAATATCTTATTTTCTCCATCTTGTGACTAAAAGGTTTGCTGGGTATAATAGCCTGGACTGGCATATATATTCTATTATATTCTGCAGCACATCTGTTGTGTTTAAGTGTCTGTAGAACATCTGTTCAGGCCTTTCTGTTTTTTAGAGTCTCCATTGAGCTGTCAGGTGTAATTCTAATAGGTCTGTTTAACATGGTCCCTTGAAGCTTTTAATATTGTCTCTTTGTTTTGTATTTAAAGCATTTTGATTATTGTGTTTAGAGGGGAGTTTATTTTCTGGTCCATTCTATTTCATATTTTTGTATCCTGATAGGCACCACTTTTTTTAGGTTAGGGGAATTTTCTTCTATGATTTTGTTGAAAATATTACCTGTGCCTTAGGCCTAGATTTCCATTCTGTTTTCTATTCCTATTGTTCTTAGATTTGTTCTTTTCATAGTTTCCCAAATTTCCTGCATGTTTTGTTCCTGGAGTTTTTTAGAGTTAACATCTTCTTGGACTATTTCTTCGCTTGTGTCTTCAATGCCCGAGATTCTCTCTTCCTGTATTCTGTTGATGAGGCTTGCCTCTTAAGTTCCTGTTCAAGTTCCTTTTTATTTTTCATTTCCAGTTTTCAATCAGTTTGGGTTTTCTTTATTGGTTTTATTCCACTTCCCATTCTTGAACAGTTTTATTCATTTTCTTCCACTGTTTGTTCATGCTTTCATAGACTTCTTTAAGATACTGTTACTCCCTCAGTAGAGTTTGCGTGCCACCGTAAAAGATACTGTTACTCCCTCAGTAGAGTTTGCATGCCACCGTACCCTCTGCGAGCAGGACAAGGGCCTGGAGATGAAAAGGACACAGGAGAGACCTGGTTCATTCAAAAGGAGATCAGCCGAATGCCATTTATTCAAACTTAGGAAAATCCTTAAATACCTAGCTGCTGCACAATGGAATACCCCTCAGGCAGGTGGGAAATTACCATGCCCAAAGTAGAGTAAACAATGGCCTATAGCTAACCACCAGGGGGGCAGACGGAGCACAGGAACAAATAGGATGTTTTAGCTGGCTGACCAGAAATTGTCCTCAAGATGAACCCCAGGAGCAGGGGTAGACCCATGGGCCCTACAGGGCCCCCTTTTATATAAATTATATGACTAGGCCTGTCTTAGGTGGCATTGGATGTCAGGCAATACCCCTTACCCATCATGGGAAATCGTCCAGGTCAAAACACATTTTCTGTCTTAGGTTGGGGCAGCCCCCCAAAAAACTTGATAGTCACCCATCAATAAGTTTAGCCAGATTTGCACTGCAAGATCCTCTGGAGCAATAGCTAAGAGGATTCACCAAGTGGCCACATTGGCTTGAGCTTGCCTTTGGCTCTGGCACCATGCAAACATGAAGATGATTCTCCAGCACATATAAACACTCCTAAAGGAGGCTGTGCTTGCTCAATCCTTAATAAGTCTACCCAAATTGGAGCCCTTTAAGAAAGGTCTCAGTGTGGGTGGGAGAAACGCTGGTATAGTTAACTAGAATAATCTCAACAGCCAATTTGTAAATTGGCATTCCAGGGTCTGTGAATAACAGCAATATAACCTAACCGTGGTCTCTAACCAAAACCAATTGCAAATTTAACTGCAATATTTATTTGTAAATTTAGCTCAGTTTGAGTGGCCAAGGCATTTGCAACCTGCCCTGATAAGGTATCCATTGTGCTAGCAGAAGCAACTTACTGATTGTAAGACTGACCAGTGGGGCTGTTTTACTTTCTGATCCTCAGGCGAGTTTTATTAATTAAAATACAAGTGAAATGCTATTGCACTACAGAGCTGGTGATAAGACTGTGGGATAAGATATGCGAAGATATGAGAAAGGAAGCTCTGTAGTTAGCCTACCTTTTTCTCTGACTGGGGTGGCCTGTGGCTTTCCAGAAAACATCTGTTGGGATTGGGCACTGGAATAAAGTGATGAGTTGGGAAAAGATATGTTTGAGGGGAAGATCTGTGTGTTCCACTGGAGATGGAAGCAGGAAGGGAGGTGAGTCTATGGCAGGTGACTATCTGCTACAGAGTAAAAGGAGGATTAGATTTGGAGCAGAGGAGGACAATGTGAAGATCTGCTCTTATCCTACCTGCCCTGGCCTGCATGACTAGCAGGTTCCTGGGAAATGCCTGGGGGAGTTGGGGACAGGGATAAAGTAATGAGTGGGGTTAGAAAGTTTGGAAGTGAAGATCTGTGTGATACATTGGAGATGGCAGGACTGGGAGGGTTCTTAGGAGTTCTGCTGAAAGACTGGGGATAAAATTGGGGTATGGGATTTGCAGGAGTGTAGGAAGAAGAGAACATCTGCAGTGAGCCTGTCTGCATCCCTGGCCTAAATGCTCAATTTAAAAGTAAATAAAAAGAAAAACTCTAAAGGTAAAAATTTAAAAATTAAAACCAAAAGCAGTTTAGGGAAACATATCCTTGAAGAATAATAGTATTGTTTATCATTTATCATGTGTTTGTTATGTGCCAAGTACTTTAATAAGAATTTTGCATACACTGATTAATTTCTCTATAAAAGCAAAAGTACAGTAGTTGTATCATTTCATAGTCCCATTTTGTTTGTGTGGAGAACTAAGGCACTGTAGAGATCAGTTACTTGGGTCATGCCACAAGGCTGGAATAAATCATAGCATGCACTTAATCTCACAATAATTGCTGAAACATTTAGTCACTTTTTTGTATCTGAGTTAATATTTGACATACACTACATTATGTGATCCCAGTTAATACAATAAAGTAGGTACCATTCCACAGAAGAAGAAACATGATTAAGCAATGTGGCCCAAATCAGACATCATGCAGTAGAATATATTTGAACCAAGAGGGAAAATGTCTACAAAGTATTTCTCTGTTGGAAGCTGGACCTTTGGTACATGCAGGCAGATTGGATCTTTTCATAATCAGCAGAATGCTACCTATTCCATGTCGAATGCAGGCTTTTGCTGTATGCATTATTATTACTATGAGATGACTACTCAGGCATAGTTTATAGGCAGTTGAAAGTCTTTATTCCAACTGGCTGTGACCACATCCAGGGGATGTAGGTGTGACCCCAAGTGTTGAGAGCGCACAGTTTTTGAAGGCAAATTCCACATTTTGACATCTAGCTCAGCAGCTGCAGGTGGCCATAGCAGAAGCAAGCAGTTTAACAGGAGCTGAGATAAGCAGGTGGCTGGAGGGGTTCCACATAAACAGGCAGTTTAACAGAAGTTAAGATAAGTCAGCTAGAACATCTTGACCTTTGTTTTCTAGAATAGAGTTGAGATATTTTCCCTGGAATTCTTCATCAAGGAGACCAAACTCCAGTTAAACCTGAAATGGTCTCAGCAAGAAAAGAAGATGGAGAAACATTTGCATTGTCATGCCCTGTCACATTATCTCTATCTACCTTGTCCCACCTGTCCAAATGAATACTTAGGCACCAAGGGCGCACCAATTACTTCCTCCTTGCTCTCCCTCCACTGTACCTAACCTGGTTGGATAGGTTCAATATAGTTTTCCTGGTCCTCGGTTGCAAATATGTGTGTCTCTACCAGTCCCAAGTCACATTTTCCACAAGATTTTTTTTGATAACCAGAAGACCTCTTAATCAATGTATGGGAATTGTGAAAAAGGCTTGTTTACAAACATCTGAGTCTCATTTAACAGTACCTACTTCCTTACAGATCCATTTCTGATTTTTTTTTATTATGGGAAATTCTGTACAGTTGAGGGCTATCAATGAAATGAGAGTTTCATAGGCAATATTCTCCCGGAAAAGAGCAGAGAAGAGTGGAGATTACATTGAATGCCTTGATTCATTTTAACATCCACTCAGATAATGTTGGAACAAGAGTAACATGTTCATCTCCTGCCCTTGACCTGTTCTCAGGCTTGGAGCTGCTTGTGCTTCTCTCTAGTAGTGCCTGGAGCATCAGCTTGCTTCACCTCTCTTATCATCTGCTACCAGTATACATTGTTCCTTTCCTGAGAATCCTTGCTGGTTTGAACTTGATTCACCTCTTGCATCATTGACCCTGGACTATGAGTTTGCCCTCACTAAGCATTTGGCTTCCCATTTCCTTCAAAGTATTCCTGCCTCTTAAATGTGCAATTTGGTACTTTTAAAATATCTGCATGTA
>NC_022026.1:33400620-33403246 GCF_000317375.1 Microtus ochrogaster
ATGTGACCTGGCCCACTGAAAAAGGTAGTGAGCCATGTGGCTAACATAGATAAGAATCATGGGTTAATATACTTTATAAGAGCTAATATGAAGCCTGAGCTAATGGACCAATCAGTTTATAACTTATGTAGACCTCTGTGTGATTTTCTTGGGGCTAAGCAGCTGTGAGTCCTGCCAGACAGGACAGAAACCCCAACAAGTAGACCCTCATGTTACATTTCTAACACATTTTGTTGTAAGGCTAATACCTTTGGTCAGAGGGGGCATAGTTTGAGAGCCATAGCTCTAGGTCAACGCTTTTCATGTTAACTACATATTTATTTCTGTGTCTTCTTATCTAGTCCCTTTCCGGTAGAATAATTCAATGTATAAAGCTGGCTAGTATAGCTAAGACTTCTCATCTCTTATGGTCCCCAGGGTAGAATCTGTAGATCATTCTTAGTCAGAGTCACTGAAAAGCTACAAACTGAATGTGATGTCTGGAATCAAAATAAAGGTCTTGAACCTATTTCCATTGTGCAGCTTACTGCCTAAATTTTGGAGGCTCTTCAGCTTTCTAGAACTGGCAAGGAGAAAAAAAACCCTTAGAAAGTAAAAAGTAATCTACTTGAATAAGCAAAATAGTGTGACCTCTCATATTCATATTCTCTGTTATATTAGAATGAACATATTTATATTTGTACATATTGGCAGAGGCAAAGGACTGTTATGGAATATTCTTTATATTCCTTTATGCTGTGTGAAGATATGTCACTGTGATTGTTTTAATAAGAACTAGAAGGCCAATAGGTAGGCAGGAAGAGCTTAAGCAGGACTTCTAGGGAAAGAGAGGTCTTGGGGAAGAAGAAAGGGGGTATTACCAGCCAGACAAGGAAGAAGCAGAATGGGCAGAGCAGAATAAAGATAATCAAGCCATGTAAAAGAATATAGATTTAAAAATATGAGTTAATTTAAGTTATAAGAACTACTTAGGAACAAGTCCAAGCTAAAGCTGAGCTTTCATAGTTAATAATAAGTCTCCATGTCATTATTTGGGAGCTGGCTGGCAGGACAGAGAAAGACCCATTAGAGATTGTTATTTGGATATGAATGCTCCCCAAAGGCTCATGTTGTGAAGGCTTTGTCCCTGGCACAGCAATGTTCAGAGTTGGGCCTTTGAGGAATTTATTGGATCATGGAGGCTTTAACATCATCAATGAATTAATTCTTAAATGGGTTCATAATATGATGGCTTATTAGGAAGCTGTAGAGACTAGGAGATGGAGATGGTTTAGAGGAAATAGTTTACTGACCTGTGTTTGGAAGGCTTCATCTGCCCCCTGACCCCATCCTGTTTCTTTCTGCTTTCAGCTGGACCATTAGCAAGGTGGGTTTTCTTCATAATGTCCTGCTTCAGCACCTCAAGCCCACAGCACTGGACCTGGCTAGCTGTGAATTGAAACTTCTGAAACTATGATCCAGAATAATCTTAAGTTGTTTTGTTCAAGTATTATATATGCCAATGAACAGCTAACACAATTATCTCTGTGTTTTATTTATGGGCATTGTGCATTAGTTTTAATGGATAAACACATATCTAAGAAGGCTTGAAGTCAATCTAATTTATAAGTACAAACCTCCAGCACTCAGAGCATTCTTCCAGCACACAAATGAATTTTGTGCCCCTGTGTACTCTCTCACCTTCTAAGAACAAGCTGAAATTTGATTCTCTGAATGAATGTTGTACTACCTTGTAAAGCCTCCTTTCCTATGTCTGCCTATTCACAGGCCAACATCAAAAATTATATCATAGAAAATGGGGCTTAGGACTACCAGGTGTGGCAGGAAGGGGAGGATAATGGCATATGCTAAGTAAAGGCTAGAAGGGAAGAAAGAAAGGAAAGGGGAAGACTAAAGAAATGATGAATACGAATAATAAGTATTCTTTGACTGAAAAGAAATTAGGCTTTCCTACTTGGCTGGTAAACTGCCTCTGAAACAGTTTCAGAACTGAGGTTCCAAGCAATTTTACCTTTGGTTTAATGGGATGCAGTCGTCCAATGAGACATTATTTTGAAAATACCATGATCTGCTCATTGGCTTCTGTCTTTAATGTTACCCAAGGCCTCTCTCTTCCTTTCTGACTTTTCTGTAGCTACTCTTCTTAAGAAGTTAATGAATAGCTTCTGTGCTATTGCACTGTCTTGGATACCATCTCATGTGTCTGAATGTGGGTTGTTTGTTGTTTGTCTGCCTTTTAGATAAGGTGTTACTATGTCTCCCAGACTGGGCTTGAACTCTGCCTGCATGCTTCCTTGCATATCTATCTGGGGAATGTCTAGGAGTGCTTCTGCTCACCATTACACCTAAGTCAACCGGGGTGGGTTTTTCCCTTAGCACTCAGCTATTCAATATCCAAAATATTTCTCATTTTACATTTCCAATCTGTTTTACTGTATCACTACCAACATCTTTTTGTTGGAGAAAGGACACACTTGTTGGTTGGTTCCCGACCACCCAGCTAATTTAGACATGAAATAATTACACAGAAACTGTATTAATTAAATCACTGTTTGGCCCATTAGCTCTAGCTTCTTTTTGGCTAACTCTTACATCTTAAATTAACCCATCTCTATTAATCTGTGTA
>NC_022026.1:33403516-33406222 GCF_000317375.1 Microtus ochrogaster
TGCGCCACCACAGCCTGGCCTCCAAAGCAGTTTCTTTATTAATCAATGGTAATCACTGCATGGAGAGGGAAATCCCACATCATCCTTTCCCTCATCTCTGGCCATCATTCAGTACTAAAATTTCATACTCTATGATGAGTAATAAATAATGTTTTGCTTTTTCTCTAGAAGATTTATTTCTCCTATCTATACTTAAATTCAGCTTTCCAGAGACTTATTTTCTTTGTTCTTATTACTCTCTACATCAGTAGTTCTCAACCTGTGGGTCGAGACCCCTTTGGGGTCAAATGACCCTTTCACAGGAGTTACCTAAGACCACCAGAAAGCACAGATACTTACTTTATGATTCATAACAGTAGCAAAATTACAGTTATCAAGTAGCAGAGAAATAATTTCATGCCTGGGGTCACCACAACATCAGAAGCTGTTTCAAAAGCATGAGGAAGGTTAAGAACCAATTCTTTACATGCTATTCTTTGGAAATTGTACCTACTCCTGTAACTTCAACTAATATTTCCTTTCCTTTCTTTTTTCCCTGGGACAGGTTCTCACTATGGTGCCAGGCTGTCATTAAGGCTACAGAGACAAGCCTGCCTCTGCTTTCTGAGTGCTAGGATTAAAAGTGTGTATCACTGTGTCTAACTCTAAATAATATTTTAATGGCTGTAAATTTTCACCTTTTTCTTCAAATATCTCTTTCTCAAAACTTTTTCAGAAGCACTAGACTTTTAATTTCTAATAAATATTCATAAGCATCTGACGTGTTGCTTCTTTTCTCTATAAAACTTGGCATTGTGTTATTTTTACAAATGTATTTCTTCTATTAGATTCCCAATCTAGTATTTCTGCTCTTCCTATTACAGGATATTGAAATCTTAGAATCTAACCATTTCCTTGCTTATATTAGGGCACCAAATTATGAGAAACATATATAATATTTGTTTTCATCTTTTATTTTATTTTCTACTGTCCCAGAGCTTAGTGTATTGTAGGATGAAAATACCTACCTGCCTCTGGTCTCTTGAACCAGACCAATATAGCTAATAGAGCAGTTTATCTACTACCCAATAAGATTAAGGTCTGAATGCCTATATGCTACTTACATTGATTCTCTTTCTTTAAGATAAATTTTCTCTTTATCCAGAGTCTATTAGGCAAATCCTTGTGTCCACAAATGAAGTATAATTGAAACTTTTATTATTGGGACTTTTACTTTTTTTTCCCACTTAGTTATAGGCGGTAGATTTTACCGTGGCTGGTCCTCCCAGCTCCTCAGAGTCTTCACAGTCCTGGATATCTGGTAATGTTTCTAGGGAACAGCATTCAAGGTTAACACACTCATTTTTCTCACCCAAAAGATAGTGACTTTTGAAAATGGCACCTTAACTTATCTTCTCATTTCTATTTTTGAAAAAAAAATTGAGATAGGGTTTTTAGAAGCCCAAGGTAGCTTTAAACTCCCTATGTAGCTGAGGACAGCCTTCCGATTCTGCTACCCATGTGCAGGGATTCCAGCCATATGCCTCTACATTCATTTTTATCTAGTTCTTGGGATTGAACCCAGAGCCTTGTGCATGTTACAAACATACTATATAGATATGACTACATCCCCAAACCTGATTTTCAGTTTTCTTAAACATAAGTCTACCACTTTGTTTCTATCATTCATGATTTTCAATTGACTCCATGCATATAGGACAAATTCAAAATTCAGGATCACATGTCAAGTGTTCCTGACTTGGTTTCACTCTTCTTCCAGCTTTATCTCTCACTGCAGCATCTCGAGAATGCTAACTCAGCCCACATTTTTTCTTCATGCTGTTGGTAATGCTAATTCCTTTGTCATACACACTTTCCTCTCATTTTCAACATTTGGGGTCATACGCTTAGAGTCCAAGTTTCTGTACAAAACCTTCTCAATTCTCGATTCTTTTCTTATTGCATGATCCTATAACATTCTTTGATAGTTATTTATAAACTTGTCTGCTGCCCTGACTAGATAGTAATCCCATTGAGATCATTTGTTTATACTCAACACATTGCCCTGGACATGGATAGTTCTCAACTTTCATTTATATACCGTTACTGAATTAACATCACATGTGTAAAAAAAAATAAAATAAAATCACATGTGTAAAATCTAATATTCTAGATAAAAATTGATTATAATTCTACATGATAGTAAACAATCAAAACTAGATTAAAACAGGAAAAACAATCTTCTAATAATTTATATATGACACTATAGGCCCACATGTAGGCCTGCAATGCAATGGGAAAACATTCTTCTGAGGATTTTGGAATCAGGCTCAGCCTGGTAAGCCTTTGAGTTTGGCCACTACTGAAGCAACAACATGGTGAAGGATTAAAGGATGAAAATGTTGATGCAAATCAGGGTTGGTTCATAGAATTTAGAGGCAAGTTTGACTTTATAGAGTATTGGGGTTTGAAATTAAGCTGCCAATGCTGATGGAATGGCTTGTTAGCCTTTCTGATTTGAAAGCTGTAGAAGGCCAATGTTACAGATAGATCTGAAATAAGAAAATATCAAATAAAATACAGAGGAGCAGCATATAAATATCCTGGTGTCTGTTTCTCATGAAATTATCCATGAGCCAGGAGCAGGCGTTCAAGGGATTTACACTGAAGTAAGTTCAAAACTGAAGTAGGATGATTGAAGGATTGAAGTAAATCCACTCTAAATAG
>NC_022026.1:33406322-33410628 GCF_000317375.1 Microtus ochrogaster
ATGGAATGGCTTGTTAGCCTTTCTGATTTGAAAGCTGTAGAAGGCCAATGTTACAGATAGATCTGAAATAAGAAAATATCAAATAAAATACAGAGGAGCAGCATATAAATATCCTGGTGTCTGTTTCTCATGAAATTATCCATGAGCCAGGAGCAGGCGTTCAAGGGATTTACACTGAAGTAAGTTCAAAACTGAAGTAGGATGATTGAAGGATTGAAGTAAATCCACTCTAAATAGCAAAACCCTGTCTCAAAACAAACAAACAAACAAAAACCAAACAAAGCAACATATCACATACTGACTTGGAGACAATACCTATACAACTCTAAACACAGAGAAGCTGAGTTAATATCTACCTAGAACCTTTACCCCTATTGACTAATGTTCATGGTTCTGCAAGGGACTTTGCTGAATGATACCAAATGAGAAAGATAAACATCAACCCAGTTACAAATCCTTCCACCTACAATGGTGTCTTTCCTGTAAGATATGCTGGTACAATAGTGGCACAATGCTTGTGGGAGTAACCAACCAAAATCTGATTTGATTTAAGGCCCACTCCATGAGATGGAATCCATACCCAATCAGCCTGAGTGGTAAAGAACTTGAGACTAAAAACAGGCCAGGGACCTAGGGGAAACCAAATACTACTGTTCTGGTAAAAGAAAGTAGCAAGAAAATGACTCCTGACAACATTCTGCTATACTTATAGATCAGTGTCTTACTTTCCTATTGTTAGAGAAGCTTCTTTCTGCACCAGATGGGAACAAATATAGAGACTCGAAGCTATACAATGTGTACAGAGTGAAAGACCTTGGAACACTCAGCCCTAAATTGGATTTCTCAAACAAATCCCTCCACTCAAAGCACATGGACCTGTGCAAAGGTGCAGTGTGTGAAAGCCAGAAGGGATGGAGGAGAACAAGGAAACAAGGCCTCTTGAACACAGCAGGATGGATGCACAAAAGAACTCATAGAGACTGAGGCAGCATTCTTGTGGCCTGAGCAGGTCTACAGCAGATGGAGTCCTAGAGCTGAGAGGAGATGTGGGCACATTGTCTACCCCCATTTCTAACCAGAAATTTTCTCTAATTTGTAACCACTTGGAAAAGAAAAATTAGTTTTCTCCAAGGCAATTTCCCTGGGGAAGGAAAATACTCTTAAGGGAAGGCCCCATGCCCAGCAGTAGATGGCGAACACTAAATTGATTCAATGCCATCTTTGATGGTTCCTTGTCTCATAATACCTTGTCGAGGCTTTTTTCTTTCCTTATCTCCCTGTTTTTAATTTGATTTTTATTTGTTTTTTAATCCTATGAGTCCCTATGTTTTTATGGTTTTTCTGAGTATGTGAAATGACTGAATCTCCTTGTCTCTATGTTTTTGTGCTTTTTTCTTGGACTCTCTTCTTTTTTTGTTTGTATTGTCCTACTAGTTTGTTTTTGTTTTGTCTATTGTATTTTATTATTATCCCTTTGATTCCTGTTTGTTTTCTAATGATAGACAGAAAGGGGGTAGATCTGCATTGGTGGGCAAGTGGGGGAGGAACTGGATAGAGTAGAGGGGACAGAAATCAAAACCCAAATACACTGTTTGAAAAAAAAAATTTCAAAAAAAGAAAAAATAAAATCAAAGAAAGAACCAAGTTACATGTGAAGTTGGAGACCTGGATTAGATCCCCAGAACAAACAGAACAGGGAGAGAGTAAAAATTACATGGAAATCTTTTCAAAGAGAGCCACAAGATGGTTCATGGGCTAAAAAGGTTAAAACATTTGCAAGGCAAACCTGAAGATTTGAGTTCCATTCCTGAATTCCATGGTGGAAGGAGAGAGCCAACTCCTGAAAGTTGTTCTTTCAACCCTCCCCCTCCCCAAAAAAATAAGAAGAAGAAGAAGAAATTAAAGTTTTACAATGTTTGTCTTCTGAGTGAATTTGATGCCATTGTAGAATCACATGTTAACTTTTAATATGTTAAATTAGTAGACCTAAATAAATAAGAACTGTATATTCTTAGGTATTTATTAGGTAAAATATAACATAACATAACATAACATAGCATAACACACCATAACACAAATTAGCCTCTAGGTTATCTTGTTTAATCCATATGCATAAAGTCCTGTGAGGTATACAGTATATAATGTGCTACACACAGTATTTGTGGTCATTTCTATAAAACACTAGAGATCAAATCATAGATAATATTTTTCTGTCATATTATTATTTAGGAAAACTGCATCACAAATCTGCATTTGCCAGGAGTGCTGAGAAGAAACCTTTTATTCTTGACAGCTTGCCAGTTCTTGAATTGTAAGAAGCCATATTTACCACTGTGTGAATAGCAAGGGAATGGGCTTAAACAACTGGCTTCTATCAACACACAAGTAATGTATAGATAACAATGAAAAAATAAGAATGGGTGTGAGATGATAAACATTAACAACATTCTTTTCAATAAATATGACAATTGCAATATACATATATATAAACATACATATGATTCCATTATATAAAATGTCCAGAACTAATTAATCTATAAATACACAAAGTTGATTATTACCTTATGCTGAAGTTGGGGCACATGGGAGATATGGGGGAAGTGACTATTAAGCAATAAAGTGTTTTAGGTTTTTGTGATGTGTGCATGTGGTGTTTTTTATTTTTATTTTTTTCAGAGGGTGATGAAAGTACTCTAAAATTTATTTTGTTAAGAGCTATAAAATGTTTTAAGTAAATGTACTAAAAACTATTAATTTGGCTATTTTAAAGGGTAGATCATAGGAAATGTGATGACAAATATAGGTATATATGTATATATCAATAAAGATGTTAAAATAATGATGTGAAATAATATATGAAACTCAAATAATGTGTTTTAGACTTGAGTAATTATTGCTGGATATATATAGAGACAATATTCTTGTTATTTATGTGTTTCTTAGTTTTCATGTACTTAATAATTATTTTGGAAAAATCAGAAAATAAACTGCCAAATAAAAGAGAAAATAGTTTTCAATTGTAAGGTTGTAGTCCTTCTTTTATAATATGTTCATTTCTAAGAGGCTGTATACTGGCTTCTTAAGAAAGTCTAAACCGAACCCATCATCTTGGTGTGCACATGGAATCTCAACACTCTGGAGTCTCAGTCAAGATAACAACATCTAGGTCAGTGCTGTACAGCAGGACTGTGTCAAAACAAAACAAAAGAAAACAAGCTAAAAGCAACTCAAAACAAGCCAGTGTTTCCAAACAGTAACAACAAGACTCTAAACTTCGTAAAGTAAATATACACATGAATACTGTGGTGTTTCTTTCAGCCCTCAGCCACATAGGTTAACAAGGAAGAACAATGCTTGCCCCATTCTGTTCATTCCTACGTCTGTGTTTTAAGAATATAGATTGGAGGGATACTGCTGTTCCTTTTGGAGACAAGGGCGCAATGAGC
Organism: Microtus ochrogaster; assembly: GCF_000317375.1. Lineage (NCBI taxonomy): Eukaryota > Metazoa > Chordata > Mammalia > Rodentia > Cricetidae > Microtus > Microtus ochrogaster. The sequence continues at coordinate 33,409,769 of NC_022026.1, forward strand.
AGAAAGTTCATTGGACTACAATTCCCAGCATCCCACCGAAATACAAATCCCAGCTCAATGGAAAGCCACGCATGCGCAGGACACTCTCCCAGACGCACCTAGATCCCCCTTTAAAAAACAGGGGACGCCATAACTTGCCCCTTTTTCCCTTTCGTTTCTTCACCCCCATCCCTCACCTGTCGTCACCCCCCCATTAAAGTTCACCCATGTGGGACCGCCGTGTGTCTCATGTTTTCTCTCCAACCCCACAGAAAGAACAACAGTTGGTGCCGTCTGCTCGAGGACCTTTCCTCCTGGTCACCTGAGGCCGCGGCTCTGGTTTTTGGTGCCTCCCGGAGCCCAGGGCCTCGCGGGACAAGGTCAGGACCGAGGACCTGCAACCGCCCCCACGTGTTAAATGCAGCCATCTGCAACCAACAGTGGCTAATTCGTGAGTTCACCTGGGTTGGCTTACTGTCCCCTCTCACCCAGAGATCATCCGCTTGAGCTCCCGGCTTTCTCTGGCGTGTCCTGGGTATGGGTGCTAACCCCCGCCCCGGCCTTCCACCCTCAGCTGGACCTGTGTTTTTATCCGTGCCTGGAAGCTCGGAGCTTCCAGTTCTCTCTCTTTTTCTGATCTTTTTCTGTCCTCTTTACGTATGGGCTCATTAAGGTATGAGCACCTTGGCTGCAACGGGCAGCCTTCAGGCCTAACTTTTCCCTCTTGCCCGGGACCCCGCTTCTCATTGGAGGCTAGGATCAGTTCAGTAAGGTCTTTTAACACTGTCCTCTGGTCACTCGGACGCCTGTGACTAGAGCTGCCAGGTTCGTGGCACCTCCTGGTGCCTTCTGTGGATATTTCCATGGTTCTAGCCATGGGC
>NC_022026.1:33411584-33413200 GCF_000317375.1 Microtus ochrogaster
GGAATCCCCTGGAATTTCCACATACCGTACCACCCTCAGTAATCAGGTAAGGTAGAACAGACTAAGCGCTCTTTAAAGGAGGAAGCCCTCGTTAAAATGTCACAGGAACTCTACCTCGACTGGGTAAGACTTCTGCCACTGGCTCTTCTCAGGCTTCGGGCTCTCCCAAAGGGCCCCCTTTTCATTTCACCCTTCGAACTCATGTATGGGCGGCCAGTTTTAATCCCTGGCCTCTCATCAGGAACCTCTCCCTTTCCTGATCACCTGCTCACTCCCCTCCTTTTCCACCTATGCTCGCTACTGTGGGACTTTACAGATCACTCACTACCTCAACCATGTGCTAACACATGTCCACCGCCAGCTAAAATAGGAGATAAGGTATTATTCTCACTTCCAGGCCAACGTCCCTCACCCCTTTCCCCTAAATGGCAGGGTCCCCTCAGAATAATCCTTCTAACTCCCACAGCTGCCAAGCTTGAAGGAATTCCCCACTGGATTCACCTGTCACATCTTAAACCATTCATCTCCATGGCTCAAGATAATCCTCCATACACAGTAACTCAGACAGGACTTTGTTCTCTTAAGTTCCAAAAGACACTAGGTTTAGCCCCCTCTACTCCAGTCTAAGGAAAACAGTGATCCCATCCTTCACTTAATCCTCCTGTGTTAACACACCCTTCCTTCTTTAAATTTCTAAATAACCATCCAGCTGTCGTTACAGAAATCATCATCGAACACGGAGTCAAAGGCTCAGGTGGTAAGCAAATTTTTAATGAAGTACCTTGACATAACAGGTCTGTCACTGACTGCAGCAGTGACCCCTAAAATGTTAAAGTCTATTTCTTTTAAGACATTTTCTTTAAGCTCCAAGGCACTGGCCCAACCCACCTGAAAGAAGTAGACACAAACGGATCATTAACGGAATAAGTACCATTCAATTAACGGAATAAGTACCATTTAATTTTTTTATCATTCTTAACCCCAGACCTCCTACAGCCCCCCCACCCCAAATCTCCCCTTTAATTTCCAAACCCCCCTCTCCCCTCTAATTGTTTCTTTCTCTCTACTAATGCGACTTTTGTTTTCCAGCATCTTAATGATGATCCAGCTACTCAAGAGCAAGACAGACATGATTTCTTCAATCAGCCACCTCAAAATGCCAGCGGACAGGACATAATCAACAAAACATCATCAGAACGATCAGACACTCCCCGGATCCCTCGATGCCCAAAGCCAGCAGGAAGCAGTCATGAGAGACCACGCTACGCCCCCATTCCCTACCCATTAAGACCCCCCCCCAATTTTTTTTAATAAAACCAAAAGGGTGAAATGCTGTTTTTTTTGGAGACAAGGCCGCACATGCGCAGAAAGTTCATTAGACTACAATTTCTAGCATCCCACCGAACTACAAATCCCAGCTCAGTGGAAGGCCACGCATACACAGGACATTCTCCCAGATGCACCTGGATCCCCCTATAAAAAACGGGGGACGCGGCCCTGCTGTATGCTAGGACCAGTGCTCAAGAACAGTTTTAAACTCCTACACTAAGGCTACCCACCCAGAGCGGTGAGTGCCTGCCTACTGGGCAGGCCTCATGGTCCCCTGTAAGGGAGCC